>NW_006159730.1:578178-585372 GCF_000334495.1 Tupaia belangeri chinensis | reverse complement strand
AATTATCAGTATCTCCATCTATTCTACCACATAGAGATGTTGAAATAAACTCATCAGCAAAGAATTCCCATTTTATAATTGCAAGACATAGAATCTATCCTATCTGAGCTGAGGTCAAACCTTCAGAATTTTAAAATAACATGAGTTCGGTCAAACAGCTCAAAGCTACTGCTTGCTGTTCCTCTGCATGCACACAAAACTTGTACTGGAAAGATGTGCCATATGGGAAAGGAATATTTATTTATGAGATGATTTTTTTTTATGCAGAGAGGACATACATTGCTTTACATTCACATTCAAGCAGACAAAATAGATCTTCTGTGAGAGATGGAGCTATCCCCACATTACCAAGAGCTGTCACTTAAAATACAATTTTGATTAATATCATTTGCAAATTGAATGCTGACTTGCTTCCTTTCCCTCCAACAGGAAATGCAGATCCGTAGGGATGCAGGCAAAGAACATGTGTAAACCCTTGGGAATGAACAATGATGAAATGACCCAAAACATGATTATTCCTTGCTACTTCCTGAAATCTGTTCCTCAAATCCCCAAACTAACAGTTGTCTGAATTTATGTTTCACAAAAGTGTTCAGGATTTTCAGACCCCTCGCCTGACTCCGCAGAAAGTGCGGAAGGGAGGGATTTCAGAGATGTGCACTAGCGGGTCAGCCAAGGTTCACTCCTTGAGATCTTCCAGATATTTATTAGAGGGGATGTTCATTTCTGTAGACACATGATGGATTTTCCAAAACAAAAGTGCAGGTACTTTTAAGTCTGTGGCTAGACTAAGATAAGCTTGTCTGCAGATGACAGGATTGTTCAAATGTAGCATGTCTAGTTTACCCAGAGGCCACCAAGCAAAACAGGAGGGGAAGTGGGAGGCATTTCAGAAAGTTTGACATTGAAGAGACTTCCAGGCTCAGGAGGCAACAATCAAGACAACCTAACATTTCCATAAAAGGGGTTCTGATGACCAATAGGAAGGTAAGGGAGAGTGATTATTCTGAACCCAGCACCAGTCCCACATCAAGTGGAGATTTCTACTCTAGATCTTGAGAGGTATCTACCCCTTGATTCAGTTATGCTTGTCTCCTTGGGCCTTAACAGGGTCAAGTCTGCTTATAAAGATAGCGCTACGCAAGGCACTTGGACTCTCAAGGGCCTGCCTACATCGCTTTCTCCTTTTCCCTTTCTTCCACCTGCCTTGGCACACACAAGTCTCTTCACATGTCGTAATAAAAAGCAAACATGTAACCTCTTTTCTAGACTCTCCTGTTTGTAGCCCTTCCCTAAGTCAATCAAATACATTTACATTTCTTAGAGAAGAATTTAAAGTGTATTTTTAAAAAAGACACAAAAATTTGATGCTTATTTGTTTAATTATCCAAAGAGGCTCTTTTCTCTTATTAAATTGAGGTATAACACGTCTACAATAAGTACAACAATCTCAACTCTGTGATTCAGTGGGTTTTACAAATGCATGTACCCGTGTAACCGCCACCCAGCTCAAGATATAAACATTCCCACAAACTCTGGAAGGCTCCCTTGGCCCCTTCCCAGTCAACACCCAGACACTCTCAAGAATAACTTTCATTTTAACGTCTATCACCATCAAGTAGCTTGTCTGGTCCTGAATTTCATATAAATAACAGACTTATGGAATGTACTCTTGTATTTTTTTTTCACTCAACATAATGCCTTTGAGACATATCCATGTTGTTTGTGGAGTGATTGTTCATTCTTTTTTTGTATTAACGTGTAGTATTTCATTGTACAAACATGCCACAATTTATTTTTTCATTGTACCACTGAAAGATATTTATTTCCAGTTCCTAACTATTTTAAAGAAAGCTCCTGTGAACATTTTTATGATTATTCACATTTTTATGAATAGATATAAGCATTTATTTCTTTTGAGCTTATAGCTAGGAAAACAATGTATGTTTACCTTACATAGATGTTGCCAAGCATCAACTTTTCCAAAGTGATTATGCCATTTTATACTCTCGCCATAAAAGTCTGAAAAATTCCATTCACTCACCACTTTGCCAACACTTGGTTCTGTCCATCGTTTTAAAAATTTAGTGTTTGGGGAAGTATGTAATAGTATTTCATTGTGGGATTTTTTTTTTTGGTATTATTTTCATGACTAATAATATTGAGCACTTTTTCATACCATTATTAACTCTTTATAGTTTCTTTAATATAGGATCATTTTAAGTCTTTCTCTCTATCTTTTTAAGTTCTTTCTCTTTTTTGGAGAGGTTTTTGCTGTAGGGCGCGTGTGCTCATGAAACAGAGAGAGACAGAGAGACAGAAAGCAAGAAATCACCCCCCAGGGGGATGGCCACACTGCAATCCCTTCTCCTCCATTTTCCTCTCGGGATCTTGGGCACGTACGCACATGCACCCAGCGTGAGTTTTAAGCCACCGGGTCCGGGACGTGAACCGCGGTGGACTACGTGGGAGTCCAACGCAATAGCCATTACGCTAACTGCTGGTCCCAAGTTCCTTATTTTTCTCATTGATTTATACCAGCTTTTATTGTTTGTTTGTTTTTTGAGAAAGAATTTTGGTATAGGGTGTGTGCACTTGCTGGGGATATAGAGAGATGCAGAGACAGAAAACAAGAAATCACCCCCCTTTAGCGGGGTTGCCACACTACAATCCTTCTCCTACATTCTCCTCTCAGGATTTAGTGCACACATGTACATATGCCTGGCATGAGTTTTAAGCTTCTGGGTCTGGGACTCAAACCAGTCTGGTCAACTATGTGGGAGTCTGGAGACGTAACCATTACACCATCTGCTGGTCCCCATACCAAATCTTTATGTACCGTGGATGTTTCTCTTTTGTCAGACATGTATATTACAAAATTCTCCTTCCAGTCTGTTGCTTGCCTTCTTAACTCTCTTACTGGTGCCTCTGGTTGAACATAAGTTCTTAATTTTAAAGAAGTTCATTTTCTTTTATAGTTATTTCTTTTTGTGTCCTTATTTTTAAGAATGTTTGCCTTCCCCAAGGCCATGAGGATTTTTTCCATGTTTTCTTTTAGAATACATGTTAATTTGTTTCACACTTAAGACTACTGTTCATTCTGAATTCATATTTAAGTACACTGTAGGGTAAGGGAGACAGATAGTGCTCTAGTAATAATATGACTGTACTCCCATGAGAAGGTCCTAGATTTGCAGTGTGAAGACTCCGTTGGAGAGGTTGCTCTCTCTGTCTCTCTGCAGTTTAAGGGAATGCAGCCCCTCATGAGGGCTACAGAGCCACAAGAGCAATGCACAATGCTAGTACTTTTCTTGGACTACTATTTGTAAATCACTCATGCATTTATTACTGAACACAGAGACATCTCAAGACCTAATATCTTTTAAAACTCAGATGAACATTCTCCTATGTATGGGCCCAAAATGGAGACCCTATCATAAAAGCAATGTCCTTTGTTAGAATTTTTTGTTTGTTTGCTTTAAAAAAAAAAAAATGGGCTCTCGCCATCTCATGATTGTCCTGGCTTAGCTTCCCAGATGGGATTGCAGGCAAGCACTGCCATGCCTGGCCATTAGGTTGGATAGGAAATTGAATCCAGAATCACTGTCTTAGGAACGTATCCCATTATGGTTGGGCCCTCTATGAGAGTTTTTATGCCATTTAGATGGCTTCAAAGACAGGCCAGAAGGTAGTATGATAGTTATGGACTGGATTCCCACATGGTTGACCATAGTTTAAGTTCCTGCCTGGCAGCTTGAAAATCATGCCAGGAGCATGTGCTTATGTGCCCAAAGTCCCAAGAGGAGAATGGGGGAGAAGGGATTGTGGTATGGTCATCCCTCCTGAGGGGCGATTTTTCACTTTTCTTCTCCCTGTGTCTCTCCAGTGAGTGCATATTACCTATGGCAAAAACGCTCAAAAACAAAAAGGGTGACAAACTGAAAACTTTCCATCCTTTTACTTGAATGAGACTAGAAAATAGTTATACCGATCTCCATTAAACAATGTTTAGCTTCCTGGACCTGAGAAAGAGAACCATCCCTATCATTAGGCATTTTATAGATCAATAGAAGAAGAGCAACAGTATTTATTGATACTCAACATTATCCTTGCCCTTATTAGCTTATTCCCTTAATAACAGAACTAGATGCTTAACAGCTACATTTCTCAGATTCCTTCACCAATAAAGTTGTGGTTCAAATTCAACCAGTTTAAGGCACCAATGGGAGATTTCGGTGGCAGAAATAAAAATTAAGCTATCAAAACTGTCCCTGTGGCAACTGTAGGTAAACTTGTGGAAGACGCGTGTAAGGTTTGCAATGGCTTCCAGGTGAGTTCCTATGTCTTACCTGTTTAAGGGCTGCTGGAGGCAGGTGATTATTTCCTTGAAGGCAGCAGAGACTCTCTGTGGCCTTTCTTTCCCTTTCTTCCAATAGTTTTATAGACACATAATTCCCTGCACTAAACCCCTTCCTACTGAAATACTGAGAAATTTTGATTTTCTGACCAAAACCTGATTGATTGAGGAAGTCCCTTTTCTTTTCTTTTCTTTTCTTTTTTCTTTTCTTTTCTTTTCTTTTCTTTTCCTTTCTTTTTTCCTCTTCTCTTCTCTTCTCTTCTCCTTTCCTTTTCTTTCCTTTTCTTTTTTCTTTTCTTTTTCTTTCTTTTCTTTTGTTCTTTCTTTTTGGAGAAGTTTTTGCTATAGGGCATGTGCAATTGCCAGAAAGACAGAGAGAGACAGGGAGACAGAAAGCAAGAAGTCACCCCCCAGGGGGGATGGCCATGCCACAATCACTTCTCCTCCATTCTCCCCTCGGGATCTTGGGCACGCACGCACACAAGCCTGGCATAAGTTTAAGCCACTGGGTCCAGGACTTGAAACGCAGTCAACTACATGGGAGCCCAGCGACATAGCCGTTACGCTAACTACTGGTCCCAAGGATGTTCCTTTCTAAAGAAGTTTCTTTAGATACTGAGCTGATCTAATTCATTACTCAATGTATAACAATTAAATTTTATGTATTTAAAGAGTTTAACTCTTTTGTTTTAAAGATTTTTTTCATACAGTGCATGCACTGTCTGGAGAGAGACAGAGACAGTGAGAGGGAAAGTGAGAAATCGCCCCCCACAGGAGATTGCCATGCCACAGTCCCTTCTCCTCTATTTTCCTCTTGGGGTTGTTGGCACTTACACATATGTGCCTGGCATAATTTTTAAGCCACTAGTTTCAGAACTTGAACTGCAGCCTGCCATATGGGAGTTCAGCACCTTAACCACTATGCCACCTGCTGGCCCAAGAGTATAACTTTAAACGAATGACCGTGTATCATTTTTCTATGTTGAGTCTTGTTGGTAGCTATTTCTTCATGACATTTGATTTCATTTCACTTGTTCTAGGTCTAAGTCAATACTCAACAAATGTGGTCTGAACAGATCAATAAAAATTTAAGGCAGCCTGATAGCATAGAATGAGTATAGAATCATAGAATGTAGAGTAATAAAACCTTTAAGTTTTAGCTCTATTACATGCAAATTCTGTGATCTTAGACAGGTTTTTAAAACTTACACATTAAGCATTGCAAAAACCTCTGTTTTGACTGCTTCATAGGATTAAGTGAGATAAAGAATGTACTGTTTTGGAACCAGCAGTTAGCGTAATGGCTATGTCGCTGGACTCCCACGTAGTTGACCGCGGTTTGCGTCTCGGACCCGGTGGCTTAAATCTCACGCCAGGCACGTGTGCGTGCGTGCCCAAGATCCCGAGAGGAGAATGGAGGAGAAGGGATTGCGGCGTGACCATCCCCCCTGGGGGGTGATTTCTCGCTTTCTGTCTCTACGTCTCTCTCTGTCTGTCTGGCGAGCGCACGCGCCCTATAGCGAAAACCTCTCCAAAAAAAAAAAAAAAGAATGTACTGTTTTAAGATGGTAGCTATTGCTTTAATTGTTAATAAACACCTCTTTTAGAAATGGGAGCATTTTAGTGGTGGTGTGGATCACGTGTATGAAAAACCTTCTCAGTGATAATAAACTATAACAGCTAACACTTTTTATGGGGCAAACACTTTTACACACTCTTTGCACATATTAAATAATTTAACTCTGCAATAACCCTGTGAGATAAGCAGTATTATCATCCCCTTTTAATAGCTGAGGAAAATGAAGCACAGAGAGGTTTAGTCATGTGCCCAACATCAAATAGCTTGTCAAATGGTAGAGATAGGATTTGAACTCAGACAGCTCAGATAGAGTCTGAGCCACTAAAAAAAATCTGAAAGTTAGAGGAAGAATGCAAAAGAAAATATTGAGGTAGTTCATCTTCTCGCTAATATGTTTCATCAACCACAGGACCCTAACCCCATCAACTGTCAGTTCATATTTTTGCTCTGATAATGGTGTGGAAAGAGATCAGGGAGAATAGGCTGTGAGGAGCAGCAGCTGTAGCCTCCCCCTTGGGGGTAAATGGGTGTGAGAAGCAAAGCACAGCCTGGAAACTGCTAGCGAGCAGAGTGTACTTGCGTCCAGCCCACAACAGTACCATGCCTAAGCCAGACAGTGAGCAAAACCCCAAGGTGGACATTGCAGCAGCTGGCCTTGGTGACATCATCAGCACTCTGCCATCTGTATGTGGCCAAACTGGCAGGAGACACTGCATTACATCCAGGGTAGGTACCGCACCCAGCATCCTGCTTCCCTGGGATGCTGGGAATGTGGGCACGATGGCTTTAGACCACTGACCTCATTCCAAACTGCCATCTGGTGCTGAAATCTGGGTCTACTCACTGTTTCAGCCGACCAAGAGAACACCTTCCTTCCTTCCTACTTTTCCCTGCAGCCACTGTAATCTTCTGCTTATCACTCAGGATTCTACCTTCCCTTGGAAGAGCAGTAAGTGTAAACACTTCTACCTAAGATCTAGGGAGTAAATAACTTTTTAAAAAAACTGTCTCCCATGGGAACCAGCAGTTAGCGTAATGGCTATGTCGCTGGACTCTCACGTAGCCAACCACGGTTCGTGTCCTGGACCTGGTGGTTTAAAACTCACGTCGGGCACGTGTGCGTGCGTGCCCAAGATCCTGAGAGGAGAATGGAGGAAAAGGGATTGCGGCGTGACCATCCCCCCTGGGGGGTGATTTCTCGCTTTCTGTCTCTATGTCTCTCTCTGTCTGTCTGGTGAGCGCACGTGCCATATAGCAA
>NW_006159730.1:540239-577793 GCF_000334495.1 Tupaia belangeri chinensis | reverse complement strand
GTTGGGTGGCGCCACGGGCAATAAAAAAAAAAAAAAAAAAAAAAAGCCTCTAAAAAAAAAAAACAAAAACAAAAACAAAAATTGTCTCCCAGTTCTTTGAAAAATAAAAACTACCAACTTTCTTACCTTAACTAATAGAACAAAACAGAAGGAGTAACCAAAATGGACAAGTCTGGAAAAAAACCTGGTTTGGAGAAGAGAAAATGAGCCAATGTGGTTTTACATATTGGGCTTAGATGGAGGAGGGACTGCTGGATGTGGCCATGGCAGTCAGATACCCGAGGTCAGCAGAGATCCAGGCTGGAGAGACAGACCTGAGCATCATTTTTGTGGGAGTTATTGATGAAGCCACAGAATGGGGAATCTTAGGGGCAAGATTGTGACTGGCAAAACCAAAGAGCCACTAAGTAACGTTTCCTCGCCCTCTACACATTCTGAGAAAAGCTTTTGGGGAGGTGACAAGTTCAGGAGGAGGGCCAGCAGAGATGTGCTCAAAGTTATCAACTTATAATTATTTTCCCATAGCTCTCTTGGAGTGCTTTCTAAATAAATATGTGATGAACTCAAATTTGGAACTAAGCTTTTTTTAGGAAACTACATGGAGGTATATCATATTACTATATTCATTTAGGTATTGTATTGTCTGTGCTCTGGCCCTTGCATTATGTACTAAATGGTAATCTCCCATGTATGTGTTTGTCACTTTTCATCATTTTCAATTTAAAACAAAATGATCACCATTATCTAATGGAAAATATACACCATCATTTTGCAAAGTATTACCCTAACACACTTGGGTTTTCTGTACTGGTCCTCTTAGATTTGAATTTATAAGAAGAATGAACTTCCGAAGTGCATAACCTCACAGATGCAAAGTAATTGAAGTAAATGCGCAAATAAATTAATATATAACCACGGTCTTGGCTGGGCTAAAATATACCATTGCTGAATATGTATTTGATTGTGAGATGTGGTGGATAGCACCCCATCCTTTTCTGCCCCCCCCACTCCTTCCCCAAATCTTTTGGCAGTGATGGACTGACATGGGGCAAGTTGCCGCCTGAAACGTGTCCTCAGTAGGAACATATCTGGAAAGGTTATGGGAGAAAGGTGGGGAGAAAGTGTGGGTTCCTCACTAATCATATACTGATTTTATACAGAAGATAAACATGACCTGGCTAGTCAGACCCAGAGATGGGGTCTGCTGGCAGTTCAACATGAAGTCAGAGTTGGTATTTCTGGAACACACAGTGAGGCATCTGGGTACAGAATCCTCCCCTGCTTGCTGCCCTGGTGGCATTTGTCCACTCCTGGGAGAAGAGGAGTTGTGTGTGTAAACTGACAGGTGCTGCAATAAGCCTAGTAATAATCCACAGCCCTAGGAACCAGGCTGTGGGACCCCCCACTTGAAGAGGACACACAGGGCAGAAGTATTTTCCTTTCTAGATTACGAGGGAATGTGAAGCTGTCAGGAGGCTGTGGTGACTGATAGCGCTGGTGGCCAGGGTGAACTAGCTGAACCTTGGCCAGGCAGAGACCCCTAGAGAAGGGGCCAGGTCAAAGACAAGAATGTGGTTCAGGGAAGGAAGGTCTGCAGGAGGCTGCAGCTGCAAACAGCAAAGGCTAAGGCAGGTGGTTGAGGTCAGCATGGGGCCATCGGCGGCAGAGGACCCTGGAGGCTGGGTATGGACAGCAGAGGTAGTGAGCGGCAACGACCCTAAGCTGTCTCATGGGTGGGTGGAGGTCAGTCTCTGGGAAGTTTGACATGTATGTGGGGCCCATGCAGGGTGTTACATGAACAGTTGGAAGCTCAGTAGTTGTTATACCCTTTCATTCAAATCATAGGCTGGTATGTTGAGGATGTAGGTATAAAAATAAAACATGTAGAGAGACCTGCAGTTGGCATAATAGCTATGTAGCTGGACTCCCATGTAGTCGACCGCGAGTCAAATCCTGGACCCAGCGACTCAAACTCAGGCCAGGTATGTGTGCTTGTGTGCTCAAGATCCCGAGAGGAGAATGGAGGAGAAGGAACTGTGTCGTGGACATCCCCCCCAGGGGTGATTTCTTGCTTTCTGTCTCTCTGTCTCTCTCTGTCTTTCCGGCAATCGCACACGCCCTATAGCAAAAACCTTTCCAAAAAAAAAAAAAGAAAAAAGAAAAAGAAAAAATGAAGACCATGGGACAGTTGAAAGCAATTGTTTCCATATTTCAGCTACATATATCTGTTAATATATCTATATTTATATATAATTATATACATATATGTACATATATTATATATATGTGTGTGTGTGTATAATGGCCTGATAGAATGCATGTGAATTTAATTTAAAATTATTAGAGTATTAATGGGTGGTTTTAGGATGCTTGAGCAATTTGTCCTCAAGTGCTTTAACATTTCCATCCATTTCTTGCCACCCTCTACTTTAACTTACATTGTTAACTTGCTTATCATGCATTCTCTAGCTAATGTCATAACCGTAAGTGCTCCTGGTTTATACAACTGGAGACCAGGAGAAAGGGATCATATGGTCATGAGGAGGTCACGGTTTCTTAGAAAAGATGGAACATCATTGTATTTGTTAGGGTTCTACAGAAAAACTGAACCAATGCACTTATGTAAACGTGAGGGAAGTCTCCAAAATTCATGGAAAATGTGTATCATGAAAAAAGTACACATGGATTTCAAAACTTTTCACACCAAAATAAACTCACAATTTAATTCCATTTTTACAGGAAGTTTTTGAAGTCCCCTAGGCTGTGTGTGTGTGTGTGTGTGTTATGAAGGAGGGAGGGACGTGATGTGCCACTTGCAAGCTGGAGCCACAGGAAAGTTGATGGTAAAATTCAGACTGAATCTGAAAGCCTGAGCACTAGGAGAAACAACAGTGTAAATTCCAGTCTGAGAGCAGGAGAAATGAGATGAGATGTATCAGTTCAAGCAAGCACGCAGAAAGAACATAGTAGCAATTTCCTTCTTTTTCTGTCTTCTGTTCTACTCAGGTCCTGGATGGATTGGATGATGCCCAATGCATTGGGGAGAGTCACCTGCTTGACTGAGTCCAGCAATTCCAATGCTAATCTCATCTGGAAACACCTCTCAGGCATGCCTGAAATAACATTTAATCTGAGCTCCAGGGTCTAGTCAAGGGGACACGTAGAATAATCATCATCTCCATCCAAAGTGGACCCGCAAGGCATCAGGAGGAATGAGGGCACAGCCCAAGTTGAGAAGCTCTGGGAGCATCGTGACTGGCTGAGAGCCATCAATCTGTAGTTCTCAACCCTGGCCACATATAGCATTGCTGTGCAGTGTGAGTAGTCTGGTCCTGTGTTTGGAATGCTGTGGCAATCCTGCCTGGCAAGCTGCACAGTGCGATGCTTCCTTCCTTGGCAATCTGCCACCCAGAGCACATGGCACTGCAAGGCTTGGGCCAGTCTAGGTACACAATGTCCTAGAAGAGTGTCAGGCATGAACCCTTCAGGTGCTCTCCACTCTTACATCTTATACTACATCATGACGGTTTTGGCATGCTGGCTACACTGTAATATTTTTGTTTAGAAAAAGAAGTCTGCCTCTAAGTGCCAAATGAGAAGGGAAGAGTTGTAATTGGATGTCATTTATGTCGATCACCATTATTTATTTATTATAGGGGTCAGCAGATGGCATAGCAGTTACGTCACTAGATTCCCACATGGCCAACCAAGGTTCAAGTCTCAAACCCAGTGGCTTGAAAATCACACTGAATGTGTGTGCATACATGCCCCAGATCCTGGAAGGAGAAAGGAAGAGAAGGGATTATGGTATGGCCATCCCCCTGGTGGGTGATTTCTCACTTTCCCTTTCAGTGTGTCTGTCTGCCTCTCTCTTTCTCTGGTGAGCACACATGCCCTATGGCAAAAAGTTCTAAAATAAATACATAAATGAGAGAAAGGAAGGAAGGAGAGAGAGAGAGAGAAAGAAGAAAGAAAAAGAGAAAAAAGATATTCAAGTACAGAACAGAGTGTGAGTACTTCCTGGTGGCCAGACTGTGCTATACTGACTACAATTCTGTACTAAGATTGATCCATTTGGGTCACATAAAGAGTTGTTCTGAATTTGCCCCAGCTAAATGATCCAGGCATTCTATCTATCAATTTCCACATTTTTCCAGTCAGTTATTTAACCCTCAAGGGATTTTCTATATTTATAGGGTACAAATTTGAGATTCTTTTATCCTTAAAAGGAGTCAAGAAAGGAGGGGCAGGGGGAAGAAGGGGAAAGGAGGCAAAGAGGCAGGGGAGAAGAATGAGAAACAAAACAATGTAATTTTTTACTTCTCTCAAGCCCTGAAACAGTACATGTATTGAAAACTTACATATACTTTATACATATGTACAATTATTACTAGTCAGATAGAATTTTAAAGAATAAAAATAAATAAAATTAGTATAAAAATTTTGAAATGAGATCTTAAAAATCCCCCTTTTGTCCTACTCTAAAAGAAGAAGAAGAAGAAAAGAAGAAATTAGTAGCATGGCCAGCTTTAAGTAAGTGTTCCAGAGAAGAATTAAGCTAGAATTCTTGGAAGCATTCACTGAAGATAACAAATTAACTCAACTCCCATGTGACTAGATCAACAGCAGTTATGTATCATCTTGGGGAGAAATCACTTTTGTTGCGTTCTGTGGTTCAGGTGAGAAAGTGTAGTGTGGATTGGAGTTTCTTGACAGCGGCACTATTGACAATTTGAGCCAGGTAATTCTTAGTTGTGGGGATGTCTCTGTGCATTGTAGGATGGTTTGTAGCATCAGTAGATGCCCATATCACTCACAACTCCACACAGGCACACACATGCACACACAATCAAAACAACAAAAAATATCTCCAGACATTGTTGATTGTTCCCTAAGTGGTAAAATCTCCCCAAGTTGAGAACCACTGGTCTAGATCCTTGCTACTCAAGGTGTAATAGTACTATCATCTCCTAAAAGTCTGTCAAGATTGCAGAATCCAGAGCCCATCTAGACCTTCAGAATTATCATCTGTGTTTTAATGAGGTCCCCATGTAATCTGTACTCACACCAAAGCCTGACAGACACTCCTGATTTTGCAGAGACTGTCTTAATCAGAACACTACTGAGCATCTATCATGATGTCAAAACATTGGGTCCCCCTCTTGGGAGAGACTGATAAGTAAAATAGACATAATCAGTTCAGTTCTATCCTTGCTGTGCCAAACTAAATGCTTTATACAGTTATTCTCACACATGTCCATATGATCAAACAATATGTAGCCAAAAATTATGATGCAGATCATAATTTATTTACATATATTGATGTTTATAACATATCTCGTTAAGTGAAAAAGCAGATTGCAAAATAGTATATGCCGTAAGTATGATCTATTTTACAGACACAAAATAGTTTAAATTATATGCACATAAGAGTTCTATCAAAATATATAAACAAGACAAATTTTAGCATTTCTTGAGAAAAGGTGACTTTTATCTCCTTCCATAAAATATTTTCATCATTTTGCTGAATTTTCACAATGACTACATATGACTTTCATAAGCAGAAAAGACAAGAATCCTTTTTCAATCACAAGATGACCTTAACAGCTACATCTGTTCTGCCTCACCGTCTGTTCTCACAAAGAAGGGGTTCAAAGCTCACAAACTATGTATACACTATCCCTCTTCTAACTGAAATTCAGTCATTTCATTCACTCAGAGACTGGGATCAGTGCTTAAGGTAGAGATGATTCTATTATAGTCCCTGTGCTGGGGGCCCGTCTGCCCTTTAACACCAGATCTATGGCTAGAGCTGAGATGGGGCAGAGACTAGACTGTGATTAACAGTTCCAATTCCTCTCCCTCCTTGGCACAAAGCTTGGACAGGGACAAGTCTTGGATTTCCCCGACTTCTTCGTCATGGAGTTTGGTCTTGCGACTTCAGAAATGGGAGCAAAAGTGACAGGGGATGCTCTATGCCTGGCCCTTAATCCCACCCCAACACCCCCTTTGCACTCCACGATGTAATTTGCCATGCGCTCTCTCCTTGCCCTAGGTTGAGACAGATGGCAGAACCATAGGTAGAAAGACCCTGAGCCCCTGCATCGCACATTGATGCAGAGCAGGCTGCCAACTGAGAACATAATTTGTACTTTATATAAACAAGAAATAATAAATCTTGATCACATTTGCATTCTTAGGCATTCTGGGTGTCTGTCTGTTACAGAAAATTTATATAGAAATATATAACTGATGGAAGTCCCACTTCTGTCTGAAGGAAGGACAGGAAAGTAATAAATATGGGAGTGGTAGCCATCTGAAGGGGGACCAGTTAGGATAAACCAAATCACTGTTATCCTGAGTCTCACGACTAGGCATATACGAATACTTCCTGGCACAGATTATATAAATGGAGAAGGTTAGATATTTCAGCTCTGCCTGATAATTAACTGATGAGCAGTGAATTAAAAAGTGATTTTTTCTTTTCTAGAAAGATGCTCTGTAGCAGGAATCTGAGTTCATGGGTCACTAAGGTAGAGCTATATCGTCATTATAGCAGCAAATTGTGGGTAAAGGGCTATTGAGCAATTCCATTAGAAGCCTAAGTTTTCTTGCCTGCTTGAACATAATAGCTCATACATTTGAAACTGCATTAGGTTGAAACTTGGCAACTGGCTTGTCAACCCAGATGTAAAATTTTATTGTCAAACCAACAAAGAAAGCTAAAAAGGTTCTAAGGATGTTAGGTTGTTATGGCTTAAGGATTATTATATTGAAAAATTGAGCCAATAGATGGAAGCTTCAACTTAAAATATAAAATTTTGCAAATAATTACTAGTTTTAAAAAAATGTACATATATCCAAGTGCCTTTTAAATAGCAGCCAATAACAAAAGAAAAAAATTTATACACATGAATAAACTGTTTGGGTGGGCCTGTGTATGTTCTTTTCCAGTCTCTCCACTAAAATGAAAACTCAATGTTGAATAACAAACCTTGACCTACAAATAATTTCTCTATTTTTCATGGTTTCATTTCTTGGCTTTCTAATAGACAAGAAAGTAGCATAGTCTGGAAGTTATCTTGACAATCAACTCTTCCCTTTGGATAAGAAAAACAACTGTTATTTTTTTAAAAATGACTTTAGTGTCAATGCTTCTGAACAATGTTCAGTTGCAGGTTCAAAATTCAGCATCAAAGGATGTCATATTAACTAAAAACCAGAATGAACCAGAGAAGCTAACGATTTAGAGTGAAAGGCTACTTTGTCTAAACCAGAGACCGTTCAGGCCATTTAACATTTTCCATGATTTAGCATCATAAAAAATGTAACGGGGTGGGCATGGCTAATGTCACAAGGAATACTAGAAGAATGGTATTAAAATCTGGCAAACAACCAGGAGGCATAGCACAAGTAAATTATAATCCCCTTGGAGTATAAGCAGAGACAATGCTATTGACAAAGCATTACTTCTCCAGAAAACCAGCCCACAGGCCAGCCCTGGAAGTCCACTGTAGACCACCAGGGAAGCCAGGACCACCCTGGAAAACCACTGAGCTGGTGGGTAACTCGGGGAGCCCAGAGGTAACACTCTCTGTAGCCAAACTCCTTTTATTGCCTGAATGACACAGTGATACTTACAACCCATTCTGGGAGTCTATAGGGCTCAATAAGTTCATGTGCAGAGGCACTGAGAAGCTTGGATAAAGACGAAAATTGTATTATTCCTGGCTGGGAATGTTCCCGTTAACATTCCTTCTAATTACAGTGCCACCCTTGTAGACATAGACCACAGCGAGGTCCTGAGCTGTATTATAAACTTATTACCACCTAATAAACCTCCTCTCTTGGCATTTCCCTCCCTGAAGCATTTGCTTTTACCCCAAAGTTTTCTATACCCTGGCCCTCTGATTTCAATAAGAATCTCAGGAGGCTAAAACTGGATGAGGACCAATAGAACTTCAAGTCTAACCACTTCATGTTATAGATGAGGAACGGAGGTTCAGAGACATGACACTGCACAGATATTGCACTGCAAATAACATTCACTGTGTCGCCAGAATGACTAAGACTGAGTCACTTTCTAGTGCTTTTCAAATTGTGCTCCTTCATAACACTGGTGTTCCAAGGGCTGCACTTAACAGGTAGTGAAATTACAACATAGTTTTGCACTCTCAGTCTATCTTCTCTCTCTAACACACATACTTGTGCACACACACACACACACACACACACACACATACACACACAGTTGATGAGTTGAATTTCTCAGTTGTAAGGAGTTGATGTGTCTGCATTTGAGTGTATGTGCTTAAATTTTGGTGTCCATTAAGATCTCTTAAGATAAGCATCCAAAAGGCTATATTGTTGCCTTAGTCTATTGTGTTGCTAACAGAAATTTCTGAGACTGAGTGACTTATAAAGAAAATGGAGGTTTATTTGCAAAACTCACAATTTGGGGAACTAGGAAGTCCAAAAGCATCACAAAGTGGCAGAAGGCAGAACTTGAAGCAGAATACAGAGTGGTCTATATCAATGAATTTCTCTCTCTGTTCTGGTCTGTATCCACATGGCCTCTGCCTGCCTCATTCCTTTGTCTCATACACACATTAGAACTCAGTCTTGGGGTCCCTACATCACTTAATCATACCCAAAGACCTCATCCTGGGACACCATAAAGGGATTTAAGTTTTCACTTAACATTCCTACAATGCATTTAAGTCCCAAACCATGGATTTTTAGAGAACATCAAAATTCAAAAACATGAACCTTTGGGGAACCATTACCCAATGACCATTGTTACCATTACCCAACCCGTTATTAGCAATCATTTAACAAAATCATAGTGCTTACTTATTTTAAGTTTAATATACCAATGGTTTCCAGAAAGAATACCATGTCTTGTTACACTCTGCTACTTGAACATGTATGAGAATCTCTGCACTCCTCCGAGCTTTCTCCCCAGAGTGGGCTCGTGGAGAGAGCATTTGGGCCTGACATGAAGGAGTGATGTTGCGAGAATTAGGACACATGAGTACTGCTTTAGTAGATTAGAGGATGTTGGCTATTTAGCCATTCTCCTGAGCTCTTCACTGAAACTAGCTCCATCTGCAGCTCTCCAGACTAGAAGTTTTCACAGAACTGAGAGCCATCATCTTTATTTTCCCAAAAGGAAGATTAATAGCAGAAATAGTATGATTGCCTCCAATGGTTTCTTGCACAGCAGAGGTTGACAAAGCAAAGTTGTAGTAGAAGATAAAAGCTGTGGCTATTTCCTGGTAGTTGATTAATTTGTCAGTGGGTTTGAAATTTATGTAAGCTGATCTTTGAAAATTTCAGTAAGTATTAGGTTTTTTTGGAAAGTGATGACTTGTTTTCTGTTTTTCTTTGCAAAAATGTGTCATTACTTTCCCGATGGTCCTATATTTGCGTGTGCTGGGTAGAGGTGAGGTTAATGCATTGGTGTTTAACTTTATCTAAGGAAAGAGGTGCTGAAGAACATGTGGACAGGGACTAAATTAGAAGTTTTGTCTTATTAATATTTACCATTCTTCATTGATAGTTCTTGGCTGGGCTAGCAAAGCCTGGGACATGAAAGTAAGACAAAATTAATGCTGTTATCAGGGATCATGTCTTCTTCTAGAATAGAATAGTATCTCAGGGACTGAACATGCTATGATCCATTCCCACAGGCCCAACTTATAGGAAAAGGAGTGATCTGAGCACCCAGCAAAGTTTAGACCAATTGATATATGCAAAAGCAATATTTTGGTGTATTGGAAAACAATCTGGGTTGGAGAATTAGCTCTTCTTGCTGAGAGATTTGGGCCAAATTAACCTCTCTGATCTGTAATTTGCCATCTATTAAATGGGCATAATAATACCAAACTCTCAGAATTTATGAGAGGGTCCTTTTTTATTTAATCAACTAATATTTACTGAGACCAACTATAGGTCAGACACTGGAGAAGGAGAAAGGCATGCTCCCTTCACTTACGGAGATTATCTAGTGGTAGAATATGAAATAATGTATAAAAATCACATTAACACTGTATTTTGAAATAAAGAATGCTAACGTTTTTATTAACTTTGTCATTGCTCTTCTTTCCAGTAGGGCACTCATGCTTATAGATAGAAGCTCTGTAATGGCAAGGAATTTTATTCATTTGTGAATTGCTGAATAGCACAGAGTAGGTAATGAAGAAATATTTTCTGGATGATTAAGTCCATATATATTCCACAGAGCTTTTCACAAATTTTCTTAGTGCCTGCATAAGTAAACATATTTTGGATTGCAAATAGAACAATTCCCCTACATGGTGCACAGGATCTATTTGTTTAAAAGATATTTGCCTCTGAAATAGCATCCTTAAAATGCTTCTATACACATACACTTATTTACATATTTAACAACCTCATTGAGTAGTTATTGATATTTATTCTCCTGAGCTCTGAGTAAGCTCTACGATGAGGCAGAAGCTCAAGTATAGACTTCAACACACTCCCAGCAGTGAGCTGCTCTCCCTCACACTCCTGAGTTCAGAGCTCTGTAATGTCCATTATGTTCTCCACTGGGATCTGTTTCTCAGCCATTCATCCTGTGTTCTGGAGGGAGAATTTTGATCCCAGATGAGTGGCAGAAGATGCATGAGTGCCACAGTGCTGGAGTTATTACTACTAAATGGAAACAACATATCCTACTGATGGTAAAATATAAGTTGTATGGAAATTTGAGGTGCTTTGAAGGCAATAGTGGAAGAAGGAGAAAGAAAAAAGCAAACGGCTGCTGGGGTTTTCTAGAAATGCTTAGACATTCTACAAGGGAAATATTGTAGCTGTTGGGAAGCTGGTGGACAATCATAGATTTGGTAGCTTCACAGACCATGTCCACAAGCATGCCATAGAGTCAAGAGATTTGAGGCAATGGGTGAACCATTAATGATGAAAAAATATGTTTCCATAGGGATGATGTTCTAGTGGGTAATATAGTGTGGACTCCTTAGCACCTCATCCTCTAGGACTATAACTGTTGTGGGTGTGCAGTGAGTTGAGAAATGAGTCATGCTAGCTTAAATCAGGAAAAAGCTTATTCAACAATGTTTTTTAAAAACTCAAGGGCAAGCATGCAGTGGATTTCAAAATAAAGTAGGATATATAGGACAAAAATCATAAGGAATCTTTGACTCTTCTTTATTCTTCCCTTAATGGATCTATTTTCTTCTCTACTTTTACAACCTGGCTTCCTCTGCTTTCCTGAACAATACCATTGAAAATAATCAATAATGGCATCTATCCACCTGGAAAAGATTAGCCGTATTTCCACTTCATTCCATATTCCTAAGAAGAGATACTACTATTGGCCTAAACTAGACTTGCTGGCCATCCATGGATCTGTGGCCAGGAGTTGATTCATATCCTGTAAAAATAATCACCAGGAGCCATGATGAAGATTGAAGTTGGAAGAAGCAGTTTGCAACAAAGCCTGGGGGTTTGGAACCAGCAGTTGGAGTAGTGGTTATGTCACTGGACTCCCATGTAGTTGACCACAGTTTGAGTCTTGGACCCGGTAGCTTAAACTCACTCTGGGTGCGTGTGCTTGCATGCTCAAGATCCCAAGAGGAGGATGGTGGAGAAGGGATTGCTGCATGGCCATCCTCCCAGAGGATGATTTCTCGCTTTTTATCTCTCTGTCTTTCTGGCAAGTGCGCGCGTCCTATAGCAAAAACCTCTCAAAAATAATAAAATAAAATAAAATAAAATAAAACAAAATAAAATAAAATAAAATAAAATAAAAAATAAAACACACACACACAAAAACGAAAAACCAAAGGCTGGGGGTATGATAGGGCTGAAGTGCTGGATGTGTAAACCACACGGCTTATAGTAGTCTGGAAGCAGGGTAGGTTTTTAGTTGAATACAGACTGAAGTAGACTAAGGTGTGTTTCATGGTTGGAGAACTGAATTTGTATTTCTGCTTTGTAGCCTGAGGAAAGATACCTTCTCTGGGCACTAATTTCTTCTTTCGAGAAATTGTCTTAGGCTATTTTTACATAAATTGTATATCAAAAATCTTTTTAAGTGTAGAGGAAACTCTTGATAACATTGAAGTAGGTAAAGATTTCTTAAATAAGACCCCTAAAGCACAAGCAATAATCCCCCCAAAAGACAAGTGGGATTACCTCAAGTTAAAAAGTGTCCTCACAACAAAGGAAACAATAATCGGAGTAAAGGGGCCAGCAGATGGTGTAATGGCTACGTCACTGGACTCAAATGTGGTTCAGTCCCGGACCCGGTGGCTTAAACTCACACCAGGCACATGTGCATGTGTGCCCAAGATCCCGAGAGGAGAATGGAGGAGAAGGGATTGTGGTGAGGCCTTCCTCCCTAGTGGGTGATTTCTCTCTTTCTGTCTCTCTGTGTCTCTGTCTTTCTGGCGAGCACATGCACCCTGTAGCAAAAAACCTCTCCAAAAAAAAACAATCAGAGTAAAAAGACAACCCTTGGAATTGGGAGGAAATATATGCAAATTATTCTTGAGACAAGGGATTGATATCCAGAATATATAGGGAACACAAGCAGCTCACCCATAAAAATATGAATAATGCAATTTAAAATTGGGCAAATGAATTTAATAGACAACTCTCCAAAGAAGACTTATCAACGTCCATAAGGCATGTGAAAAAATGTTCAAAGTCTCTTGTCATAAGGGAAATGCAAACTAAAACCAGAGTGATATACCATTTAACTCCAGTTAGAATGGCTAGGAGAAAAAAATAACATAAAAAAATCATAAAAAATGACAAGCGCAGGCAAGATTGTGGTGAAAAGGGAGCCCCCTTACACTGTTGGTGGGAATGTATAATACTAAAACTTCTGTGGACAATAATATGGAAGTTCCTCAAAAATTTTCAAATATGGCAATCACAGTCACCCTCTCCAGGCTGTGCAGCCTGCACACTCTTGTTGAGCTTCAGGATGGTGAAAGCTAAGAGCCGGGCCCTGAAGAAGCACTTCAAAGGCAGTCCTACTAATAGTAACTTTGAGCTGGAGACAACTGAGCTCCCACCCTCAAAAGCTTAAAGCTTCGTTCCTCACTGTGGATCCTTACATGAGCATGTCAGTCAAAAGACTGAAAGAGGGTGATACAATGATGGGACAAGCGGTCAGAGTTGTGGAAAGTAAAACCCAGCCTGGCCAACCGGAACTGTTGTCCTGGCTTCTCCCGGCTGGACAACACATTCCATTTCTGGTGAAAAAGACCTAGAAAAGCTACCTACACAGTGGCCAGATACGTTACCACTGTCTTTAGCTCTGGGAATAGTTGGCATGACAGGCCTAACTGCCTACTTTGGTCTACTTGACATCCGTGGTGTGAAGGGTGGAGAAATGGTGATGGTCAATGTAGCAGCAGGAGCAGTGGGCTCTGTTGTGGGGCAGAAGGCCAAGCTCAAGGGCTGCAAAATTGTTGGAGTAGCAGAATCTGATGAAAAGTTTGCCTATCTTGAAAAGCTTGGATTTGATGTTGCCTTTAACTACAAAACAGTAGAGTCTTTAGAGAAAACTTTGAAAAAAGTTTCTCCTATGGTTATGATTGTTATTTTGATCATGTAAGCAGAGGGTTTTCAGACATTGTTATCTCCCAGATGAAGAAATTTGGAAGAATTGCTATATGTGGGGCCATCTCTATGTAGAACAGTACCCACTTACTTCCTCGAGGCCCACCCCCAGAGATTATCATCTATCAGCATCTCCCGCTGGGAAGGAGAGGTCTGCCAAGAAGCTCTGAAGAACTTGCCGAAATGGGTCTTGGAGAGTAAAATCCAGTACCAAGAATATGTCATTGAAAGATTTGAAAACATGCCAGCTGCATTTATGGGAATGCTAAAAGATAATTTGGGAAAAACAATAGTGAAAGCACAAACAAAAAATGACACATGGAATCTGGAGATCATTTGGATGGTTACATGATTTGTTTTCACCTTTTAATAAAAATGCATACTGCCTAATTAAGCACACACACACACGCACACACACACAAATAGAACTACCAGATAACCCAATAATACCACTCATTGGTATTTATCCAAAGGCTAGGAAAACACTCAGTTGGAAAGATACTTACATGTCCATGTTTATTGCAGCATTGATCAAATTGCTCAAAATTGCTAAAACATGGAAGCAGTCTAAATGTCCAAAAACTGATGACTAGCTTAAAAAACTGTGGCACATATATACAATGAAATACTACTCAGCTATAAGAAACAAAGAGATCCTATCATTTGATTCAAAGTGAATGAATATAGAAGACTGAACATTGATTGAAGTGAGCCAGACTTAGGAAGATACATAATATATATTCCCACTCAATTTGTACCAATATCTGCACTCTAGGGTAGAAATCGAAAGATCTAAAGATATGATGTAGAGGGAACCAGCAGTTAGCGTAATGGCTATGTCGCTGGATTCCCACGTAGTCGACCGCAGTTCACATCCCGGACCCGGTGGCTTAGAACTCACACCGGGCGCGTGTGCATGCGGAGAATGAAGGAGAAGGGATTGCGGCGTGACCATCCCCCCTGGGGGGTGATTTCTCACTTTCTGTCTCTATGTCTCTCTCTGTCTGACGAGTGCACGCGCCCTATAGCAAAAACCTCTAAAAAAATAAATAAATAAAAAGACATGATGTAGAGAATAAGTATAGATACCAGGGACTATGAAGGAAAGTGCATGGTAGAGAATGGGTAGTACAGTGTGGGTATGAGGTGCAAAGAAAAGAAACACTCAACAGGCAAAAAAAGTGAAGTTCTCTGTTGGAAAAATATAGATATTATATCATGATGGGGGCTTTATGTAAAATGTAAAATTAACCTGAAAATAAATAACTTGGAAAAATTTCAATGTTGACAACCTATTGACAGTAAGACTGCTTGGGTTAAACTTAATAAGAAATATTCTTTATCTTTTATTGAAGTTACAACTGATATCTCAGATGAGAAGTTCCGATGGGTGATATTAATGTTTTTGTTGATATTAATGTTTCTGTTACTATTAATGAATACTAAAAGGGAAAGTAAATTCATTATTAACTCAAGTGTAGTTTTGACACACTCGAAATAGAATTCATTCAGGGATGAATAATAATAAAAATAACAATAATGCCTACTATTTTCTTAATTGATAGTAATGTTTACTGTCAGGTAGATCTCTGTGATAAGATTTCATTTGAGATCTCAGTTCTCAAAATAATACCATGAGGTAGATATTTTTTATGGTTATTGCCATAGAATGTGCGTGTTTGCCAGAGAGACACACACAGTGAGAAGAAAAGAAAGAAATCACCCCCCACGAGGGATGGCCATGCCACAATCTCTTCCCCTCCATTCCCTGCCTGGGATTTTGGACACACACAAATATGCTCCATTTTCAAGTCACTCTGTCCATGACTTTAACCACAGTCAGCCATGTGGGAGTCCAGCACCTTAACCACTATGCCACCTGCTGGCACCTTGGTAGACACTATTTTTAAACCCCCTGTTACAAACAAAGAAACAGCTCTGACTTAAAAAGGTCATCCAGTAAGAATGTGACAGGGTCAGATTTCAAATCCACTTCTGTTGTAGAAAATTAAAAACTATTTAACAAACTGATCTCTACACCTTAAATTAAACTAAATGTGGTAAAATTAATAAATTATAAACATATACAGTAGACGAACATGTGTATATCTTATGAATTCCCTTTCATCTCTGATTATTCACACTTTCAATGCATGCATCAGAAAGGTAAAGGTGCATATGAATGTTTAAATGTTTACATGGAACCTATTCTCTTGGCTGAAAGGCAGGACAGTGTTTCAGTCAGACTCAGGAGTGTGAGGGATACATTGCAAGCATAAGTTCAACTATATGAGGGCACAAAGTTAAATTTTACTGGCCTGGATATGGTGATTCTAGCCTTGATGTTTTACTGCTTGGGCCATGTGGTTTGGGCAGTGCTGTTGTAGGGTGTGTGGTTTGTGATTGCTCACGTGTGCACACGTGTGTGTGTGTGTGTGCATGGCTGAGTGTTTTCCAGAGTGGAACAAGAAGGATTAACTTTCAGCATTTGGCTCACCCTAACCTATAGCAGATGGGCACTGGCTTTAAGTTCTCATAAAGTCAACCCCTGGAGACTTGTTAAATAATTTATCCTCAACTTTGGAAGAGCAAAGGAATAAGGTGATTAAGAAAAATGGAAAGCCACATGATAATGTGCCATTGATGGAGTGGGGTTGGCTTTCACTGTGGTACTTGGTGAGTGAAGCAGTGAATGGATCTGGAAGGGGTGGGGAGAAGAGTTAATTCTGGGTGAGGGAGCCCTTGGAGCAGACAGTTCCTGACTTTATCCCCAGCAGCTGCAGCAGAGAAAGTGAGAAAATCTCCATTCTCCACCAAGGGAATGGCTCCAACTTTAAGACACATTGAACTAGTCTAATTTTAAGGCCTCCCAATATAACCTTTTTATTTTATCCAGCTGTGGGGCCTGACTTTTGGTTGGAATGGAGAGTCAGAGAAAGAGGGAGACAGAACTGGAAAAATAAATCCACGGGATACCTGTCAGTACCTGCTTTTCAGCTGGGGGTGTGGAAGCTGTCGCAAAGTCACATGGGTGATTTAACAAAGACCACCACCTCCTGCTGGCTTTAAATGACCTCCTTTCCTGTCCCCACTGCCAGCAGCTAAAAAGTAAAAGCTCTTCAAGCTTCAACCACAAAGTGCTCCTCCTCTCACTCCCTTTAGCAAGAACGCCACATAGAGAACAAGGCATGGGCAATGCAATGTACAGGTGCCAAGGGAATCTGGGCACTTGGAACACAGCCAAGGTCATGCCATAAAGGGTCTGAATGTTGCTGCAGCTGCTCCTGAAATTCCCATCACGAAGCAACTCATAATGTTTCTCATATTGCCAGAATTAACCATTAAGTACACTGTATTCCCCTTACTTCAGATCCAAAGTTTAAGGCAGTTGCATCCAGTCCCACATACCAGAGACCAGGCTGCTGAGAGAGGAACTGTCTGTCCTGCTTCTGCTTTGAGATGAGAGGTAAGTCCTGCCTCTTACATGTATTGGGAGTTCAGATACTGGGAAGACAAAACTGCCAGATACTCACAGTGGAGCTGCTGCAGTTTGAAGTTTCTGTGTTGAAAACTTAATCCCCAAATTCACATGTTAATAGTATTTGGATGTGGGGTCTTTGAGAGGTAATTAGGACTAGAGGAGATTCTAAGAGTGAGCCCCCCACCCCGTGATGATAGGAGTGGCTTTATAAGAAGAGGAAGAGAGACCCA
Organism: Tupaia belangeri chinensis; assembly: GCF_000334495.1. Taxonomy (NCBI): domain Eukaryota; kingdom Metazoa; phylum Chordata; class Mammalia; order Scandentia; family Tupaiidae; genus Tupaia; species Tupaia belangeri. The sequence continues at coordinate 560,465 of NW_006159730.1, read as the reverse complement.
AGCAAGCATGCTTGCTCTGTGATACCTTCTGCCATGATGGGATGTAGCACAAAGGCCCTCACCAAATGTCAACATGTGGACGTTGGACTTCCCAGTCTCCAAAACAGTGAGCTAAATAAACTTCTACTCTTTGTAAATTACTCTGCATGTGGTATTCTGTTACGGTAACAGAAAACAAACTAAGACGGGCTTTTCCGAAAATTAAGTGTTCCCTCTTCCCAGGGAGGAATAAAGAATGAAGAGTTCCAAATATTATAATGGACCTGGAGACTGATGTAGATGGTTTGCATTTTGTACATTCTAGGAGGTTTAGTTTTCTCTAACCTCAGTTCAAAGGAGAATTGATTTTAGATTGCTTGTCCAAGGAAAGTCAAGTGGAGGGTCTTATGACACAGCAAGTCTGGGTGTTGCTGCTATGACAACAGGGAAGGGAACAGAGACTTGAGAAGAACATGCATATAAAACTATGGTCCACTCTACAAGTAACCTAAGTGAGTTGATCCTATGAAGAAAATGAAAAGCAAGAGTTTATTTCTTTAAACTCCTCACAGGCCTGACATGTGTTTAGGTTAGAGATTTAAAGACACAGTTCAGGGTGGGGTCTGTTTGACCTCTACTCAACATGTCTTTACACTGAATCTATATTGGCCAAGACAAGCCCTCTGAACCACTCCTTCCACTACTCTGGAAGAAATGCTTCCATCTGTTTATCAAGTCCAACTTCTCTATTATCATCTATTGGAGGCATTGAGGATATAATAAAAAGAAAACTGCTCTAGGAATTGGAGACTATGCCTCAGAAGAGCAGTGTGATACTGGGCAGATCTGTAGATCTCTGTAGGCCTTGAATTGAGGGGTAAGAAGAAAGAACCACCCTTTCAGGCTTAAAATAAACCAAAGGGGGCCGGCAGGTGACATGGTAATTAAGGTATTGGATCCCACATGGCCAACTACGTTGTTCAAGTCCCAGACCCTGCAGCTTGGAAATCATCCTGGGCATGTGTGAGTGCATACCCAAAACCAGGAGAAGAGACAAAGGAGAAGGGATTGTGGTTGACCACTCCCTGGAGGGTGATTTCTCACTTTCCCTGTCACGAACTCTCTCTGGTGAATGCGTGTGCCCTATAACAAAATAAAACAAAACAAAAACTGGAAAAAAAAATTAGTCAAAAGACTGTAGGTATAAAATGCAAAGCAATTTACAGTGGCTAAAAAACTTTGGTAGCCCTAAAAAGAATGAGTAAACTTGGAAGGAAGGTGCTTCCCTTTTGAGGCCCACAGTTTCTCTTCCTTTGGATAAATACAGATTTGTTCTTGATTGTCAAAATGTATCTAATACAACAAGTGTCCTAGCACCACTCAACTGAGGTTAATTAATTTTGTGAGGGCATTTCTTCTCTCCCAACCAAAGACTCCACATGAGATAAGATGGTTATTATATAATAAATATGCCAAGTGTGGTCCTGATTGAATAACAAAGATGGAAATCCAATGGGGGAAGTAATTTAAAAGGTTCACTGAGACAAGCAAGAGTCATGTGTGTCAAAGCACAAGATGAAGCAGGAGAAAGTTAAGAAACTAAACAACAGTTGTCAGTCTGACGAGCAGGAGGTACAATGAGCACAGGTAACTCTCAGTCCTCACTGTCCACTCCCCACACCCACACTGCCACCCTTAGCACCAACCTTGCCAAAATTAGTCCATTGACTTATTGAGGAATGCACCTAGGACTGATGGAATGGATGGGATTCAGTAGAGAACTTTTGCCATCTCCTATGTTGAGCTAAGATGCTGATACTTGTTTAGTATTCTAACTAAATAGTTGGACATTTGACTTGGGCTCTGCGTGTTGTATGGCAATAACTCATTTCTCTAAGTCCTTTCTCAACTAGAGTGGTGAAAAAACTTCTCATTTCTTTTTTTTTTTTTTTTGGAGAGGTTTTTGCTATAGGGCACATGTGCTCACCAGAAAGACAGAGAGAGACAGAGAGACAGAAAGCAAGAAATCACCCCCCAGGGGGGATGGCCACACTGCAATCCCTTCTCCTCCATTCTCCTCTTGGGATCTTGGGTATGCACGCGCGCACATGCACCCGGTGTGAGTTTAAGCCACTGGGTCTGGGACTTGAACCACCGTCGACCACATGGGAGTCCAGAGACATAACCATTAGGCTAACTGCTGGTCCCCACATTTCAACCCATAGTATGTTTTGCAGGGCATGTGTTTTTGTTTGTTTGTTTGTTTGTTTTGAGAATTTTGCCACAATGCATGTGTGCTAGCCAGAGAGAACAAGGAAGACAGAAAGTGAGAAATCACTCCTCAAGGGGGGGTGGCCATACCGGGGTCATTTCTCCTCTGTCTCCTCCTGGGTTCTTGGATATCTCAAATCGTGTTCAACCATGTGGCAGTCCAGCGACATAAACACTATGTCATCTGCTCGCCCATGTAGAACCTGTCTTTTAAGACAGTCAAAACCATGGTAGAGCCCTTCCCTAGGACAACAAGAAAGTCGGCATTTGTGTCTGGCCTGGCCTGCCTGTTTCAGAGACTACATGTCAGGGAGGACTCGGGGATGCAGGGCTGGGAAGTAGTCTCCTGCTGGCCTCTACATATTTTCAGCTGCCAGGAATTTGGATGAGTCCCAGCCTCGGCAGTTATGGTATTATCTCTATCTAAGGACCTCTTGGCAAAGTCTTATGTTCAAATCCTCTGTCCCTTGAACCTGTAAGAAACTTATAGTTCTATCTTCTGACTTCAGATCTAAAAACTGAAGCTACCAGCCTGTTCAGATGGTAGGCTCTTGCTTCTTTTTTTCTTCTCATGCTAATAATTAGCAGACTTTGTTTATATAAAAATATTGCTGGGGGGTTTGTTTCTACCAATATTAAGACTTATATAGCCTGGAAAACACTTCTACTACAAAATACCTAGAAATTCTGGGGGAAAATGTAACAAAGAAGTCAAAAAAGTCCCAAGGCACCAGAAACCAGAGTGGGAAGCAAGTGCTGAAAGTAGGCTGTCCTGAGGGTGTGGTATGATTTTGGTGCCTTTGAGCTTTAACAATTAGGCAGAGGTCAGGGTTATGTGCCAGGTGGGAGAGGAAACTGAGACTCCTGTCAGAACTGGGACTTCTAAAGTCGCAGTGTAGATTAAAGGGGGAAATGGTGTGCTGGCAAAGGGAGATGACAAGAAAACATGAATGACTCTATTTGAGTTTTAAGTGATGAAAAAAGGACTTCCTGGAAGTTTTGCAGCCTTGTGCTTGTCATTCCATGGGACTGCGTTTGAATTTACACCTTTTGCATGATGGAGAAACACCCTAAGTGGAGACGTTAACTTAAAGGTTTTCCAAATAGAAGCGCTTGGAACATTTGGAGCCAATGTAAAACTTCTTTGGAAAATGGAACCAGGCCTAGGTCTTATAAGATCCCCATAAGAGAAATAACAGAATTAATGTTCATGAAAGCAAGGGACTCAAAAATCGTTTGGCCTGGCCACATGTGACATTGTGATATAGTAAGAAGATCTATTTGGCCTCTGGCCCAGGTTCCTAGTTTATAGCTCTACCAAGCTCTCATAACTTCCTGAGCTATAAGGCTGCTCGGTCTGTCTTCTATTCTAATATTTGGTCTTGGCCCCTGGTTTATGACACAGAGATCATAATCCATGAGTTTCTGAGTGACAAGAGCATCTTCTACTCCAACGAGGTGAATCTTGATGGGCCACTGGATGGGATTGATCCCCAAAATGGCAAGCCATGATCAAAATCTTGAGCTTTAGCCCTATCCTCTATCCTTAAGGAAGAATAGAGAGGCTATAGATTGAGTAATCAGTCATGCCTACATAATTAATCCTCCAAAAAAAGTCCCCGAGTTACAAGGTATAAGGAGCTTCCAGATGTTTGAGCCTGGGGGAGATGCTTGGTGGATGGCATACCAGAGGGCATGGAAGTTCCATACTCCTTCTTAGTACTTTGCCCTGTGCTCCTATTCCATCTGGATGTTCATCTGGATCCTTTCTAATACCCTTTATAATAAATTATTGAATAGAAATAAGGTATCCACTGAGTTCTATGAACCATCCTAGCAACTACTGAGCATGAGAAGGGGGAATCTTTGGGAACACCAATTTCTGGCCAGTTGGTCAGGGCACAGTACACTACTCAGAACTTGCCTTTAGTGCTTTAAGTGTATGTGTGTGTGTGGGGGGGAGGTCCTCAGCCTGTGGGATCTGATGCTATCTCTAAGTAGATAGTGTCAGAATTTAGCTAAACTCTAAGATGCCCAGTTGATGTCTGCTGGAAAATTCATGGTGTGTGGGGGTGAAAAACTCCCACATCTGGTGTTGGAAGTGAAGTGTTGTATTGAGAGTGTGAGTATAGTAGGAGAAAATTTTTTTTAAATAACAACCCACTCCATCTCCCACATATTACACTCTTCTCTGGAGTGTCCTTTGTGTTAGGGAATCATTCTTTGCAGTTCTTTGAGAAAACCAACTGCATTACCATTTACAGGTAGCAAGACTAAACACAGGACATCTTATCTTTAGGTATGGCTTCCTTTCTGAGGCACTTCAAACTGGTATTAGTGGTAATTTGGCAATTTAGTGATCCAGTTTAGAGTTGGGCTCAGGAGTCAGAAAGACCTCATTTGAAACTGTGGGTAAGTCACATGACCCTCTAAACTCACAAATCCTCATGTATGAAATTAAGGTAATAACAACAACCATTTTATACAATTTCTTTTAGTTTTAAATAAGAACGTATATGCCAAGTTTTTATAGGACCTGCAGATTCTAGCTCTGTCATTTCCACAGGAGTTGAGTATTCACCCTCTCTGAACCTCAGTTTTTTTTTTTTCAGTAGCAGAAAGGGCTCAATTTATCTCACTCTGCTAATGAAATAATGAAAGGTCCTATAAGTCTCTGTTCTGTGAACTTTCCAGTGTGGCAGTCCACTTCATTCTAGACAAGCAACTCTAATTGAACTCCTCTTGAGAGCCAGGACTTGGAACTGTAGCCTGAAAAAACTTACTGTGCTGTGTGAGAGTCACACGAAAACCAGGCAGTGGGATGAGGACAGGGCTGTCCTAGAGACACCTAACCCAGAACTGAAGACTCACAAAAAACTCAAGACTCAGAGTGCTTAGGTTGTCCTCTGCCATGTTAAGTCACAGCAGCTCCTCTAGACATCTCCCAAAGTGCCCCCACCCCAAAATGAAGCATTCCCCAAAACAATCCCATCCCCATTCCTTTTAACATAGATGTGGCAATCCCGGTGTTCTGATTTCAGGAAGCCATAAAGATCAATGTCTCTTCTGGAAAAGAGTTGTTGCCTGAATCTGTAAATTTCACAATGGAGGGATAACCTGAGGGAAGGAGAAGAGAGCATTTTGAGGGGAAGGACTGGGTGGGGACGAGAAGGCACAACTTTGCACACCCTTCACTCTTCCATTTTCATGTCAGACTTCCAAAGCAATACAGGAGGCCATGGGATCAAATGTAATCTGTTCTGATTGGAGATGTTTAAAACTTTTGAAATAAAGGGAATTTGTCTTGAGTGGTTTCTTTCTTCTCTTTCTGGACCCTGTCCTACCTCCTATCACCCCATCCCACCCTCTTCACACAAAGGAGAGATATTTGGCCAATAAATAGACCAGGTCCATCCTAGAGAACTAGAGAGGGTTGGGGGAGGGACTGGAAAATTGAGAGAGATGAGTGAGGGGCTCATCCCTTTCTCCAAGAGACCTCCAGCCCTCTCCAGAACCTCTGGGAGAACTAGGGAAATTCCACAACATCTACTGTTTCTTTTGTGATTCAAATCAATATATACTACAGTTTCATTAAGGTGTAATTTTTAAGTAAACATTTTAAATAAATTCTTTAAATCTATTCCAATGTTGAGGTTTAAATCATCTCTTAAAACTAAATGGCAAGGTGAAGAGAAGAGGATAGAGAAAGATACCAAGAGAACAATAGAGAGGCAGGACTTTAGTGAGAAACAGATAGGGCTTATTAACTGTTGATGATGACATGTATAGTATTCTCAACTGGATTGGTCTGAGAAGTATTTCATGATGGGCAAAGTCTTTTTACAAGCAAAATGAGAAATAGCGATTGACTGTTTTTAAAAAAATAACTAGAATAACAATAATAATGATTGGGGAAAACATAGAAAAGATATTGAAGGTTGAAGTGGGGAGATTAATGTCTCTGTATTGACTGACATGCATGGCATTCCCTTTTGAAAAAGCAATGTAATACACTGTAGAGTTATATGCAATCCAATGTAATATAAAGATTATGATGATAATAATAAAAAAATAAAAATAAATAAATTTAAAAAAACCTAAATGGCAGTGATGAAATGATCACCAGTCTCTCGATTTTCCATTAGCCTAATTTCTTACAGGATTATAGTTTTAAGTATCAAGATATTTTCAGCATGGCTTGGCGTTAGAACACAGTGCCATTTTACAGCTTGAGGAACATTTCTTATAGTAAATGCTCTTCCAGAAATCTGTGGTACAAATGAATATTAGGAAAGGTGGGCAGGGAAAAGGAGGTGATGGTGTATGGAGGGGGGAGAATGGGGCTGTGGGGCAGGTTTTTTTGAGAGAGAGGACCCAAACTGGTAGGGCAGGCTTTGAGAGACTGAGGAATCTCCTGAAAGAAAGAGGTCTTTGGAGGAAGGAGGAATGAAGCAGGGACAACTCGAGGGATCTAAAGGAGGTCTGAGGTGAGGGAGGGCAATCCTGATACCAAGAGAACAATAGAGAGGCAGGACTTTAGTGAGAAACAGATAGGGCTTATTAACTGTTGATGATGACATGTATAGTATTCTCAACTGGATTGGTCTGAGAAGTATTTCATGATGGGCAAAGTCTTTTTACAAGCAAAATGAGAAATAGCGATTGACTGTTTTTAAAAAAATAACTAGAATAACAATAATAATGATTGGGGAAAACATAGAAAAGATATTGAAGGTTGAAGTGGGGAGATTAATGTCTCTGTATTGACTGACATGCATGGCATTCCCTTTTGAAAAAGCAATGTAATACACTGTAGAGTTATATGCAATCCAATGTAATATAAAGATTATGATGATAATAATAAAAAAATAAAAATAAATAAATTTAAAAAAACCTAAATGGCAGTGATGAAATGATCACCAGTCTCTCGATTTTCCATTAGCCTAATTTCTTACAGGATTATAGTTTTAAGTATCAAGATATTTTCAGCATGGCTTGGCGTTAGAACACAGTGCCATTTTACAGCTTGAGGAACATTTCTTATAGTAAATGCTCTTCCAGAAATCTGTGGTACAAATGAATATTAGGAAAGGTGGGCAGGGAAAAGGAGGTGATGGTGTATGGAGGGGGGAGAATGGGGCTGTGGGGCAGGTTTTTTTGAGAGAGAGGACCCAAACTGGTAGGGCAGGCTTTGAGAGACTGAGGAATCTCCTGAAAGAAAGAGGTCTTTGGAGGAAGGAGGAATGAAGCAGGGACAACTCGAGGGATCTAAAGGAGGTCTGAGGTGAGGGAGGGCAATCCTGAGGAGCTGCTGCATTGAGTCCTTAGTTCCGCTCCTGGTGGAGTCCTAGTGAACTCAATGTGGGCAAACAGCAGGAGCAGGAAATAAGAATGAAGAGGCTTTTCTCTCAAACTCTAGAAGACAAAGGGGCTCAGGAGGGCCTGCTGTGGGGACGCTCCAACGAAGTGTGACACAGAAGGGGAGTAAAACAAAATGTAGTACTGCATGGTGTGCTTGTGGTGCCAGGAGCTTCCTGGGACCTGGCAGAGGAAGATGGTGATGCCCAGTGAGGGGTGGCAGTGGTGGAGCAGCAGCCACTGACATGAACCAAAACGTTGGAGAGGCACTTGGCAGAAAACCAAGCCGTCTGTGAGCAAGTGGGAGCAAGAGGAGGTGGGACTGAGTAACTGTCCGTCAGTGTGCCCTCACGCCTGAGGAAGTTTGGGAGACCCGATTCACACAGGTGAGGTCTGGGGAGACCCGAGTTGCACAGGTGAGGTCTGGGGAGACCCAAGTTGCACAGGTGAGGTCTGGGGAGACCCAAGTTGCACAGGTGAGGTCTGGGGAGACCCAAGTTGCACAGGTGAGGTGTGGGGAGACCCGAATTGCACAGGTGAGGTCTGGGGAGACCTGAGTTACACAGGTAACTGTAAGCAACACTAGAAGCTCCTGAGTCTGCTGTCTTGCTGTAGTTTGTGTCTCCCAAAATTTCATGGGTTGAGATTTGGCTATGCAAGTATTAAGAGGAAATTTAGTACCTTCGTGGTATCAAAACATGGGAGACTTTAGAAGAGGTTAGCATTAAGGTCATTAGGGTAGGACCCCCAGATTAAGTGCTGGAGGGTATATAAGGAGAGGGACTGTGACAGAGGCTCATGAATACACAGAGACACACACCCTGTCCTCTCATGATGTAGTGCTCTGCATGGCTGCAGGGTCCTCCACAGGAAAAGCCTTACCTGATGTGGCCCCTAGGCCCCGCAAACCCTGAGCTGAGTAAACCTCTATTCTCTTCAGTTACCAGACTCAGGTATTTTCTGTTATTAGTCATGTAACAGACTGAAATTTGCTCTATTCCCATTCTTCTCTACCTTGGAAAAGAGCTATTATTCAAGCTGACTTTATCAAAATCACACACACAAAGCTCATGATTAGGAAGCTCATAGACTTACCCCGAAAGTTCTTTGAGACCATCATATTAACAATACCTATGAGGATGGAGACAGCTCACATCTGAAGAGCTCTGCAGTTGTTCTAAACCCACAGTTGCACATGTCTCCTTTGGTCTACATAACAAGCCGGTGAGGTAAGCCCTGAGTGAGGAAGGCTGATGTTAAACCAAACATAAGTGCAGACGGAGAGTTGAAAATCCCTCTGTTCGGGGTCTCAGTCTCTAACAACTACCAGCTTCTTAGCAGAGCCAGGTCCTACTCCTCCAGTAAGCCAGACTGATGTGGTTATTTGAGATCTTATCAGTTCTGGAAGAGGAAGAAGGTAAATGTGCATGGCCTTCTGGAGAGGATCAAGTGTTTCACCTTCTACCTGGAGATTCGATTCTTCTTGACAAGGGGATGAACTTGATGAGCTAATGTAAGGAACCAGTTCTTACAGACTTGGTTTGTTTTGAATTGTATTTGTGAGGTTTGTTTTAAGATGTGTCTACCTGTCACAGTGACATATGCCAGGGCATCTGTGCTAAGGCAGCCCTTTCAAGAATTCTCCATCCAAAAAGGGTCTTAAAACTTGGTAGTTAACCTTTGGTCTCACACATGACGACACTCCACTGTGCACCTCACCCTGCCTCCAACCATTGCAGCCCTGAGTCTACCAAAGGTGGCAGAAAGCCCCAGGAAAACATTATCTTTTTTACTTGGAAGCCTCTATAAACCCCTGAGCCTCAATCTCCCCTTCCGAAGTGAAGGATTTGTAGAACTCACCACCTTCAATGTCTCTTCCTCACACATTATTCTGTAATCCAATGGAGCTGCATCTTCCCCATGAGACTTCCATGGAAAGGTCCCTTCATGCAAAGAATGAGATGATGACCTCTCAGGAAGCTCCATCTGGGGTGGTCACCAGAATTTCTCCTTCTCCTGCAGTTGAATTTAGTCACTGTGTTTGCATGTCAATGAGCTATTATTGGAGATCTATTCTGCTATTTTAGAACTCTATTTATGCTTCAGTTCACAGTCTTATTCACTCAATACACATTTTTTTTTAGTAACTGTGCTCTAAGCACCAACTACTACTAACTAGAGACTAGTATTTACTGTGTGTTTTTAAGTAGCAGCTTCTGTGTTGAGCATTTTATTTATGCTAGTCTATACTCGTTCCAACAAACTATTAAGCAGTTATTATTAATATTCTCTTTAATAGGTGAGAGAACAGAGGCTAAGGAAAGTGTTTACTGGAGCAGGGATCCCATATTAGACACTCTGACTCCAGAGACCACAATCTTGCTCCTGGGAAATCCAAAGGTAAGTCAAACATGGTTTCTACCCTCATGAGCTCATGGTTTAGAGAAGGAGGCAGAGCTGAAGAATAAGCACAATCAAATATTATCCTAAAGGAGCATGCTTTTAAAAATAGCATGGGAAGTAGGAAAATCTCTCCCTCAGATCAGGAGGGATGAGAATTAGAGAACTCACAGTGACAAAGCAAACTGAGCTTCCAAGCTGAGCTGCACCTTTCAAGTATGATTAAACATTCTCCAGAGTGAAAAAATAACACTCAGAACACCATCTAATAATAGGCCCATATTCTTTGTAGAGCAGACAGGCTTCATTGGCATAGAGAGACATGAACTGCTTTCCAAAAACTTGGAAATGGGGAATTTGTGAAACCCTGGGACAGTTGGAAGTATTAGATCTAAGAACTTTAAGCCTCCAGGCCCAGGACTTGAACTGTGTTCTGCTATGTGGGAGTCCAGCAATGTAACCAATACAGCATCTGCTGGTCCCAGGTACCTCAAATTATGAATAGGTATTGGAATAATAGGAGGAAAAGAGACCTTAATACATTTGCTTATTGTTCAATAAATGCTTCACAATTTCCAGACATCATCTCATTTGTTCAAGCCTGGAACTAAACTATCTCTACGTTTTTTATTGTCAATTTTATGGCTAATTTTCTATCTGCCACCACAAGAAAAGGGTAGCTATGTTATTATTGACAGTGTTGTGACTCTCTGGAGCCTGTTTGTATTGAAACAACATAGATCTGCTTGGCTCTGCAGTCCTTGTTACTGCTGATTTAATACCAATTACATCTTTATTCATGAGACTGAATCAGTCATAGGGATGTTTGTGAATATCAGCTTCTAGTGACACTCTTGGATGTTGTTACCCTGCTTCATAGATGATGATCACAAATGTGAGTCAGGAAAAGGTGAACAATAATTTATTTTTTGGTGATGTTAAACTCACCATTTGGAATTATAGCATAAACATAGACCAGCCCGTCTTTCAAAGATGTCTTCTCTTGAGTGTTCTGGGCCTTAATTAGTGACTTTCTAGAAGGTGATCTCTGTCAATGTTGACTACACTCTTGCCTTCTAGGACCTGCATTTGTAGGAAGGGCTGAGTGACAGTCCTATGCAGCTAGAAAACTGGCCCGTTTAGATGAAGAATGCTTGTTGTTTATCTGGCAGCAATTGAGACCGATTGGGAGAGCATGAAGTCACCACATTTCTTGAAGTCAAAAGAGGCTATTAATAGAAAAGATCTGTTGGGATCATGGAACAAAGACTTCGTAAACCATTAAGAAAACATGTGAAACTATCCCAAAAAACTACCTGTCAAAGGGCATGGAGCCTATGAAGAGAGAGGGTGACTGCTGTGGGTGCCCACAGGATGTCTGCTGCCCCTCCCCTTGCCACCTTGGGGTGAAATCTTTTTAGACTATGTAGATATCCTACTTCTCATCAAAACATTTATTCCTAATTTTAGCATCATTGATAATTTTATCAATCTATCATTTCTTCTATATTCGTTACCTGGCGTGCTAGTTAAAGGAGAACTGCCCTGGGCTAGCAGATGGTGTAGCGGTTACGTCACTGGACTCCCATATGGCCGACCGCGGTTTAAAACTCACACCTGGCGTGTTTGTGCATGCCCAAGATCCTGGGAGAGGAATAGAGAAGGGATTGCAGTGTAGCCTTCCTCCCTGGATTGTGATTTCTCACTTTCTCCCGCTCTCTGTCTGTCTCTCTCTCCAGTGATCATATGTGTCCTAGGGCAAAAACCTCTTAAAAAAAAAATGAACAACTTGCCCTTCTTACCTGTTTACTTGCTTATTTATAACAGCTTGGGATCAGCATTTTAATTTTATTTACTGGGTTATAATGTACTACAATCACTTATTTTGATGCTCAAACTGTTCAGGTTTAAGAAGCATAGATTAGAAGGACATTTCAGACACTAAAGTTAGGTGATCTGGAGAGAGCCATTGCCTCCTGAGTCCCAGTTTCTCATTTTGTATAACAAAGGGGCTAACTGGAAAATCTTTCTTTTTCTATGTGTAGCCTAAAGAATTATGGTGCAAAATTATTATTCTCTCTCTTTTTTAAAAGACCTTTTAAATTTTTTTGTTTGTTTATGTTGAAAATATTTTTTACTCAGCTTGTATTTAAAATCATTTAAATAATCCATAGTAGTGGTTAATTACTTTAAAGTAGCATATAGTTAGTTAATTTACTTCTTATCTTGAGGAGAAAAAGGGTTAGAGTACAACCTTTTGTATCAAAAAGAATAGAATACTTAGCCGATCTCTGGCTGCTTCCCCTGACAATGAAGGCGCTTCTTAAATGGACCATTGTTCTTGGAACAATGAGGAAGAGAGGAAGCAATTCTCAGCTACCACATAATCTTTCCTCACTTCTTCCTACCATTCCCCTACCCACTGACCTACCCCAAATAAAACCCCAAGGTTCTCTCCTTCCCTAATGTGGTATTATGTTCTGGATGGATTTGACCTACCCATGAAAATTGGCAGAGTGTTTTGGAGAGGAAAAAGTTACATGCTTGCTCTATAGACTTTTAGAGGCAAGTAACACTGCATGGCTAGGGTATTTTGTACTGTGTGTGTGTGTGTGTGTGTGTGTGTGTGTGTGTGTGTGTGTGTGTAACATCCCTCATACACACTCTGAAGGAAACATTGTTGAAGAACTTGGGGGAACCAGCAGTTAGCGTAATGGCTATGTCGCTGGACTCCCGCGTAGCTGACCGCGATTTGCGTTCTGGACCCGGTGACTTAAAACTCATGCCGGGATCGTGCCCAAGATCCCGAGAGGAGAATGGAGGAGAAGGGATTGCGGCGAGGCCATACCCCTCTGGGGGGTGATTTGTCGCTTTCTGTCTCTATGTCTCTCTCTGTCTGGCGAGCGCACACGCGCCCTATAGCGAAAAACCTCTCCAAAAAAAAAAACAACACCTCTAATTTTTCATGTCTGCTTTTAAACTTTTTCTAGATACTCTGGAATGTACATTATTATTTAATTGAGGTGTGGTTTTACTCTTTCTTTGCAATGCTGATGAAACTATTAGGAGTGTTTTTGAATTAGAACTTAAGGCCAAGGAAAGAAAGGTTGCACAAATGAGGAGCATTTATTAATATGATCTGTTTAAAATAGTTTCCTCTAGTTCTTTACTATCAAGGAATTCTGGCAGTTGTTTTGCATTCTTTAATGGAACATATCAGTTGGAAGGAGTTTGTTCTTTGTTCTAAATATTCCAATCATCTTTCAGCTTTCTAGTGCAATGTTAACCTCATTATCAAAACAACTCTCATCTCAGCTTTTCAAAGACTATGATTTGTGTGGGGAAGCAGGGAGATTATTTACAGACTCTTAGCAATATTTCCAGGCAAGAATAAGTCAAATACAAATTTTTCTTTAAGCACATCCCCTGTTGCTTGAACATATGGACATTTTGTGTTTGCTAGCACCTCTAAACATTTTCTTCTGTGAGGAATTCCACGAAAAAAAAAATCTATGTTGACATAAATATCAGGTTAGACTCCACTGCCAAGTCAGAAACTAATCAGTTTCTTAAAAGGTTTTGAAAAGGGCAAAGGCAGTTTTTATTCCATCCATTCAGCCTATTAGTGCAGCAGACCTTTTGACTATACCAGCAATCTATAGAGGACATCTGAATGGAGAAGATTCTAGAGTCTAATGACTCTGAGGAAATGAGTTATTCATGTTACCAATCAGAGACAATTGCCATTCATGCTAGAGAAGAAAGCAGATCTACTACAGGGCATGAAATTAAAATTTCCAGGTAGCAGCAAGTAATTGATACTGTGGGTGACCTTTCCCCCAAGGCAACCAATTTCAATCTGTAAGGAACAGCAATAGGGCCAGCTACCCCATCTGACCCACAAGCTAAGCTTGGAAAATAACATGCCCAAGTACCTTCTATGTCTTTCTTATAAATGCTCCCCATTTTTGTTACCTTTGTTCTCTCAGCCTTTGTTCTAATTCATATGCCCCGATGGCCTTATACATTTTTTATGAAATTATGAATTCAACCACCCGAGACACTAAGTGGGAATCAGATTTATCAGCTTACTCCGTGGCTCAGGATTTTTGTTTTTGTTTTTAGAAAGACCGTCTTACTTTTTCTAGGTTTTCAAGTCCTACTTAAAATAAAATTGTCATCAAAAAGGTTTTTGGAAAATAGAAAAAGGTAAGCTCAGAAAAGCCACCTCGCTTTTTTTCTTACTGAGTACTCATGTATATATTCGAAGTGAATTGTTTCCTTCCGGATTGTGGCAAAGCATCTACTGCTGAGAATGACTTTAAGAATATCGAGTTTATCTGATAACAGGTTAGGATAGGAAAGCAACCAACAGGGAAGAAATAGTGTGCTTGTCTTTTGGAATTGCTCAAAAATTAAATCGTTTTGGAAATTCACTCCATAACCTGTCACGAGTCTGGAAATCCTTAACACTGGATATACAATACCTTCCAAATTAGGATTGTTCAAAGACTCAGACCTTCCAAATGCCTTAGGTAAGGAAAATGGACTGAAAATCCTAATGTAGCAATTTGGGAGCATAAATTATGTAATGGCAAAGAGCAAACCAAAAAGATCACAGCTCCTTGAGCCAATTTAGATTTAATCAGGTTTTTCATTCCAACTTTAATTAAACTGTTTGACTTAGAAAAATGACTATTAGTAAAACTGACTGCCAGTAAAGCAAAAGAGGAAAATTAATTGGAAAAAAATGTACCCTGACTGCTATGAGGACTCATAGCATATACTAGGAGAAGGAGCAGGAGCGTGCTTTAATGAACTGTTATAACATATAGTAGTACTTCTCTTTCTAGACATATAGAAAAACGCATGTGTCATATTTTTTCTCCTTACATGCTGACATAAGGAAAAATCATAGAAAATTCCTTTCTTAATTTAAAATTTAACAATAACCTCTAAATAACAGGCAGTAAGCATATCATTAACTTCTTCTGCCTAATTTGCTCAGGCTAATTCTTGTAGCTATGAGTCAGTCAGCTAATAGGAGGGGATTTCAAAAACTTAATGGAAAATGCATTTTATATAAAAACAAACAACTATGCATGGATTTCAATTTTTGCCAACAAAATAAACACATATTTTAATTTCATTTTCCACGAACTTTCTTAAGTCTTTCTGTATTTGTTGCATCTTTACTTGTGTGGACACCAGGAAGATTACTGAATAAGCTTCAGACATATTCTTCATTTTGGAATGTTTGTAGTCTTATTGAGTAAACAAAGGGGAAAAGCCTAAAATGGTCAGTCCTCAAGCCTATGATACACATCCCTGGTGCTATCAGAGTTGAGCTAAGGGAGGGAGCATTTGCCTGGTTACAACAACTCCACAAGGGCCTGTGAGGATGGGTGATTCATAGCTGGACAGGATTTGCATAGGTGAGGGGGCGTGCAAGGGAGTCAAGAGTTACTCTGATGGAGGAGGGCAGCTGAGAAGGGTGAGGCAGAGAAGGGGGGATAAAGCCTGGTCAGAATGGAGGGTTTGTAAAGGGCAGAAGCGTACAGGAGATAGGCTGAGCTGGACTTTGAATACCAGACAAAGGTATTTACATCAGATAGAAGGTATCTAACATTAATAAAGGTACTTACTGTCTGTGCTTTGTGCATTTATATTCTTTCTATGCTATACTGTCTCTTTCCTCTAGGCAATGGGGGTCTAGAGATGAGAAGATACTATTTTTAGAAGGAGCAGCCTCGTGGTTTTATACAGTTTGTATTGTCTGATAGAGACTGGCAGCAGGGAGGCTAAGAGACCACTGTTCTTTTCAGGGGTACGGGGGCCTATCTGGGCTAGAATAGATGAAACAATGATGAATGCAGAAAGGATGATCCAAACTACTTTGAGTCAGTAAAATTACTTAACATTTTTAATGAGGCAATCCTGGAAATTAAAAAAAAAAGAGTCAAGGCCCAACCTGGTGGCACGATCCATAGCATAAGGGACTGCAGTGCTGGAATCCAGATGTTCATGTGGGTTCAGATCCCTGGGTCAGTCTGAAAACCTGCCAGGTGTGCTCACGAATATCCAAAATCTTGAGGAGCCAGAGGTCTGGGAAAGATGATTGTGTTAAGGATGCTTCTCTTTCTCTTTTTTCTCTCACGCTTTCTCTTACTGAAAAAAAAATAATAATAATAATAACAATAATAATAATAAATTAGTAAGACCTATAGGGACAAAATGAATTTTTTTTTCCTTGAAGGTTAGATAAGTATGTGGAAATAGGGCTGGCCCTGTAGTGAAGCAGTTAAATGCTGTACAAAGGAAGTCAGATCCCATGTGACTGACAGCTTGGGTCCCAGCTCAGGTGGCATGTCAGGTGCATGTATGTGCATGTCCAGGATCCTGAAATGGAGGGAAATGGCTTACGGCATGATCAGGGCCCATTGGAGGAGTGTGTTGTTTCTCTGTCATTCTCTCACTGTCTCTCATGTGTCCATGTGCACCCTCAGGCGTAAAAAGGAATGCTGCCTGAGATGTAGTTCGTGTTGGATTATCCGAGGAGGCCATAGGGTGTGCCCTTGTGCCCTACCCCAGATACATTATTACCCCCCATGTGTCCCAGCAACATTTTGGTCTGCCCTTTCTTTTTGCCAAGAAATTTGCAGGCCCTGTGCTTATTTTTCTCTATTCTGTATCCTGATTGTGTCTCTTTAGATACTCTAACAAAGGCACATGGGCCAAGAAAGAGCCAAACCCCTGTCAGTTAATGCTGTCACTTCCAAGTTCACTGGCAAAACTGGCTAAGCAAGGTAGAGATGAGTAAGGACAGACAGCATTAAATTGAAGGATGGGGGAGATGTAGGCTCTTGATCATGTTTGTTTAAGCTTGGTTTTCAGCAAAATCTTTTTTTTCTTTTAAATGGGGTAGGGTGTTTACTGAGTGTGTCTACGCTCTTGAAACTTGATTCTCTTCTCAGGAGAGGAACAGGGAGAAGAGCCAAGAAGAGGTAAGATTGACCAGGAGGAAGAAACACAAGCAGCCTTGAACACGAATGTCTCCAGTCAAGGTGGTTGAAACCCAAGGTGTCCTGAGTTACGCATCACCCAATCTGACATTCATGAATCTGAGAACGGCCTTAGGACAACGCTTTGAACAAACGAAAAACACAGAGCTTTGAGTTTATATACAGAAATGGTCGAAGTAGCAAACGGCCAGTTAAAGTGATAGCAAGCCTTCCCTGAAGGGTTGCTCTTAAACTAGAAAATGAAGTCATCAGCAATTGACTAGAAGCTTTAGGTCCAGTTGAACTGTGGCTCTGCCGGCTCACTCCTGATTAACCTCTGTCTTGCCTCCTCTGTAATTCAGCAGGGGCCTGCAGATGCTCCGCTTTTGAGTTAACTGAGGCTTGTGTGCTCATTCAAGCTAATCCTAATAGAGCTTTAAAAAAAAAAAAAAGGAAAAGATCAGCTGCCCGTACCTGAAGCTGCAAATGAGAAGCCTGTGTGGGCAGAAGAACCATTCTTTTCCTCCTTTTATTGGTTTGAGGTTCCTATTTTCTAAGCTGTCCAGTATAACTAATTAGAAGAGGGAATTTCAAATGTACCTGCTTGCCAAGTTTACAGTCAAACAACCCATTTGACTGTATATTTTGTCTAAACAGAGTGGGTATCAAGTAAAACCTTCACCTGATGTTTAGTCCTTTTTTCAAAATCCAATCATCTCCCGGCCACTTGTACAGCATGTGCTGTCTCTGGGTCACTTTTAAATAGGCTTACTTTAAAGAAAAGAAATAGCTGCTTCAGCTTTGTCTACACAACCATGGTGTGAAATTACACTTTTGATGTACTCTGTATGCGTTTGTGTGTATATCATCCTTAAATTGTACATCTCATATCATCCAGATGTTCTAGGGCCTCGGAGAATAATAAACATGGATGGGACACTCTTTAATTAGGATGCTGAAACAATAAGTTGGAATGGAAAACAGTATCAGAGACCTTCTGCATTCCTGGAAATATGTGGGCGTCTGTTTGTGTTTAGAGGGAACCATTGCAATAGTTGCCACCTGTTGTAAACCTTGAACGGCTCTGTGTGCTAAGTACCGTCTAGATAGATAGATCTATATCCACACGTATTTATCTTTTTGCGTAATTTTTTTCTTGTAGTAAGAAAATAAAAAACTTAGTCTTGTACTATATGAAGTCATCTCACGTCTACAGTTTGTAACAATGGTTCAACCTAAAGTGGTTGATTCACGTAGAGAAGGTAGGAAAGAGTTATTTGCTATGTAGCCTCGACCTGTGGCTTTACATCACTGAACGCCTGGTCTTACCTTTCCTCCTTTCTTTGAGATCCAGTCACTAACATGGCGCCATAGGGGCATGTGCAGCTAAACCAGAACTACCCGGGTAGATTCAGTAGTCAAAACTCAATCATGTGAGGAAAAGTGAGAAAGTAAGCCACCAGGTCTGGGACTTGAACTGTGGTCAGACATGTGGGAGTCCAGTGCCTTAACCACTTCGCCACCTGCTGGAGCCCAAATGTATCACTTTTTATACTACCGTGTTCTCAAAATATTTCCTGACTGTGCATTCTTTAAATTAAGTAAATCGTTTTATTCATATATATATATATATATATATATATACACACACACACACACATATATATATAAACCTCAATATCCTTCCACTTTTCTCAGCTGGGAAGTCAATCCTGTCTTAATGTTCTGAGAGACTGACATTCAAAAACTCTGGATGTGTCCCAGGTGTGTAGACAACCCCTTAAATACCAGAAAATTCATGAAAATAAGCTATAGATTAGGCTCAGGGCAAGAAGATAAGAGGAATGGAACCATTCCCCAGCCAAACAGCCCTTAAGTAGTGAAAATCATTTTAAAAGCAAGTATTTAAAGTCTCTGGAAATATTCCTAGGGTATATATTACAGCAAATTAAGAGATGTTTATTTCAGAAACTCTACTGTATTTCAGAAAGGACAGCAAAAGTTTGGCACCTGAACCACAACCTCCTCTCTGTCTCTCACTCCCCATAGCTCAAAGAAATGAAATCTCTCACTCCACACTAGGAGGATATGGTCAAAAAGCAGGGGTGGGCCCAGCAGGTGGCATGGTAGTAGATCCCACATGGCCAATTGCACGGTTCAAGTCCTGGACCTGGTGGCTTAAAAAACATGCCCCTACGAGGGTGATTTCTCATTTTTATTCTCTCTCTGTCTGTCTATCTCTGCTGCACACTCTATAGCAAAAAGCCTAAAATAATAATAATAAACTTTTTTAAAAAGCAGGGGTTCCCACTTAATATTTACCGAGTGTCCGCACTCTATGACTGAAACTGATTGACTAAAGGATATAGAAACACAGTAAATCGTTGTGAATACCAGATATAGTGTGGGAAGAGGGTGGGTGAAAGAGTAGAGTCTGAAGAAGGACATTTAGAAGTAAAATAGAGAAGCAAAGCATTAATGGGACAAAGAAATGGGGTATTATCTATTGAAGATAAATTTATAGTATTCTCAACGAGACTAGGGAAAAATGTATGCATACTGGAATATTCACTTTGCAAGCTAAATAATGTGATTGAATGTATAAAAGAACTTGAAATAAAAAATAAAGGAAAAAAAGGAAAGAAAGAAAGAAGAAAAAAAGCAGGAGCTGCCTATCCCCTACCTCTCCCTAGTCAAGGGGTCCAGTACCTCACCAAGCAGTATTTCTCATCTTCTTCATTCCAAGTGGTGGAGACTCAATTCCTGACAAGTGCAGTCATGAGGTTGTTCCCACTCATCCTCCCAACCCCAACTCATAAGGCAGAGGTTCTAATCCAGGCATGGTGATCAAAGAACACTGGAGCCTCAATTGCTCTCACCTCAGCCTGCTCAGAGTGACAATTCCATGCTGGGAGAAGCAATCATAGAAGCTCAGAGGTGACTTCTTCCGCCTGGCACTAAACCTCTCCCCAAAGGAACTGACTGTATTTGACACGGGGTGTGGGGAATTTCAAGCCTAACTATGCTCTCAAAAATAGTGGAGATTTTGGTAGCAAGAAGTGAAGAGGTTGCTAGTAGCTAGATGAGAGTGCCAGCCAACCTGTAGGCCAGCTAGTTTACTAGAGAGAACAAGGGAAAGGGGTAGCTAAGGTAGAACCAATCTTAAAGATTGCCCTTGCAATGGGAATAACTGGATTTAGTAGACTCAGACTGTAGG
>NW_006159730.1:514369-540208 GCF_000334495.1 Tupaia belangeri chinensis | reverse complement strand
TATGCCCCATGTGTTAATGAAAACAATAACATAGTTGGCAACTAGAGGCAACTATCAGTTGAGTGAGATACACATGAGATAAACACTTCAACAGATAGATCAGGGCAAACTATATTCATAGAGATCCCATTTAAAGTACTGTCATCCCAGAGTGACTGTGAATGCAAGTCTGGACCCTCTGAGAGATGACATCATCAGCTTTATATTTAGCGGGAAGTAGACTTTGCCGAAATGGACCAAATAAACAAGCAAACAAGATCAAAAAGAAACTCTACAGAGAGGAAGAAAATAAGTATCCAGGGTCGTTACTATGTCTTACCTAAAAATGGCCAATTTTCAACCAAAAAGAAATTATCAGACAAGGGAAGAATCTAGAAAGTGTGACTCACGCAACTAAGAAAACTTAGAAAACTAAGCAAGAAAGAGAAACTGTCTGTGAGAGAGCACAGATACTGGATTTAACAGATAAAGACTCCAAAACATTTAAGGAAACCATGTTCTAAAAAGTAGAGGAAGGTATGAAGACAATGTCTCGTCACATAGAGAATATTGATAAAGAGATCAAAGTTATTCTTAAAACTGTAAATTACTTGAAATTTTTTGCGTGGAAAATTTGTCTCCCTTTTTTTTAAAAGAGAGGTTTTTTTCTATAGGCCTCATGTACTCACCAGAGATAGAAATAGAGAAATCATCCCCCAGAGGGGTTGGCCATACTACAGACTCCCTAGGGATCTTGGGTGTGTATGCTCACTTCCCCAGAGTGAATTTCAAGCTGCCAGGTCTAGGACTCGAACCACAGTTGACTACATGGGAGCAACATAACCATTACCCCATCTGCTGGTCCTGGAAAATTTGTCTTTTTCTCTCCCATTCATTTATTGCAATATAGAGTCATACATATTTACTTTATACTTTGGATTATAATCTAATACAACTTTATTTTTTATTTTTTAAAGGATTGTTTTATTTAACTTCATTTATTATTATTAGCATAATTATTATTATTTTCCAGTTTGATCAGAGAAATCAGAGAGAGAGAGAGAAGGAAAGTGAGAAAGCGAGCCTCCACATTCAGGACTCAAACCATGGTCGGCCATGTGGGAGTCCTGTGCCTTTAACCACCACGCCACCTGTCAGCCCCCAACTTTGTTTATTTTATTGCTAAATTTATGCCAGCTTTGGCTGTTGGGAGCCCTCTCAGCTGGCTCCTGGGTCCCTTTGGTATCTCCCCATGGATATAGCATTTGATGGGTTTCTCGAGGGTTTTGTTTGTATGTTTGTTTCAGCATTTTACTTTCTCACACTACCAGATGTTCCAGGCTTACTTTGTATATTTCATGCTCCAACCCTAGAATCAGCTTTTTTTCCCAAGGACCCTTTTTATTGGGAAACAGTTTTAGAATTCAAGATCTAAACACTAGATTTGAATCAGGGTTTTTTTTGTTGTTGTTTGAGGAATGAAAATGTTCTAAAATAGATAGCTGATGTTTACATGACTCTGAATGTAATAAAAATCATTATGAGTTTTATAATATGTAGATTTCAATGACTCTCTTATAAAAAAAAAAGGAGAAAAAGAAAAAAGAAAAAAAAAAAGCAAACAAAGCTAGGAGACCAGCCAGTGGTATGATCATTAAGGTGGCTGGATCCCACAAGGCCATCTATGTGGTTCAAGTCCCCATCAGCAGTTTGAAAATTATGCCAGACCATATGCGTGTTTGCCTGAAATCCCCAGAGGAGAAGTGAAGAGAGAGGATTGTGGTGTGACCATCTGCCCTGGAGGATGCTTTCTCACTTTTCCACTTTCTCTGCCTCTCTATCTCTCTTGGGTGAGCATAGGTGCCCTACAGCAAATTAAAAAAAAAAAATCTGGGGGATTACTTTAGTTCACAAAGCAAAGGAGAGCCAGATAGACAAAAACTGTGTATAGATCTTCAGTCAATTACACAAGCATGCAACCCCAGGGGAGCCATTAGGAAGAAATAAGTTCAGAACATCACCTAAACACTAGAAATCACTACCTGCAAATAAGAAAGTCTTAAAAACTTCTGAGCACTTTTAAAATAGAATTAGGCCATCCCAATCATTCAAATTACCTCTTTCTTAGAGCTGTGGAGGCTATTTTATGTGTCATTTAATTAGAGCTTTAAAACAATAAGATGGAAAGAACAACAGACTGAAAACTCCTATATTCCTGGAAATACTTGAGACTAAAATAGTTTGTCTTTAATGGGAAACATTGCAGTAGTTTCTAGGCAGCTGCCATGAACTTTTAATGTATCCTAGCTGAGAAGACTCCCTTTCCACCCACTGTATTAAAACAAAGACCAATGGCCATGTTATACCTCTAAAGCTGTCAGAAAACATAAGGCTAAACAGGTGTGAGTGTTGATTATTTCCTGAGTGTACTCAGAAGCCCAACCACCTCTCATCCCACATGTGGGATGGGATACTATTTATTGCTATCGAAAAGAGTGGGAGAAAGAAAAGGAGATGCGAACTCAGTCCCCCCTGAATAGCCACCACTGGTGTTTATTAGCCCAGTTCTTAGATGGCCCGTTGACCGTTATTCTTGTCCTCACTTTATAATTTGTTCAAAAGCTACTGCAAATCCTTGACCATATGAACATGTGTAGATAAAAGCACAACTGTTTATAAAGAAATAGATAAGGACACATGCACAAACACGTGTATATGTGTGTGTGTATGCCATCACATAATGGTTAAGGGTGTCTCTGTAGAGTGAGTCCACACTGGCTCTATCATAGGACTTGAGCATTCCATATTTATGCCTTAGTTTCCTCATCTATAAATGGGGACAAAAATGATACCTACCTGTATGACCACCATAACAAGTAAGTCAATAATAGGGTGTTTGCATATAGCAGTACATAGTGTTAACTACTGGTGTCAGAAGTAGCACTGTGTATGTCTACTTAACATACACTGGTGATAGAATCAACAGCATCTGACCTCAATTATGTACATTAGGCCTGAAGAAAACACTACTAACTGAGATGATATCTTTGTGGCTCCTTAACATTTTCTTTATTTTGTGATCTTACTTTTTTTGAAACATACTTTAAAAAATCTATTCTTGGGCCAGCTAGTGTCATGGTGGTCAATGTGCCTGGATCTCTTATGGTTGAGATTTGAGACCCAGCCGCTTGAACAACAGGCTGACATACGTGCATGTGCATCCAAGATTCTGAAAAAGGGGAAAAATGGAGGAGAGGTAATGGTGGCATGAAATGCCCCATGGTGGGTGATTTCTTCCTCTCCCTCTTTCTCTGGTAAGTACAAGCACCCTACAGCTAATTAAAAAAAAAAAAAAAACTATTCTGATTGCAAAAGTCATTTATACTGAGCAAACACACAGGAATAAAAGAAGAAGCAGAAAATCACATTATTTCATCATACAGATGTAAGTAATAAAAATTTACATTTTGGCCCAGCTGTGGTAGCGTGCACTGGACACTGCTGCTCAGCTAGCTGAGGCCACATGGGAGGCCAAGCTTGATTCCCAGAACACCCTAAAAAGCCAGGTGTGGTGGCATGTGTCCGTAATTCCAGAAATTCAAGAGGCTGAGGCAGTAGAATCTTGACATAGCAAGACCTTGTCTAAAACACTGCACATACACGATGAAAAAAAAATTCACATTTTGGTATTTTTTCCTATACTTTTTCTGTGCATTTTAACCTGCTTGAGATGGCACTGTTTATACAGTTTTTAGGTCCTTTTATACTAAGCATTAGAAAATTATCTATGTTATCAAAATGGTTTATATTTCTTGCTAAATATGGCATATTAGGTACATGTGTTCATATCTTCCTACTTAGAAATCCCATTTAAAATTAGAGTAAAGCACTTTTAAAAGTATGCAATTACAAGGACAAAGAAAATGTGAGGCAGACAAAAGCAAATAGAGCAACAAATTTTTGGAAGATAGCAGATATAGAAGCCTCACAATGAACTTGCAGAGCAGGAGAAGCTATAACCCCAAGGCCTGCAATAGTAGACATCTCAAGAAAGACTCTCACCCTTAAGAGTTCAGACAAGTCTTGGACTTAAGGGCAACAAGTATTACCAAAGGGCAGAATGAGATGCAGAACTCAAAACTGGAGGACTGGTTGAAGTTTTAGTATGCTACTGTTAGGCTTCCAGTCCCACCTCTGTCTCTCCTCTCGCTTCCCACAGGAAATCTGAGAGGTTTAGTCTCTGGATAAATTGAACCCAAGAGGATGTGGGCTCAAGGATACTAGACATAGAACAAGTAAAGGAGAAAGAAGAATGACATAAATTCAGGAGAAGCAAGTAGAATTCTGGGGATGAACTGAAAAAACACCCTATCTCTTTTTTCCCCTCTGCTTTAAAACTGATACCTACCAGGCATGCACCCCAAAAAAGAAGAGTGAGAATTCCTCCTTATAACCACACACATACACTCACTCACACACACACACACACACATCCCTGAAGAAAAGAACTTTAAATATTAATATTTGAGGGTTCCCCAATAAAACAGCCTCTGTCTTCTGAGGAATGGCATGTCCTCCCTACACATAAGGGTTTCCAACAGTTTTTCCATGTACCTCACTCTTAAAAATGAACAAAGAACAAAGACCATCTGACAAGAGGAAATCCTCCATGGAAGAGGCTGCTAATGTTCCCCATCCTTTCTGCTAGATTTCATTGCACAGCTCCTTGCATCTAGGTGGGGCTGCAATGATTAGTTCTTCCCAATAGAAGATGAGCAAGGTAGTTGGTGGTGTCACCTCCAGGCCCAGCAATTTAAAAGCAGATGTGCTATTTTTTTTTTCTGTATCAAAATGATTAAACAGGAAAAGAAGAGAAAGAAACCATCAAAGAATTGAAGCCTGAGAAATTAGAAATATGAGGGATGGAATGTGAAATTCAATAAAAGGATTCTACAATGATATCAAGAGAATCTCTCAAAAAGTTAGAATTAAACGACAAATAAACAGAGGACAGAGAAATGAGAAGAAAAGCAGAACATCAATCAAGGAAGGCCAAAATGTAATTAATTATAAGTCCAGAAAGAAGAGAAAAAAAAGTTTCAAAGAAATAATAATAAAAAACATTCCTCAGATTTAAGGAGATCAAAAAATGTCTCAATACAATGAGAAATTGTGGGTGTGCAGACACACTCACATAAAAAACATTATCATGAATTTTAGAATGCTAGAAATAGAGCAAAATCTCTGAAGTTTCTATGGAAGGAGGAAAAAGATCAGGAATAATATTTACATCAGGCTTTATAACATCAATGTCTGAAGGTAGAATATACTGTACAAAGGATATCCCATCAGGCTAACATCAGACCTCTCATGAGAAAAAATGCAAGCAAGGAAAAAATGGGAAAATATATTCAAAGTGTTGAGTGAAAAACAATTTCAACCATGAATACTATACCCAGCAAGATTATCCTTCATAGGGGAAGAGAAGACAAGAACATTCTCAGATAAACAAAACCTGAAAGAATTTACCGACACCAGATCAGTTCTCCAAGAAGTTCTGAAAGGGGGGTTATATCAGGAAAACTAAAGTCTGACTCACAGAAATAAGAGTTAAAAATATCTATGAAAAGAGCCAGCTTAATGGTAGGGACAAATCTGGAGTTGAATATTATTTTCCAGAATTTAAACGGAACACTCAGACCACAACAGAAGTTAGATTAAGTACAAGAGACTGAGCTGGTGAAAGAATTTTATGACTTTTGACTAAAACAATACTGATCTTTTTCTATGCTTTGTACTCCAGAGATAAGAATTTTTGTCTTCTGAATTGACGACAGATCCATGTACCTACTGGTTGGACGGAATCCTAACCTCTTTCTGGGCTTTAAGTTTTAAGCAAAGTTCTTTTATTTTGATTTATTAAAGCTAAAACTGCCTTTCTTGAAATTAAAAAAATACATTAAAAATGCTTATTTAATGACCACAGTAAGTTATATAGCCTCAGCTAGGTGCTATTTTATGGTATATTCATTCTACTCAGTTTTGTGCCTAAAGTCAAACATTTGCTCACAGATATTTATATATCAGTTGAATTTGCTATTGAAAGTATTTAGATCAATTAAGATATTTTGTTAACCAATAAAATGTGGGGAGGAAAAAAGGAAGAGAAAGCAACTGCAGATACCAGAGATAAGGGTAGGAGGGTGGGAGGAGGGTGGGAAATGGCAGAGGGTGAGAAATGGGGGGGGGATATATAGAATATATATAAGAATTATATATATTCTATATAAGAAGTGGAAAGTTATTTGTTTATGATAACATATAAGACAAGAAGTGGAAAGTTATTTGTTTATGATAACATATAAGACAAAGTCACTATACAGTGTATTCTGGATGGGAAACTGCATTTTGTATGCTGCAGTGATGTTTGGTGAATGAATATAAAATAAATAAATTATCAAAAATCCATTTAAAAAGAAGAACTTCACATTTCTGACAGAAAATTATTGTCTACATAGGATTCTATAACTACATGTAAGAATAAAATAGATAAACAAGGTCTCAAATATTTATCTTCCATGCACCTTTCTTAGGGGACTACTGGAATTGTTCTGTATAAAACAAGGGGCAACATCGATAAAAGAAAAACATGGCATCCAGGGGTCACAGAGACTCAGCCTAGAGGTGCCTAGAAAGGAAGTCCCAGGCTGACAGCTGCCCACCAGGTGAGAGGGTGCTCAGTGAGAGTCTGAGGAGGTGGGTGAGAGGCAGGGCTTAGGAAGGAGGACTCCCAGAGGGAAAATAACTCATACCTAATGCTGGGAGTTTAGAAAAGAAATAATGTTTGGCAGACCAGTTGTAAGTTTATTTTTTTAAGTATCAATAGGCATATAGAACACTCAGCAAAAGAATGGCTACCCAATAATTAACTCAGGAGAAAAAAAGGTTCATAAGCAAGAGAATGTAATTATAGTTCATTATTTGGCTCATTCACCAATAAACAATACTTAGATAGTAATGAACATGTACATGTTGTCTTGTTTAAAGGAATAATTGAAACATAATAATTCAGAGAATTAAGGAATGGTACGTCATGGGAAAAGAGATTAAAGAGAGCTAAATCCTTGTCTATCATAATAGGAAGACAAGAATTAAGTCTAAGATTAATAAACTAAGAGCATGGTATTTAGTAATATGGATGTTTACCGTGAGAGAGAAAATGTTTACCTCTGGAGCTGAATGTAGACAGAGAGGGAAGAAGAACAGGGGCAGGAAGCTGCTGGGTTTTGCTATGAGATTTGTAATGCACTTGCAGTTTTTAAGTGTATACATGTTTATCAAATCATTTTAAATGTTAAAAAATACTTGTAAAGATTAACAGCTACATAATATATTTATCATAGAGATGAATATATTGTTCTCCATTTCCTTAGCTACAGACTTCTAATTTGCAACTACAGTGCATTTGTTATACATAGAGCCTGTGCTGCAACTTGAGTTATTTTCTTAGAGTTGCTGCAAGTTGAGTAATGAGCAAGAAAAGCGAATATATTAAAGTGGTGTTATATATTGCTTATTTCTTTTTGCTTATTTTATATTGCTTGTATCTAAATTATTTTGTAAAATCTCACTGCTGATTTCTAGTCTCATCTTGCTGATCTATTTTAAACACTCTTCTTTCTCTTCTTTAAAAGAAATGTTTGCTATAGTGCACGTGCGTTCACCAGAGATACAGGAAGAGACAAAGAGACAAAAAGTGAGAAATCACCCCCAGGGGGGATAGCTATGCCACAATCCCTTCTCCTCCATTCTTCTCTCGGGATCCTGGACACACACGCACACACACACCTGGAGTGAGTTTTGAGTCACTGGGTCTGGGACTCAAACCACAGTTGACTGTGGGAGCCCAGCGACGTAACCATTATGTCATCTGCTGGCCCCAAACACTCTTATGTGTCGAAAGCTCCAAGTACGTCTTTTCAGTTTCTAGTATTCATATTGGTTTTCTTTATGCCCTTTTTTGTTTTAATTTGGAAAAACCTTTATTATAGATATTGCATACTTTATCTACTTAAGAAGTATTGACTAGATTGACATATCTCATTTACTGACAATTTTGTAGTGCTTGAAGGAATTGCCAACAAACTCATAGCAGAGCTATGAATGGTCAGTAAGGTTATGTCTCTGATGGGTTAGTAAGTCATTGTTCGTCTGAGAGAGGCTTTACCCCCAGGGGGGATAGCTATGCCACAATCCCTTCTCCTCCATTCTCCTCTCGTGATCCTGGACACACACGCACACACACACCTGGAGTGAGTTTTGAGTCACTGGGTCTGGGACTCAAACCACAGTTGACTGTGGGAGCCCAGCGACGTAACCATTATGTCATCTGCTGGCCCCAAACACTCTTATGTGTCGAAAGCTCCAAGTACGTCTTTTCAGTTTCTAGTATTCATATTGGTTTTCTTTATGCCCTTTTTTGTTTTAATTTGGAAAAACCTTTATTATAGATATTGCATACTTTATCTACTTAAGAAGTATTGACTAGATTGACATATCTCATTTACTGACAATTTTGTAGTGCTTGAAGGAATTGCCAACAAACTCATAGCAGAGCTATGAATGGTCAGTAAGGTTATGTCTCTGATGGGTTAGTAAGTCATTGTTCGTCTGAGAGAGGCTTTACAATAAAGAGCAACTTGAGCTGAAATAGATTAGTCATCAGTACCTGCATATCCTTTGGGACATTCTAGTTTGCCATTTTCACAAGTTTCACAGTTAGGAAAATTCAACTAATAACAACTTGTATTGAATGTTAAGATGATTCCAACATCAGCTCTTCTTCGTTCTCTCTCCAGCCCCATTTTTTATTTTTATTTTTCTTAGAGTGGTTTCTTTTCTGAGGTAAGAGTGATATACATTGTAAGATACTTAGACCCATAATTTTAACAAGTGTATGCATTCATATACTCACAATCCTGCATCAGATAGAATTTTTTAAAGGGTTTTTGTGATAGGGAGCATGAGCTCACCAGAGAGAGACAGCGAGAAGAAAAATGAGCAATCATTTCCCAGAGAGGATGGCCAAGCCACAATCACTTCTCCTCCATGGATTCTGTGAATGTGCTCACAGGCAACCAGTGTGATATTCAAACTGCCGGATCTAGGACTCGAACCACTATCAGCCATATAGGAGTCCAGTACCTTAACTACCATGCTACTTGCTGGCCCCAACATTTTCAAGTCTACAGAATGCTTCTTCCAGCTCCTTCCCAGTTAATTTCTCCATTCCCCTAGTCTCATCAGAGAAAACCACTGGTTTGAGTTTTCTCACTTTAGATGTTTTCCTACTAGGTCTAGCACCTCATGTAAACATGGTCATTGTGATTGTGATCCCCTGGGATTGTCCTCTCTCACACAGCATGGTAAAGTCTGTGAGATGCAGCTATTGCACACGTCAGTGGATTGTTCTTTCATTGGCAAAAAAAAAAAAATTTATGAAATACATCACAATTTGTTTATCTATTTTCCAGTTCTTAAGCATTTGGGTTGCTTCCAGTTCTTAGCTATTGTGAATAAAGTCACTACTTTCATTCTTGTACAAGTCTTTTTGTGGATACATGTTTTTGTTTCTCTTGAACAAAAACCTAGGAATAGAATTACATGGCTAAGGGTATTTGTTAAACTTTTCTTAAAAAAAACTTTCAAATAGGGACCAGCAGTAGCCATAGTGGTTATGTCGCTGGACTCCCGTGTAGTCAACTGCAGTTCAAGTCCTGGACTCGGTGGCATGTGCGTGCATGCCCAAGACCTGGAGAGGAGAATAAAAGAGAAGAAATTACGACATGGCCATCTCCCTGGGGGAGGGGTGATTTTTCACTTTCTGTCTCACCGTCTCTCTCTCTCTCTCTCTCTCTCTGTCTTTCTGGCAAGCAAACGTGCCCTATAGCAAAAACCTCTCCCCCCAACAACAATAACAACAACAAAAAATGAAAAGAACTTTCAAACCTTTTCAAAAGTGATTGTATCATTTTCTGTTCTCACCAAATAGTGGCAATCTACAGTACTTAACACCAGAGGTAGATGATTTTTGGCACTCTCCTCCTCTTACAATGGAATTATTTTCAATAACATTTACATAATAATTAATATTCATGATTTCATTGATTTATTCTTTAGGTTTAAATCACTAGTTCATTTTTAAAAGGAAAACAAAGTTCAATTTTTAAAATGATACTCAATAAAATATTTCGTGCATGAATTAAACTTATCTAAATAAAAACTTTATACTTTGCAGTTTGCACTCTATATTTCTGTTTAGTCTTTTAATTTTTTTCATAATTTATCATTTTATTGTAGAATTTATAAAATAAAACCAAAGCCCAAACATACATACTCCTCATCGCTAAAATTATTAGGGTGGGAGTTCACATCTTTCTTTTCTTTATTTTTTAAAGAATTACTTTTATTTAATCTTATTTATTATTATTTTTATGTTTGCTATAGGGCACAAGCACTCACCAGAGAGAGAGAAAGAGAGGGAGAGAGCAAGTGAAAAAGCAAGTCTCGGAGTCCAGGACTCGAACTGTAATAGGTCACACAGGAGTCAGTACCTTAACCGACATACCACCTGCTGACCCCTACATCTTTCTAAAGTTAGGTCTGGCCGTCTCTAAAGTAGGCCTTTAGTATTTGTTTCTCTATATCTGCCCTTCAATATTTCTCCCCACTAAAATACTGACATCCCAACTTCAAAACTGGAGATGCAAAAGGTGTATAAAGATGAGATTCTCTTGCTCTTGTTATAGTGCAAACACTTTGGCATATATTTCTGTTTTGATTTGTGTTGTTGTTGCTGTTAGAGAGCATGTGGTGCTTACCAGAAAGAGACAGAGCCAGAGGGAGAAGAGAAAGCACCTCCCAGGAAGAATGATCACTCCACAATTCTTTCTCCTCCCCCCTTCCATTTTAGGGATTTCAGGCATTCACGCGCATGTGCCCAGCGTGTTTCTCAAGCCTCCAGTCCAGGACCCAAGCCACAGAGTCAGCCATGAGGAATCTGGCTGTCTTTAACCATTGGGCTGTGGAGCCAGCCCACAGATTTAAACTTTAAACACAAATAAAAACTCCAAAAGAGAATAACAAAATTAAAGTAATTTAAGTTCTATTACTTTGACTTTATAATTACTGTGTTTTCTTTATTTCACTCAAGTGCTTAAACCAAGCATAGGTTGTGCACAGGGTGGGAGACAAGCCCTGTGCTCTGAAGGTAACTGGAAAGATTCTAAGACATAAAAGGCTTATTCTTTTTTTCTTAAAGAATTATTTTATTTTATCTTTATTTATTTATTTTATTTTAATTTGACCATAGAGGAACAGAGGGGTGGTGAGAAAGCAAGTCTTCAGTCTTAGACTTGAACTATGGATGGCCATGTGGGAGTCCAGCCCCTTTAACACCAGGCCACCTGCCAGTGCCAAAGGACTTATTCTTAAAACTTGTGTAGCTGAGCTTGAGTGTGTAGAGACTGACCGTATAGTTGGCAGTAACTGGATTTAACATCTCTGTAATATGCATTGACTATCAAAGGGTAAACGATAAAAATGTGCTAATCTGAAGTTTACATATATGCATTGTTAAAACTCAGGAGTAACCTCAACAATTGTCAGCACTTACACCAACAAAAAGATATTTTTCAGAGAGAAATATTTTTATCACTAATGTTGTTTAGACTGGTCGGCACATGTTGATAATAAAAAGCAGACTGACGTAGTTAGTGTTACTATTGTTTTAAATTCTCTGAAAACAACGCATGTACCTTCTGTTGTAAAAACCTGTGCCCATGATGGCCGCTGCCTCTCCCTTACCGTTGACTCACCGCTGTCACCAACAAGGTATGAAGATGTGTATATTTCTTGTTCTTCTCAACATTGGCATCAACAATCTTTTTTCTTTTTTTTATTTTTGGTACAGAACACATGCCCTTGCCAGAGAGATAGTGAGAGAGAGAGAGAACAACAGTAAGAAAGTACCCCAAGGGGCGTAGCTATGTTGCAAACTCTTCTTCATTTCTCCCTCCTTTCAGGATTTTGGCCTTGCATGCACAGGTACCTGGGATGATTTGCCAGTCACCAAGTCCAGGACTCCAACAGTGCACTTGGCCATGTGGAATCCAGCTACCTTAACCACCATGCCACAGGCTGGCCTCTATGATAAATATTTTTTTAAGAAACAACTTTGAACTTGATTAACCTTTGTTCCTCCCTTGTAAGTGTATGCATATAGGCACAGACATTATTTTACGTATTTCTGCATTTCTCTTTATTATTTCCTTCCTTCTTATTTCTTTTACTGTTCTGTTGCCTTTCTCTAACTTGTGAGTTGAACCATTAGCTAACTTTTGCCTTTACTTATTCTAATTGCCTAATAAATATGTTTAAAGTAACATACACTCAAGATCTCCTTTATCAGTGTCCCATTAAACTCTTAGAAAGAAGTAGCATGGTTCGAAGGAAATGTTTTTAAAAAATGGAAATTCACCAAATTTAGGGATTTGAACAAATAGAAAGAAAAATGTATGCCCTTTCATCTATTCCTCCTCCCAGTAGGGTTTTTCCTGACCCGATATTACCAACACATCAATGACCTGAGTGTCTTTCTGGCAAGCACATGTGCCCTATAGCAAAAACTTCTCCCCCCAACAACAATAACAACAACAAAAAATGAAAAGAACTTTCAAACCTTTTCAAAAGTGATTGTATCATTTTCTGTTCTCACCAAATAGTGGCAATCTACAGTACTTAACACCAGAGGTAGATGATTTTTGGCACTCTCCTCCTCTTACAATGGAATTATTTTCAATAACATTTACATAATAATTAATATTCATGATTTCATTGATTTATTCTTTAGGTTTAAATCACTAGTTCATTTTTAAAAGGAAAACAAAGTTCAATTTTTAAAATGATACTCAATAAAATATTTCGTACATGAATAAACTTATCTAAATAAAAACTTTATACTTTGCAGCTTGCACTCTATATTTCTGGCAGTTTGCACTCTATATTTCTGTTTAGTCTTTTAATTTTTTTCATAATTTATCATTTTATTGTAGAATTTATAAAATAAAACCAAAGCCCAAACATACATACTCCTCATCGCTAAAATTATTAGGGTGGGAGTTCACATCTTTCTTTTCTTTATTTTTTAAAGAATTACTTTTATTTAATCTTATTTATTATTATTTTTATGTTTGCTATAGGGCACAAGCACTCACCAGAGAGAGAGAAAGAGAGGGAGAGAGCAAGTGAAAAAGCAAGTCTCGGAGTCCAGGACTCGAACTGTAATAGGTCACACAGGAGTCAGTACCTTAACCGACATACCACCTGCTGACCCCTACATCTTTCTAAAGTTAGGTCTGGCCGTCTCTAAAGTAGGCCTTTAGTATTTGTTTCTCTATATCTGCCCTTCAATATTTCTCCCCACTAAAATACTGACATCCCAACTTCAAAACTGGAGATGCAAAAGGTGTATAAAGATGAGATTCTCTTGCTCTTGTTATAGTGCAAACACTTTGGCATATATTTCTGTTTTGATTTGTGTTGTTGTTGCTGTTAGAGAGCATGTGGTGCTTACCAGAAAGAGACAGAGCCAGAGGGAGAAGAGAAAGCACCTCCCAGGAAGAATGATCACTCCACAATTCTTTCTCCTCCCCCCTTCCATTTTTGGGATTTCAGGCATTCACGCGCATGTGCCCAGCGTGTTTCTCAAGCCTCCAGTCCAGGACCCAAGCCACAGAGTCAGCCATGAGGAATCTGGCTGTCTTTAACCATTGGGCTGTGGAGCCAGCCCACAGATTTAAACTTTAAACACAAATAAAAACTCCAAAAGAGAATAACAAAATTAAAGTAATTTAAGTTCTATTACTTTGACTTTATAATTACTGTGTTTTCTTTATTTCACTCAAGTGCTTAAACCAAGCATAGGTTGTGCACAGGGTGGGAGACAAGCCCTGTGCTCTGAAGGTAACTGGAAAGATTCTAAGACATAAAAGGCTTATTCTTTTTTTCTTAAAGAATTATTTTATTTTATCTTTATTTATTTATTTTATTTTAATTTGACCATAGAGGAACAGAGGGGTGGTGAGAAAGCAAGTCTCCAGGTCTTAGACTTGAACTATGGATGGCCATGTGGGAGTCCAGGCCCTTTAACACCAGGCCACCTGCCAGTGCCAAAGGACTTATTCTTAAAACTTGTGTAGCTGAGCTTGAGTGTGTAGAGACTGACCGTATAGTTGGCAGTAACTGGATTTAACATCTCTGTAATATGCATTGACTATCAAAGGGTAAACGATAAAAATGTGCTAATCTGAAGTTTACATATATGCATTGTTAAAACTCAGGAGTAACCTCAACAATTGTCAGCACTTACACCAACAAAAAGATATTTTTCAGAGAGAAATATTTTTATCACTAATGTTGTTTAGACTGGTCGGCACATGTTGATAATAAAAAGCAGACTGACGTAGTTAGTGTTACTATTGTTTTAAATTCTCTGAAAACAACGCATGTACCTTCTGTTGTAAAAACCTGTGCCCATGATGGCCGCTGCCTCTCCCTTACCGTTGACTCACCGCTGTCACCAACAAGGTATGAAGATGTGTATATTTCTTGTTCTTCTCAACATTGGCATCAACAATCTTTTTTCTTTTTTTTATTTTTGGTACAGAACACATGCCCTTGCCAGAGAGATAGTGAGAGAGAGAGAGAACAACAGTAAGAAAGTACCCCAAGGGGCGTAGCTATGTTGCAAACTCTTCTTCATTTCTCCCTCCTTTCAGGATTTTGGCCTTGCATGCACAGGTACCTGGGATGATTTGCCAGTCACCAAGTCCAGGACTCCAACAGTGCACTTGGCCATGTGGAATCCAGCTACCTTAACCACCATGCCACAGGCTGGCCTCTATGATAAATATTTTTTTAAGAAACAACTTTGAACTTGATTAACCTTTGTTCCTCCCTTGTAAGTGTATGCATATAGGCACAGACATTATTTTACGTATTTCTGCATTTCTCTTTATTATTTCCTTCCTTCTTATTTCTTTTACTGTTCTGTTGCCTTTCTCTAACTTGTGAGTTGAACCATTAGCTAACTTTTGCCTTTACTTATTCTAATTGCCTAATAAATATGTTTAAAGTAACATACACTCAAGATCTCCTTTATCAGTGTCCCATTAAACTCTTAGAAAGAAGTAGCATGGTTCGAAGGAAATGTTTTTAAAAAATGGAAATTCACCAAATTTAGGGATTTGAACAAATAGAAAGAAAAATGTATGCCCTTTCATCTATTCCTCCTCCCAGTAGGGTTTTTCCTGACCCGATATTACCAACACATCAATGACCTGAGCTGTACCGCTCTTTTCAATGGCCTTGGGGCAGGTAAGGATTATCCAGAGGAAAGCAGAACTTCCCTTCTCCAACCATCCTCTCCCAACTGCCACTGATTGTACTGTGTCCTGCCTGCTGCCAACACCACCTCCCTTAGTCTCATATGCTCAACACACACACACACACACACACACACACACACACATTTCAGTCCCCCCTACTCCCAGCTTTTCTCACCTTTTTTCCTTTTTTATGGTTCCAGAAGTCTGTTTTCTTCTTCAATAGTTTCTCTATGACTGATTTCTGGAAGGGCTAAACAGCAGCCCCTGGTAAAGGGTTTAACAGGAGCCAAAAATATTCTTCATTTTCTACATTTCCTCAGCTATTCTTCACTCTAAACCTGAAGATTCTTCTAAAAATAATTTTGCCAGGTTCTTCCAAAAAACCTCACTGGAATGATAATCACGCTTGTCTTACAACTATACATCAATCTGTGAATAACTGACATATTTATGACAGGCAATATTGCCATTCAGCCATCGAAGATGTGACTTGGGATAGCTAATTATTTTTTTATATCTCTCCATAAAGTCTCATCATTTTATATAGGTCTTACACATTTCCTGTTAAGGCTTTTGAGGTATTTTATGTCTTTTACAGGTATTGTGTGGGGGAGACTTTTCCATTTTATTTTGTAACTAGTTTTTGCTGAGCTACAGAAAAATTCATTGACATTTGTAGACATGTTTACTATTCAATGACTCTGCCACCTTCTCCCATAAATTCTAATAGTAAGAGGGAAGTAGGTTTTAAAATATTTGCTCAAAAACTCTGTCTTCATAGTAAAGAGAAGAGAAATACATTTGTATTTATTTGGAGCTTTGTAATTTTCATTCATAATATATGGTTATTATACTTAATGTGCTTTTCTCTTCATAAATGTAATACATGGAGGAAATTATAGCAGAAAATTGTAAAGATTAATTCTACCAAAGGGATTAGAGTATTCAGTGATAGCCAATGTTTATATTTTTGCATGAACACATACACTTCTGCATATTAGAAGATTGGCTTATATCCAGAAAGTTCTCATGACCAAGTTTAGACACGATTAGCCATGTTCAGTGTATGGGTAGTAGTTTGAATGTGTGTTTTTGTCTTTGTTGAGGCAATATTTGTTCTCACCTAAAGAAATATTTATTTAATTTATTTATCATTATTATTTTTTAAATTTCCTGCAGGGCACATGCACTCACCAGAGAGAGACAGAGAGAGAGAGAAAGAGAGAGAGAGAGAAATTGAGAAAGCAAGCAGCAGGGTCTGGGACTTGAACTGCAGACCCTTGGCGATGTGGGAGCTCAGTGCTTCAACCCCAACCTGCTTCCCTCAGTGTTGGGGCACTTTTGAGGGTAATTCCTCAGGAGCTTTCTCGAATCTTAAAGGATATCTCTTAGGGACAAAGAAGGCAGATATGAGAAACTCACCCAGTAACTAAACCTTGGTTTGGGAGGACTTGAGCAATTCTGAGTCCAAAATCATGTTGGTCACTTAAATCTGTCCCCAGTCCAGTTCCCAGAGTGCATCATGGGTTCTATTAAGAGAAAGAGCTAGACATCTCTCTACAGCTCATTAGGAGGTAGGCTCAGAACTTTCTAGCAAGAAGTGATCCCAAAGAAATATGTGCCCTTTTCTGCCTTCAGCGTATGACGACGCAGGACCCAAGCAGGCTTCCAGAACTACAGCCACGCCCACCTTGTGCTCTCTAGAAGAAGACTCTGTGAGCACATGTGAGATGTGCCCTGGGGACTCCGAGTGACATTTGAGGCAATATTGGCAGCACTTGGAAGCCCTAAGTGAGCAGTAGGGAAAATAGCCAGTGC
Source organism: Tupaia belangeri chinensis (assembly GCF_000334495.1). Taxonomy (NCBI): domain Eukaryota; kingdom Metazoa; phylum Chordata; class Mammalia; order Scandentia; family Tupaiidae; genus Tupaia; species Tupaia belangeri. The sequence goes on along the minus strand of NW_006159730.1, from coordinate 522,965 downwards.
ACTCTGTGTTTTTAAAGTGTGTAAGGTCTGAGGCATCTTGAATAACTTTATATGTAATTTTTCGCTCTGCAATTTAGATTATACTTTATGTTTCAACGCATTAACCCATACTTTTAAAATAAAGATAGAATACTATTTCAAAATACTTAGAACCACTTTATCAGGCATTCAAATATTTAAAAGTAATTCACTCAATACATAATAAATGCTATCCCAAAATATTATTGATAGCATTTTAACTATCAGGTCTTTTTTTTTTTTTTTTTTTTGGAGAGGTTTTGCTATAGGGCACATGGGCCTGCCAGAAAGACAGAAACAGAGAGACAGAAAGCAAGAAATCACCCCCCAGGGGGGATGGCCACACCTCAATCCCTTCTCCTCCATTCTCCTATTGAAATCTTGGGCACACACTCACACACGCTCAGCATGAGTTTAAGCCACCGGGTCCGGGTCTTGAACTGCGGTTGACTACATGGGAGTCCAACAACATAGCCATTACACCATTTGCTGGTCCCTCATTGTCTATTCTTAATACTGAACTGTTGTTGGTGAATATGTTGGAAATCTCCTCTCCAAGTTTAGAGTTTATCTCTCTTCTATTTCTATGGTTTCATTTGATGAATAGAAGTTGCTAACTTCAATTTTATCATTTTTATGGTCTCAGCCTCTCCTTATTTACTCTTTTTCCAAGTTATTTATTTCCCCTCAGAGAGCTAAAGAGAGAAAGGGATAGGCATCCTAAACTTAGTTTTCATGCTACAGTCACATCTAGTCCTAGCCAGCCTGGATCACAGACATATGCCCAATGTGTTCAGGGAGGTACCTAGACACAAACCCAGGACCTTTTCCAAGTTTGTCCAGTTACACTATCCCTGTACTGGCCCTTATTAGTCGTTCTTGGTTCTGCCCATTCTACATCATTTCAACACAGAAATGACACCTCATGTCAAGACTTCCTCCTCAAAACATCCCCCCTTGACATTTAAAGACAGTCCTCTGTGGAGGATGCCATTATAGTTTCATTGCTCAGAGAGAAGAAAAGCTGATTTGACCTAACTTACCAGAATGATAGAATAAGCACATTCATTTCAAAACATATTAAATCAGATTAGCAAATCCAGCTATGTATCTACCTCAATGACCCCTAAACCACCCAGTGATCATTGGCTGATTCAGCTGACCATGACTGGCTCTCTCATTGAGCACTACCTTCCACTAGTCTTCTCTGCCATTGTCTCTACCCCATTGTATCTTTGTCTTCAGGCTTTATTAATGGGGAATAAATTGGTGAATCTAACTCTTTCAAAGTTCATTTCTTAAAGTTTCTTATCTTTGTTATACCATAAGCTGGTCGCTATTAAGTTTCCCAGTCCTAAAGAAAAAGAACAAGTCTTTTCATACCTAAGTAATCTTAATTTCTAGTCATTCTTCACATGTATGTGTTAAAAAAGAAATAAAGCTCTTTTGTACAGAAATTGTCATCATGATTTGAGATTGAACTCCTCACCTTCACCAAAATGGCCACACTGCAATAAAAATTGTTGTATTAAAAAAAAAAAAATAGAAAAGAAAACAAGCAAACAAGAGGGGCCAGCAGGTGGCGTGGTGGTTAAGGCACTAGACTCCCACATGGTCAACCTGGAGGTTTGTAAGTACTAGACCTGGAGGTTTAAAAATCAAGCTGGGCATGTGTGCATGTATGCTCAAAATCCCAGGGGGAGAATGGAGGAGAAGGGATTGCCACACGGTCATCCTTCCTGAGTTGTGATTTCTCTCTCACTGTCTCTTACTGTCTCTCTCTGTCTCTTGCCAGTGAGCACACTCACCCTATAGGGGAAAAATAAACAAACTTAAATAAATACTGAAATTATTTTACCAACTATTTGATTTAGAAGCTGCTGGAAAAGTAGGTAGAACAAAGGGAAAAGTCCCTCCAAAAGAGAAAGTCCTTTCCTGCTTTTTTATAAGAATGCACTGCACTCTGGACAAAGCAATGTAATACACTGTAAAGTTATATGTGATTCAATCTAATATAAACAAGATTATGATGATAATAAAAAATAAAATAATTTTTTTTAATTTAAAAAGGAATACACTGCACTTAATTTTTTAATTACAGTTAAGAGTAAACATTTGTGGGAGCACAATGTGATTCAGTGTAAGAATACAATGTGCAATGATTAAGTCAGTATAATTAGCACACTATTCATCCCAGCCATTTGTCATTACTTTCTGCTGGGAACATTCAAAATCTTCGTGTTTAATAGATATCTGAGGTACAGAGCAAGTTGGTAACATTGTTCCATTGCTCTCCCACTGTATTTTGTAGCAGTGGCTATGATTTCTTTTACCTACTTCTTGTTATCTGTCTCTTCCTTTTTGCAGCATGATTTCTCACAACTGTGAAGCCTGGCTTACCGCCGTTCCTCATATTTGGATGTCTCCAGGTCTACTATCTGCATAGAGGTGTGTGGGTGAATGTAAACATTAACCTGAAAAAGTCCCTTGGTGCTTCTGAACTTCATGGGTTTGAAAACAGCTTGGCACAGTGAATCAAAGATGCAGGAAAAGGAAAAAGAAAACTTAAAAAAAAAGCATTTTGTCTTCGTACAAAAAGCCTACCACCTGGAAGGATGTTCTTCTGGCTGACCCTGAGGTAGTGTTTTTAGAAGCAGAGCTGCTGTTTCTCAGAGGCATAGATCATCCCTAGACCTTTGTTAGCCTCTCTGTGGAAGCTTATTTATGGTCGGATGTGTTGAAACAATAGACATGGGTGTGCCTCTAAGACTGTGGGTGTGGGAGGGGTCGAGGACAGGGAAGGGGTTTCCCAGCTTTGTGTGAAAAGTGAAAAAGAGGTGGCAGCTTTTGCAGACTGATTCAGACCCTTTTCTTCCTCCCAGAGTGCGAGTGCCAGCTGAGGCCTGACACCTTGTGTTATTGTGTGAAGACAGGAAAGAGATCTCTCAATTATCTTCAAATTAACTGCCTCTTGCCATTATCTGCTCCCTGAGGACCAATCAGAGAGTGTGTTTGAAAAAGCTGTGAGTTAGCCTACCACTCCATCCACTCACCGGGATCCCTTCCCACCTACCCCTCCCAAACCCACGCCCAGCCAAAATCATCTGTGGCTGCCATTTCTCATGACAAACTTTAATGCTTTAATTAGGAAGCATCTGCGTGTCCACTCTTCACAAACACCATATGGTGCTCAGTACGAAATATGTTTCATTTTCATGAGGGCAAAGCCTTAGGAAAGGGCAGCATTTTGAATATCAATTGTTGTTCCCTCATTGGGTGAAGAATAGATTTGCTGTGCTTCAAAAGAGACCATGTTGTTGAAAAGAATAAGGGGATCTGTTCTCTACCTGGCAAAACTTGGAGGAAAAATATCTCTGATGTCGGAATAAAGCCGAATTCTACTTCTTTGAGTCTCAAAAAATCAAACCCCTTTAGAAGTGTATTCCAAGAATCCTCTAAACATTTTAAATTCAAGATAAAGAGATATTCTGAGTAACATTTAAATTTTATGAAATGAAAAAATAAAATAGCCATTACTTACACATCGAATCTTTAGAAAATTTGGGACCCAGTCTTAGAATGCCAGAAGGGTACTCATTTACCCAAGCATCCTGCCTATAACTGCTTGCAAGAATGGCTTGTCAAGGGCATACTTCAGGGGAAAGTGAACTACTTCGCTTCTTCGACAACCTTAGATTGACTCGGGAAATATGGCCCAATGGGATGCAGTTTTGATTTGTTTTCTTTTAAAATATTGTGGGGACCAGCAGTTGGTATAATAGCTATGTCGCCGGACTCCCACATAGTTGACCACCGTTCAAGTCCTGGACCTGGTGGCTTAAACTCATGCCGGGCATGTGTGTGTGCGTGCCCAAGATCCCGAGAGGAGAATGGAGGAGAAGGGATTGCGGCATGGCCATCCCCGCAGAGGGTGATTTCTTGTTTTCTGTCTCTCTGTCTCTCTCTGTCTTTCTGATGAGTGCACACACACTATAGCAAAAACCTCTTTAAAAATTAAAATAATAATAATAATAAATAGAAAAGCAAATAAATAACATAAAATATTATGTCCTTGAAATAACAAATCTACATTTTCCAGAGTAACCTTTTCTCTAAAATTCAAGGGCTCAGATGAGGCCAAGTTTCAGGATCTTTTCTCCACTAAGGAACAGGGGAGGTCCAGGCCAAATTCCAAGATGAGTCTTTTCCTGCTTTTATGCAAATCACTCAGCATGCAAATGATGAAATAATTAAACCATTATGGTCTTTAAATAAGCCATTTATATTTTCCTCATTGCTCAGGTCGGCTACCATTCTGTTCTTCCAGGCGCTAGGAAAGGGTTAAGGAAAATCCCAATGGAGAGTGAGGGGTTGAACCAGGAAGGGCTATAATTAGTCATTTTCATTTTAAAGTAAATAAAGTAGCTGATGCTATGGAGTGAACTCCACGTCCCTGAATCTTGGGACTGGATTCTTTCTTCCCCATCATCAGAGTCCCTGTTCTTTACTCTGGCTTGGGTGTCGGTCACCTCGGTTTCCTCTCAGACCTGACTACGCAATTATGAGCTACCACATGTGGGCTTCTGAGACACAACTTTAATTATCCAAACTGGAGCACACAACAGACTCTGAATTGAGTGAACAAAAGCCTATTAGAAGGTGATCCCCTGTGGTCACATTGTAATTATTGTCAGGGGCCATGGCGGCTATGGAATTATCTCTGCAATATCTCGCTAACCTTCTATGCCAGTGTCACGTGAAGGATGGTTTGTGCCATAATCTCATTTCCCTTAATGGTGTGACACTGAAAATAAAGGGGTGGAGGGGGAGGGGGCTGGCTCTCGCCTGAAACTCAATTCAGAAGCCCACCGCAGATGTGCAAACACAGCACATCCAGCAATTATTGCAATGATGGTCTCTGTCCTTGCACTCAGCAAGCGAAGGGCTGGGAACAGAGGGGCGTTACCACTCACAAAGTAGCAATTGAAGCACCCAGCAGAAGGCCTCTGCAAGTGAAAATAAACAGGAACCTTCCAGCAAAGTGACTTGGTGTGTCTTTTCCCAAGATGTTCATAACAGCATGAATGGTTATTCCACTGCAACGGAAAGCCTTGAAATAAGACATTAATGTGATACTCATGGGTCTTTCCTTTGCTATAACTAAGAATGCTGTGTGCCTAGAAAATACTCATGTTTTATGATTTGATTTGGACTCCTTAAGTACGTAATGCAACGCAATACAGATTTCTTTACTTCATAACAACATGAAGTAAACCATTCCATTTCAGTCAGCTCAACCACATAACTTTTAAAGGAACATGTAAAGAATAAAGTATTCTGTTCAAAAGCTATGGGTATTTTAACTGTTTATTTAACAAAACTGCTTTAATGGCTTTCTTTGTGTTTAATTGGCTAGACAAATATGATTTAATCACAGCTTGGACTCCTACATGACAAACATAGGAAAATTCTGATTTGTTGCCATAGAACTTAATAACAAATTATGTCATCATATTATCACAAATTCTTTTTTATTTCCTGCAGTGCAATCTTTTTCTCAGACCTGTGATATTTTTGGAAGATGCACTTGAACAAACCTACCCTACCCAAGCCAGCTTCGCCGCCAATTTATCGATGTTTGTTATAACTTCCAAATTAGCAAACTGAGGCACTCAGGGACTTGGATTGCACAACGTGGACCCCGCATGTCAATCTTGTTTGTTTTCCCTTACTCACTTACACATGCCATCTAAGCTGTCTACACTCAACTCTTCAAACTGTTCTGGCTTTCCATTTTGCTCTGTTGGTTCACTCTGTTCCCTCAAGCTGGAATATCCTTGCTCGTTTCTCATCCCATGTGATACGTCATCCTATCCATCCTTCTTGGACAATGTCAAGTACCCGTTACCTCTGTTACTTCCCAGGAGTAGTAGTTCGCACCCTGCTTGAACCTAAACAGTGTTTTCTTCGGCACATTCACCTCTAACAACACTTACCTCATTCCTACATGGTAATCCTTTGTGTGCTTCTCTGTGATTCTTTCCAGAGAATAACACCCTAACAACAGTATTTAGGAATTACTTATCACTCGGTTATTCATTTAACCATCTATCCATTCAGTAGCTGTCTATTAATGTCTACTATTGTTCCAAGAACATTTATGGAAGGCCTGTTTAATATTAGGGATTGTTGTAGGCCTTGAAGAGTCTAAGTATGAGGAAGGCCTAAGAAATTGCATTCCTTACAGTCCCTATCATCAAGAAACTTAAAGCGCAGTAGAGAAAAACATCCAGTGAATCAGTGTTCCAACAAAAGTCCCCCTCAGAACATACTTAACACAATGCCAAATGTGTCACAGTTGCTCAATATTTGCTGAATTTAATCAGAGGTAAGCTGAGTAAACCCAAATCTCTCTGCATTCATTTTTGAATATGAACAGCCTTATCTAAATGTGCTCAGATGTGCTATCCATGACAATTCCTGCAGTGAACATTTTTAGAGAAATACAGCTCCCTTCTAATAATTCAAAGGGAAAAGGACCCATCACAAACTCTGCATGCATAAAACAAACCTTCAGAGATGCTTTCTGAAAGCACGGTAGGTAACACAAATCGAGGCTGGCAAGGAATAGGGAATGGAAGCCATAATTGCTTCTTGGGAACACTGCTTCCTTTCTTTAAAATTCTCAGCTGGCATTTGAGTGTACCTGAAGCGCCAGGCAATACAATGCAGGAAAGGTTATAGACTTTTGTTTTCCAACGTAAACACCACTGGTATGAGATCAGGACAGGCTTCCCAGAAAAGGCGTTCTTTGATCCAAGTCTAGATGATAAAAATTCATTAAATGTCCATGTTGGAAAAATAAGTTCCCGGATTTATATCATCACTTAGCCTCTTGTCATCTTTTATCCCTATCCTTTCTCTGCACCAGATAAGAATTACCCTTCTTGATTTGCTTTTTAACTAAAATCAGTAGATACTGTGACATTTTGTTTTCTTACACAATTTTTCCTGCTGCATTTGAAAGCTGCTGATATATTTCAAAGGTCAATGTAAATCTGGAATTTTGTTAAGGTTGCCAATGTTGATTTCTTAGTTTTCACAACTTCTTATGTAAGAGGAAAGTGAGTAAAAGGTATAAGGAAATCTCTGTACTGTCTTTGCAACTTTTTTGTAAATCTAATATTATTTTAAAATAAAAATGTATTTAAGTAACTGGCAAACAAATATACCATCCCTAGAGTTGTCAGAGATAAATAGGAAGATCATTTGGAAACAGAGGACAAATATGCTTACCCTTGCCAGTATCAATCTCCATTTATACTCTCATACATTCTTTTCTCAAGCTGACATGAGGATGCAAAGCATGGACCCACTCACCCCATCTGTAACCTCTTGAGCTCTTGAACTCTCTGAATGCAATTATAGGTCAAAGTCTTCTGGACTGGATTGGATGAGGTGGCCCAAGTGACATTTTGCCTCAAGGCGCTAATGGTGACATGGGCTATCCCTGGGGTTCTGACCACAGCTCTGTCATGAGCCAGCTACCATTGTTTTGTTAATCTAATGAATGGTTCCATAGGAAATAACAGAGTAAAGGCTTATTAAAGGTGAAGGCTCCATCCATTAAAATGTTCTTTGTCCTTAATGAAGGTCAGTGGAAGACTGATTATAGGGGGAAATCTTGCTTTATGCTCACCCATATGTCTTAATTAATCACCATGTCAAGCAAATCCTCAGATTGGATTTGTGTTTGCCCTTATTCTTTAAAAGTTGGAGAGGGGATTTCTAAAACAATCTTAATGAGTTTTACCATCAGAGAACTGTATGTGACATACAACATCCTCCAAAACATTGGAGCTAATTTTCTGAAATAACATATTTTCAAGTATGTTATTTCATCTCTAACATCACTAAAACTTTTAGTTTGCCCTGTCCATTGTGGTAGCCATTAGTCACATATGACTTTGGGACACTTAAAACATGGCTACTATGAACTGAGATGTACTGTAAGTTTAACATTCGCAAGCTGAATTTCAAAGACTTAATACAAAACTAAAAGAGTAAAATATATCAAATATGGGACCAGCAGGTCGCATGGTGGTTAAGGCACATAATTCCTACATGGCCAACCATGGCTGAGTTCCAGACCTGGGGGCTTGCTTTCTCACTTTCTTTTCCCTCTATCTCTGTCTCCCTCTGGCTAAATTAAAAAATAATAATAACAAATAAAACTAACTAAATAAATATGTTTTATAAAAAATATATCAGGGACCAGCAGATGGCATAATGGTTACGGTCGCTGAACTCCCACATAGTCAGCCATGGTTTGAGTCCCAGACCAGCCACTTAAAATTCATGCTGGGCACATGTGCATGTGTACCCAAGATCCCAGGAGGAGACAGGAGGGGAATGGAGGAGATGGATTGTGGCATGGCTGTCTCCCCAGGGGGTGATTTCTTGCTTGATGTATCTCTGTCACTCTCTCTCTCTCTCTCTCTCTCTCTCTCACTCTAGCAAGTGTCCATGCCTTATAGCAAAAACCTCTAAAAAAAAATCAAATATATCATCAATCATT
>NW_006159730.1:496383-510812 GCF_000334495.1 Tupaia belangeri chinensis | reverse complement strand
TTTTTTTTTTGGAGAGGTTTTTGCTATAGGGCGCGAGCACTCACCAGACAGACAGAGAGAGACAGAGAGATAGAAAGCGAGAAATCACCCCCCCAGGGGGGATGGCCATGCCGCAATCCCTTCTCCTCCATTCTCCTGTTGGGATCTTGGGCACACACGCACACATGCCCAGTGTGAGTTTAAGTCACCGGGTCCGGGACTTGAACTGAGCTCAGCTACATGGGAGTTCAGTGACATAGCCATTACGCTAACTGCTGGTCCCCCTCATTGATAACTTTTTATGGGTTACATGCTTAGATGATTTTTTAAATATACTGGGTTAAATAAAATGTATTATTAAATTTTACTCTACCTGCTCCTTTTTTATTTTGTAAATGTGGCTAGTAGAAAATTTAAAATTGCATATGTGACTCAAATTATACTACCAGCAGATACTACTGCATTAGAGGATCCAAGAAAGTATGTTCAGTGACTGCCTGGCTTCCAGGCAGTGGGGACATGATAAAAAAAAAAAAATTGTGATTTTAATTTTTTTTCTCCATGATATAATAAATTAGGCCTAGCTCCTCTACTTCGTTCACAACAGAAAATAGCTATATATGCAATTGGGAGTCTTCACATCACTGAACTCTTACCAAAGACCAATAAATGTTCTAGGTATTGTGCGTACACATGCAAGGTATTATCTTTGCTGTTGGCTATTCGTTCCTGTCCCTGCTTGACACTTCTCTCCTCTTGCCTCCTCAGTTACTCACTGTGGACCTTGTTAGCAGCTTGCTTGGTCCACCCAAGTTATCTTTAACTGAGAGCTACTTGAGGACAAAGCCCAGATCTCAGTAACTGCCCTGCCTATACCTGCCTAAGGACTGGGCACATATTAGTTGCTCAAAGAAATAATACGAGTCATCATCAAATCGTCATAAGACAACTATTGTTTCTTGAACAGTTATAATATGTTTGATGTTTTTTCTAGCTGCTTTTCTTGTATTCTCCACGAACCCATTCAGAGAGGGTTCTACCTCTGTCCTATGAGGTAGATACCAAAATTGCCTATGTATTACACCTCAGGAAACCAAAGCACACAGAGGCTACAAATTTACAAATTTTCTCACACAGGTAGCAAGTGATGGACCTGGATTTAAATCCATGTAATCTTGTTACACAGTCAGCATGGTCTTGAGGTGGCCAGGATATGGCTTTAATCAGTTCGACTTGATAAAGCTGAGGATACTACACTTATCCAGAAATGAAAATATGGAAAGGGTAAAACTGGCTCTAGAGTCTCCTTCAAACAAGAACACTGGTCCCCAGAAACAAAAAGCCATGATCCGGTCTTTCTACCTGCTACCCTGACTCTGGAGAGATAGCTGATGAACACTAGGTGATTTGTTTATTTATTTGGAGAGTTTTTGCTCTAGGGCGCATGTACTCACCAAAAAGACAGAGAGAGACACAGAGACAGAAAGTGAGAACCAGCCCCCAGGGGGGATGGCCACGCCACAATCCCTTCTTCTCCATTCTTCTCTCAGGATCTTGGGCACACACACACACATGCACCCAGCGGGAGTTCAAGCCACCGGGTCCGGGACTTGAACCTCAGTCGACTACATGGGAGTCCAGTGACATAGCCATTACACCAACTGCTTGTCCCAACACTAGGTTATTTTAACTTAGGTAACAATCTGTTACCTAAGGTAAACATCCACGCACCTGAAAACACATGTTGCTGGCACATTGGGGTGGGGCCACTAACATGGTAGCTTCATGCTCCATGAAAAAATGAGCCGAGCTTCCACCACGCTTGTGCCCGCAGTGCTAATTGTCTGGGTCCACCAGGTGAGCTCAAGCCCTCATCAGTCATCCTGACCAGAGAGAATCAGACCATTGTCTTTGCAGAGCACTATGCATGACTTGGCTCTTTTCTTGTAGCTAAGGGTTGATGTTTTCATAGTCACTTGACAGCTAGAAAAGAACACCTGGGAGAAGCCAACATTAACGTTTATTATACATAGCATGACAAGAACGCTCCTCCTTTTCATGTTTGAAAGAGTTGTAGACAAAAGGGTAGGTAGTGGTGGAGAGAAGAGATGGAGAAAGGATAGTAGAGAGGTTGACTAGAAGCATCAAGGTAAAATAGTAAAATTCCACAAGAGTCTGAGACGACTATGACTCTAGTTCCTATTCTGGTATTAATTCATTTTATGACTTAAAAATATATATATCTCAGGCTGTCCCTGTGGTCTAGTGGTTAGAGGAGCCAGATACTATATAGCCAACTTTGGTTTCAGTCCTAGACCAATGACTTGAAAAACACCTAGGTGTGTGAATGTGGGTGCTTAAAATCCCAACAGAATGGGGAAATAGAAAAGAGGGGATTGCAGGGAGAACATACCCCAATGGGAAGTGTTTTCTGTTTTCTCCTCTCTCTCTGTTTCTCTGTGGCAAGTGTATGCTCCCTCTGGCAATTAAAAAAAAAAAAATTCACCTTAGCTCAGGGTCGTAGTTGTTTCATCATGAAGTTAATGGGGTGATTTTGTCCCTAGAGTTCATCAAACAGAATACATTGGTATATTAATTAGTACTGTGAGTGTATTCACATTTTTAAAAGCAAAGTGCAAGTGCATAAATTAAATTTACCCCTTCCAGTCCTCTTGGTACATGAGCAAGGAACTGAAAGGGAAATTCACTTGAGAATTTAACGAGCGGTATAAACATGTGTACACGTCAATCCACCAACACACAGTGTTAACGCAATGGTCTCAAAAGATAGAAATGGCTTCCTGGTTGCTCTTGAGTTACAGTGCAAGAGTGTCCTGAACCCCTGGGCCTCTAAGAGCTGGCCTTTGTCATTCACAACACTGCTTTCAAAAATTCATTCCTCCAGTTAGCAATTAAATATTATACTGTGCACCATTTATGAAATACTTTCTTTTCATAAATGAATCCAATTAGCCACAGAACACAAAAAGGCCTTCTTTATCCATCACAAGGTCTAAAATAAGAATACAATGCAGTTGTCCTACACTTTTAAAATTACTTATAAGTGGTATTTATGCAGTATTTCTTTCCTGTCTACACAGTTTCAATGCGTACTTTCTGGAGATTGTGCATTTCTAGGTCTCAGGAGGGTAAAGATGAGTTTGGAGAATACATTACACAAAGCACACTATGACAGGCTTGTCTGGGATAGACAGTTCTTCCACAAAGCATTGCTATTTATAGATGTGAGCATCTGTCTAATTTTAGACTTGTCTGTCTAATTTTAAATAGTAAGCCCTTTAGGCATCAACCGTCAAACATGACTAATTATATGTTTTGAGGGCTACTGAGCGCATGGTTAGTGCTTGATAAATGCTAAATAATTGAAAATGTTAACAATAATCATATTTGTAAGCACATTGAGCAGAGACTGTTCCTAAATATGTTTCAGTGGAGAGCTCAGTGCCTTGTTGGCAGGCAAACACCGTGGAATGATAATAACACCAAATGGTTCTCTTACTTTTTTTCCCCCCAGAAATAAAAGGGGAATTTGCAACACTCAAACTGATTTTCGTGTCTGCAATAGGCAGATAATGGCTTCCCAGAGATGTGTGTATCCTAATTAGGTTAAAGGCAAAGGAGAATTAAGGTTGCAGATAGAATTAAGGTTACCAATTAGCTGGCTTTGAGATGGGGAGATTATCCTCGTCTACCCAGGTGGGATCAAGGTAATCACTAGGGTCCTCTGAAAGAGGGGGTTAGACGAATCAGAGTCAGAAAGGTTTGAGGATGCTATCTACTGGCTTTGAAGAAGAGGGGAGGGGTTTCTCAAAACTGCAAAAGGCGTAGGAAGCTGGTTCTCCTAGAGAGTCTGCAGAAGGAACCCACTCCTGCGGACACCTTGATTTTAGGACATCTGACCTCCCCAACTGTAACCCGATACACTTCTGTTGTTTTAAGCCTATATATCCCAACTATGGTCATGCTCATCTTATTTCAACTAATAAAGTATTTAATATTTTCCACTTCTTATTTTCAACTAATTATTTATATCTTAGCTAACAAATAATTCATTTTTATGGTAGAAACCTTTCTCTTCATTCAAATGTAAGGAGACATATATAATAAAATTAATGTCTAATGAAATGAATGGAGTTTAAAAAATTTTTTATACATGATTCTACCTTAATTGCCTCCTAAAACCAAAAACCAGAGTTTATACATGCATGCACATAGTTTTATGAAAAATTATAATGCCAGTTACTAATTGCCAATAAATTTTAATTTCTCGCCTTGTATGCAACTCATTACTTTACCTACACATTACTTTGCATTACTACAAATTAGAAGAATATATTCATTTATCATTCTGTATTTATAACATTATAACAATGAATTAATTGTATTTGTCATAATTGTAGCCTGGACCTCATCTGTCTTACAAGATATATTGCATAAGCTATTTTTTTCAGATCTTATAATATTTCTCAAAACATATCTCAACATGTTTACTTCAATTGGAAATGGAACTTGAAGTTTTTCTGATAGGAATTCATTCTAGTATGATTAAATTGTTTAAAAATTAATCTGGGCTTTGCCAACTAAGGTTTATGGTCAATCTTTCTCATAATTAAATGAGTTATAGCTTCAGCTTCTGAAAAAATGTTTGCAAAAGGTACAATAAAAAAGGAGCAGTTAGCAAAAATATTGTATTGGCAAAGGTATAATAAAATTAGCAATATAATTCTTTAAAAAATTCTCGGATTAAATAGAGTGCCTCTAGTGAAAAACTGAAAATATAGCATAATATTTTTTAAATGTTGGTGTATCTTGGTATAGTTCCCAGAAATTTAAAAAGTAAATGAATACAGTGCCAAATTATTTTGCAAACAAAGTGGTTTCTAATTTTTTTATTTGAATAGAATTGTCAGCTCAATGATCCTTAAATATAAACTTTAATGATAGGTAATTTAGAACTCAGAAGAAGTTCAAATAATTGCATAAAATACTAAGTAAAACTTTGCATTTTTAGGGTCATCTCTATACCACAACAGAAGCAGAATCCCACATAAATGACCAGGGCTCAAGTCCTGGCCCTGGTAGCTAGAAACATCACACTGGGTCCTAGGCAGAAGAGTGCATGTCAAGAATCCTGATGGAATGGCGAACTGGAGGAAAAAAGAATTGCAGTGTGACCAGGCTGCCCTGGGGGATTCTCTCTTCTCTCTCTGCTTCTCTCTCTCTCTTCCCCCCCACCCTTTCTTTCTTGTACACACACATACCCTCTGACCAAAAGCAAAATTTTTCAATACTTCCATCTATAAAATTCAAAAATAAGAACAGAATTGACATTGATTCCTGTTTCATTCTAGTAATGTCATGGAACACATTAAACCACTTTTAAAAATACATACACATGCCCTCTTCCTTCCTCCTACTAGATAAAAGACAGGTGTTGAAGATGTTTCTTCTTTTACCTGGCCACGGTGGTACCAGCAGGAGGGCACTACTGTGTGACGGATGAGGTGTATGGGAGTCCTGGGTTGTGTTCCCAGGCCAGCCTAAACGGGCCGGGTGCAGTGGTGTTTCCAGTACTAGCTTGCTGGAAAGTTGGGACAAAAGGATTCCAAACTGGTGAGACCTTGTCAAAAAAACAAAACAAACCCAAAAAATGATTTCTCTTTTCTCTTATGTGCTATCTCTTACATGGAAAAAAAAAGAATAAGAAACAAAAAAAGTGTCTTCTTCTCTCACGTGCTCTCTCAGTGAAAAAAATAATAATCATAAAATTTTCCTCTTTATGTTTAATAATTAGGTTATAAAAATATGTTATATGATCAGGTGGTTTTGACTAGCTGAATACTTACATTAATTACAATGATAAATTAATCCAGAAGAAAGTGTTAACTTCAAAAGCAGCATTGTCCAATAGAGCTTTCTGCACTGACAGCAATGTGCGAGTCAGCACACTCTGACTAGTCATTCAGGGCCAGTGAGCACTGTGGCTAATGTGATAGGGAAAGTGAAGTTTTTGTTGTTGTTGTTGTTGTTATAGAGTGCGTGCGCTTGCCAGAAAGACAGAGAGAGACATAGAGACAGAAAGCGAGAAATCACCCCCCAGGGGGGATGGCCACACAGCAATTCCTTCTCCTCCATTCTCCTCTCAGGATCTTAGGCATGCACAAGCACCCAGCATGAGTTTAAGCCACCATGTCTGGGACTCGAACTGCAGTCGACTACATGGGAGTCCAGCAATATAGCCATTATGCCAACTGCTGGTTCAGGAGAAATGAATTTTTTATTTTATTTAGTTTCATCCCATTTCAATTTGAAAAGCCCACGTGGTGCTCAATGGCTACTGCTTTGGGCAGTACAGACTTAGAGTCTTACGAATACAGGGCATAAAACAAATTTCCAGTTAGTAGGCATATTTTATGTACGTACGCAAGGAATGATGGTAGATTAATCAATAAAAGACTTTAAAGACATTACTATTTGTCACATCAAAATATATCACATTTGAATGAAAATGTGTGGGTAATAGAATGGAAATACAGATTGAAGGGGGAAAAAGATGTACAAATTCCAAAGGTTAGAGTAAAACTTGCTAATCTATGTTTTTTTAATTGGATCATGGCGGGTATTTAGATTCCTAGGACACATTTTAGAGAAATATGTAGCAGTTTTAGTTTTAAATGTCAGTTTTTACAGTATGTGAGGAATCAGGTCCTTGGTAATGCCCACATCTCAGTGATTATAGGAGACAACTTTTGGTTTCACATTTTAACATCTCTTAAATTGGGGTGCATTGTATAGTGATGGTGGGTCATGGCTTAACAATATTTCTATTTCTTAGATGTACATGATATAATGGAATAAATATGACACATTATAACTGTGACCCATGGACTCTTAGAGTATATGGAATATGATATTTAAACTTAAGATAAAAATCTTAGATGTCAACTTGAATATGTAAGTGGGTGCATAGTTTTTCAAAATTCTACAACTCTGTGAAAAAAAAATAATTTGTAAAGCACTGATGCAGACCATTTCCTGCTGCAGTTACAGTTAGTCATAGCTTCTTTCCATACACTAACAGAGTATTACTTCAGGTAGGCAAGGAAAGCGTTGCGAATTGGAGGCTAAGCGTATGAGACATCTCAAAAGCATGTAAGCACAGAGTGCTTGGGATAGGCTGGTTTCAAGAACTGAAAAAATGATTTCCCAGCCCTCTCACCATTTCTCAGACCATATTGTTTCTCTTCTCTTCTCTGGTTTTTGTTTTGTGTTTTGTTTTATTTTCTTCTATCTGCCCACCCTTCCCTATTCCTTGTAGCAGAAGGCTTTCTCTGTTTCCCTATCAAGGTCTGGACTTGATCAATGGCCTCAGACCTGAGTCTATTCAACCTTTCCGCTCAGTAACTGACTGGGTAAATGACTGGCTCATTGTTGTTCCCAAACAAAGAAGATACTGATTGATCCAGTGCAGACAAGATGCTTCCTCTTGATCTGAAGCTGTGACTTGGATGGGCAAGCCATTTATGTGATACGAACATCATTGGGGCAGACGGGGTAGTGGGTGGAGGCAGCTCCCAAAGATGAGAGCCATGAGTAGACAGGCAACCGACAGACATAACAACTAAGATCACAGTTGTAATAGCTGACACTTACATAGTTACAGCGCCATACTAAGGGCCTTAAAGATATCAGTTAATTTCATCTTCAGCACAACCCTAGGAAGGAGCCATTAATAGTCACATTTTGCAGATGAGGGAACTGAGGTACAGAGAGCTTCAGTCCATTGCCCAAGGTCACGCACTTAATAACTGGCAGAGCCTGGGCTCAAACTCATTGAGCAATTTCATCTCTTTGTGTCTAGACCTGCTTACAACAGCAGCACCAAGTGTAGAATATTGCATATCAGGAAATTCTAACTAACAGTAGCATATTTTGGTGGCTATTTTGGGAGTCAGGAGGCAAAGAGAGAGGAACTGCAGAATTCTTACTCTGTACTTTATTCCAGGCACTTTATATATATTATGAGATTTAATGTGTACTATAATTGAAATAAGTATTTAAACCTCGTTTTACTGTGGAAGAGCCTGAAATTCAGATGGTTGCGTGACATGCCCAGGATTCCACGCCTAACAGTAGCAGAGTCAGAGTCCTGACCCAGGGCTGATACCAAAGCCTGAGGACTTTCTACTCCATCCCTCTGCCGCGTTAGTGTTCCGACAAACAAGGTAATGTGCAAGGTTGGGGATAATTGAGTCAATTATGAAACAGCCAAAGCAAGAGGCAACTTCCTCAAAGCAAAGTTGTTTTTTTTAAATTCACTTAAAGATGTGTATTCCATTAGTCTGACTAAATCCATTTACTCTACTTCCTTTTGCTTTTACAAGCATTAATCTGCCTGTCCTTTAACTCTGCTGCACACACTGTTTTTACTTAAGATGAAATTAGTCAATTCTTTGCTTAAGATACAACTATGTAGGACCAGCAGATGGCATAATGGTTATGTTGCTGGATTCCCACATAGTAGACTATGGTTCAAGTCCTGGACCCGGCAGCTAAAACTCACGCTGGGCACATGTGTTTACATGCCAAAAATCCCAAGAGGAGAATGGAAGAGAAAAGACTGCAGTGTGGCCATCCCCCCTGGGGTGGGGTGGGGTTATTTCTCGCTTTCTCTCTTTCCGTCTCTGTCTCTGTGGTGAGCTCATGTGCCCTATAGCAAAAAATCACTCTCAAAAAAAAAAAAAGAAAGAAACAACTGTGTAATAAAGCTTACTTTGGCTTTGTCCTTTCTTATTGCTAATAGCTAGTTGGAAATAAATTTTCAGGGCTCACAGAATAAGGTGAATTTTTTTCTCTTAATAACTAAACCTCAAAGGCAAAAACAAATCCTTTTGAAGTATCCTGTGTGTGACTATTTTCCTATCTCATTCATTATGCTAGCTGTCTCTATTAATCTTTTTATAAACTCATTATTTTCATCTTGGAATGCAGTGTAATTTCTTCTCCAGGAGTAGACCTTTTTTATTAATGAAAGAAAAAGGTAAAAATAAAGTATCTTGTTTAACGTTGGCGCTCTGTGGAGGAGTAACAGCTGTCACAGAGGTCCACTAGTCTGTGATGAATGCTAGATCCATCTAGTCATATTCAGCCAAGTAGCGTACAATGTAAGATCATTCACAAACCACTGGAACTCAAGATACTCCAAAGGCATTTCTTAAGTTACTTACACATTTTTTTATTTGTTCAATTTTTCCTTCATTCATTTTAGTAAATCTGCTCAACTGCAATTGAAAAGGAGTCATTGAGACCAGGAAAGGCAGGACAAGTTTTGGACACTGGATTTGAATGTAAAAAATATCCCACTTATGACTTTTCCAATCTCATTCATTATTCTAACTATCTTTATTCATCTTTTTACACACACATTATTTTCATCTTGGAATGCAGTGCAATTTCTTTTCTACAAGTAGGCTATTTATTTAATGAAATAATAAAGGTAAAAACAAAGAATCTTGTGTAAGATTGGTGCACTTGTAGGGGGTAGCAGTGTTGGAAAGTGACCGGGCCCAGTTTTTGCAAAGAGTTGGAAAAGAGGTGGTTCCTGACTCATTGGGCTCTCTGAACCGACTACTTCCACAGAACTGCCTGGGCATGTGGAGGGAGCTTGTATGCACCAGAAGCTCTACCTGAATCATCTCACTGAATGCTCCTCTCCCAACAATGCTCTGAGGAAGGCATTATTAAGCCACATATTCCACATCAGGAAACTGAGGCTGAGAAGGAAATAAAATGAATGGAGTGATACAGCTGGGAAAGAGCTTACTTAGAAGCCGAGACCAGTCCTAAACAACTCCACACACCACATTCCTCCCAGCTCACCATGACACCTCCACCATGAAACTTCCTACAGATACAACCCTGAAGGGCTGCATAGAGCCACAAGCAAGCAAAAACTACTTAGGACTTCCTAGAGAAATCCTGCTTATGGTGTGTTCAAATGTATTTTATTGACCGAACTGCATTTTATTCCTGGCTTCCCAAACCCCAGGCCCAGATTTACCAATCCATCTTATACATAGCTATCAGCAGTCCCTCCCCAAAACACCACCGTCATTATGCTACTCCCCTACTGAGGCCCTATGGCCTTTGTGATAATATTCTTGGGCCTTAAGGAAACTTGAGAGAGAATCATTGAGAAGCCAAGTAAGCCAAGTCAAAATCACAGGAGGGAAATTAACCTGAGAAAGGGGAAAGGAACTTCCTTTCTCTGTGAAAAGGAGGAAAGATGAGAAACCTCATTTAGAGCTAGAATCTTGGAGGTGGAGGGTTCTTAGAAGGGAATCTCCTACAAGAGATAATATATGTGGAACACTTCCAAAAAGGTCCTCCACAGACATAGTGTGTTTGAGCATCTGCCAAGAGTCATAAAAGAAAATCTGGCTCAAGAGATGTAAGGAACATTCTGTCATAATGAGAATACTCTCCATGCTGGGCTGCTGGGCTGCCAAAACACTCATTCTGAAGTACCGTTGGTGTGGAGGATGCTGCGGTACACCACCCAGGTCTTCCTGAAACAAGGGCTTGTTGCCACCTGCCTGCCCTAGCTGCTAGTCCATTCCAGCGAGCTGCCTTACCAAAGTCAGGCCCCTTGGGAAGCCCATATCTAGTGATGAGTCATTATGGAGTAGAAGACCTCGCCATCTAGTTTACTTCCATGAAACTGGTTATCAGCTAGACACCCCCCACTGAAAATCTCTCAACTACGTTACCTCTATCGGGGAATTTTTTGCCCTGATTGGTTTTGCTATCTAACCACCTAGGCAGATACTCCAGCTCCCTTTCATGCCTCCATTTTCTTTTCAAATATTTATTTATTTATTTATTTATTTATCTATTTATTTATTTTAGGTTTTTGCCATGGGGCATGTACACTTGCCAGAGAGAGAAAGAGAGGGAGATAGTGAGAAAGAGAATGAGAAATCATCCTGTTGGGGGAGATGGCCACACTGCAATCCCTTCTCCCCCATACTGCTCCATGTGGGGCATGTATGCACATGTGCCCAGCATAATTTTCAAGCTAACAGGTCTTGACTTAAACTGCAGGAGTCCAGCGCCTTAACGACCAGTCAAACTGCTGGCTCCACCCACCTCCAATTTCTTGCTTTTTTCCTGTCTCAAGTTTAGGAAGCTTCTTCTTTATTGTATATACTCACAAAAAAAGCTTTCTGAACACTACTGGGGACTGTACAGTGTGACCTGCACCCTTCTTAGTCTCAGTGTCCTCTAGTTCACTAAAGTAAGCTGTAGGCAATCATTCTTGCCAAACAACTTGGAATGTCTCCTGTTCTTGCCCTTCTTTTTATTACATAAACCATTGTCTCAGTTGCCATTTTAACGAGCACATGTCAGGGATTCTAGAATATTCATCTGGGTGAACTCTAAGCCCTGGTTTAAGTAAACCACTTTATTCACTTATTATGACTCAGTCTTCCTTTCAGGTTGACAAAAATCAAAGTGCAGGCTGATTGGGTTTCTTGAGGAGGGGCTCTCTTCCTGACTTTCAGATGGCTGCCTTCTCCCAGTGTCCTCATATGGTAGGGAAATAAGCTCTCTGGTGTCTCTTCTTAGAAGGGCCTGATCCCATCCTGAGAGCCTCACCATCATGAATCCATCTAACAAATACCTCCCAAAGGCCCCATCTCCAAATGTCATCACACTGGAGATTAAAACATTGCTATGGTTTGAATGTGTCCCACCCAAAATCACATGTTGAAATCTGGAGAGCCATTGTAACAGTGTTGAGAGGGTGGAGACTTAATCCAATTTTGTTTTGAAAGGGGGGACTTTGGCCCACCATGATTGAACACTCTACTCATGGGTTTATGAGAAGAGATACACAGATTTGGTTTGCTCAAGATTTTGCTACATGGTGCTCTGAGCCGTCTCATGACATACCCAACAAGAAGACCCTCACCACATATGGCCCCTTGATCATGGGCTTCCAAAACAGGGAACTAAACAAACCTTTATTTTTTTTGGGGGGGGGGCTGGGGTGGGGGATGGTTTTTGCTATAGGGCGCATGCACTCGCCAGAAAGACAGAGAGAGACGGAGAGACAGAAAGCAAGAAATGACCTCCTTCCTGGGGGAGAGGGGAATGGCCACGCCACAATCCCTTCTCCTCCATTCTCCTTTTAGGATCTTGGGCGCTCACGCACATGTGCCCAGCGTGAGTTTAAGCCACCGGGTCCGGGACTCGAACTGCAGTCGACTATACAGGAGTTCAACGACATAGCCATTACACTAACTGTTGGTCCCAAAACCTCTATTTTTTATAAATCACCCAGACTCAAACTAAAACAGGGATCAACATCTCAAGGAACACAATTCTGCCCACAGCAGCAGTACAAAGAGTGCTTCCCTTACAGGATTGCTGTAAGAATGAAATAAGCCAACATAGGTAGAGCCCTAGACCAGGAGCTACCACACAGTAAATGCTTTATTTGTAAGTGCTAGCTGTTATTCTAATTATTCAAGTCACAAAAGCTGGAGCAGAAACAGAAATGTCAAGTAGAAGTCCTCTTTTGTTGGCGTTCAGTTCCTTGGGGCAATGTGGTCTCTCAGAGGAAGAGGGAAAAATAAGCTTATTCTTGGGAATTAAGAATGGGCCTGTTTTCATGCAAATATTGGCTTGGAAAGCCCCTTTGCAAGCAATTATTACTAAGGCGCAAATCTTGAAACCTGTCTTCCCTTTCATACCTTTTCTCTGCTTTGCCTTCTTTCCGTTGTGATCAAATGCCTCGCTGTCTCAGAAACATTGTCCACTTAGGGGATTACTCTTGTTAAAGAGTATTTAGCTTTTAATCCCACAAGGCACAAGCAGGTTGAAATATAAGACATCATAGAAAAGAAGAATTTAGCAGGGTTAATCTAGAGGTGAGAGGTGAAAAGGGGTGAAATGGAATCCAAAAAAACCCATCTCAGTGGAAATACTAGTTATAAGAGGGGCAGGCAATGGTTAACTTTCTCAATCTGCCATTAGCTCTGGAACTGTGTACAAAAACAATGCATTTTATTTGGCTTCCATATCTTCTTCACCTGCGTAGAGTTTCAGCTTATTTTCTCTTGGAGGCAGACTATTGGGTTATTAAATTCTGCATTTAGGCGACGTGGCACTGATGTCCTTGATGAAGTGAAGAGAAGATTGCAAAATCCTTGAGGCTGGAAGCAGTGGGTCTTCATCACTTCTTGGAATTCTTAAATCTCATCCATTGCTGATTTTATTTAAGTTGCTGAATTCACTGGCGATTGTCAATATCTTGACTGTTTTGGTCACTGCCATTTTAATTATTTTCATTGTTGTTAGGCTGTAAAATTGGCAGCCCAAATCCTTAAATCCCTAGTTGGTCTTTTCATTCTTTCTATTTATTTCCTGCTTGGTTCTCCACCTTAAGGAATAAGAAGCATTGTTGTAAATAGGGGGATGATGATGAAAGACCGAGTATACACTGGGAGGGTGAGGAGGGGCTTTATAGAAATGGAATTTATATATCATAAAAATTCACTCTTTGTAAAATATACAATTCAGTGAGTCCTAGCATATTCTTAGCTGTGTAAGCACTGTCACTATATAAATCCATGACATTTTCATCATCCTAAAATGAAACCCTGCACCCATTAACAGTCGCTCTCTATTCCCCCCTCCCCTAGCCCTTGGCAACCACTAATCTTCCTTCAATCTGTATGGATTTGCCTATTCTGGGTATTTCATTATAGACGAATCACATATTATGTGGCCTTTTGTAACCTGCTTTTCTCACTTAGCATAATCTTTTCAATGTCTCATACATTTTTGATAGGCTGTAAATTGGTTCAATATTTAGAGGGAAATGTGTCGATATCCATCAACACTTAAATGTGACTCCTCTCAGAAACTTTATGTCCAGCAATCAGTCCTCCAGAAACATTCCCACATACATAACTATGGTCGTACAAAGATATTCATTACAGCATTGACAAAGAACGGAAAAATCTAAAGTATACGAGGTAGGGCTGTCTGAATACCTTCTGGTTCTACCTGCCAGGAGAGTACTGTGCAGTCCTTTGCAGGGTGACTCAGTCCTGTGTAGAATGGTGTAGAATGACTGCCAGAAGCTGTTGGTAAATGAACAGGAGGGAACATGGTAAGGAACAGAACAGCGTGTAAAGCTGACTTTTACCTGTGTAAAGCAAGTATATGTATACACATGCATATATATGTATATACGTGTGTGTGTGTGTGTATATATATATATATATGTATATATATATATATATATATTTATTTATAGAGGCATATATGTGCATTCATATATACCCAAATATTTACTGTGTTTATGTGTATGTGTGGACTACACAGAGACTCCCACAGCCTCTGTCCTGCTCGGGCTT
>NW_006159730.1:485013-495911 GCF_000334495.1 Tupaia belangeri chinensis | reverse complement strand
GAGAGGCATATTTGGGCATTCATATATACCCAAATATTTACTGTGTTTATGTGTATGTGTGGACTACACAGAGACTCCCACAGCCTCTGTCCTGCTCGGGTTTGCAGGTCATAGGGACTGACACCCCAGGCAGAGAGGACCAGTTTCAGTGAGGCAGAAAGATCTGTGATTTGAAGCTCAAAGATTTCTGCTCTTATCTTCCCAGAGGCCTGTTGTCACCTGCTCAGCATTTTCACCTGCCAGTTGAAGGCAGATGTATGCCTTTTGATGTCAAAGCCTGACTGGAAAGGTAACTTTTGAGATGCTCACCTAACTCTCCTCCACTCTACCCCCACTTTCCGCATTGTCTCTCTCCCCTTATCCCCACCTCAGACCTCAAGGCTCCTTCTGGAAGTGCTTCTCAGCTTGTGTTTCCAGCGCAGAGTTCCTCTGAGGAGGACTACCAGCCCTGGGTCTGGGATGCAGCCCACTGCCTCAATGCTCCCCTTGACCTTTGGCATTTCCAGCCCTGTTTCCTCAGCTCCTCTCTGCATGGACCTAAACACTGACCCCAAGCGGGAGGGAAGTCAAGTTCTCTTCCTCAACTCTGCTCTCTGCAAAGTCAAGGGCGCTTTCCATTTCGATTTCCTACAGTGCTCATTTCCTCCCATTAGTGTTGGGATGAACATCAAAGATGAAGTGGAAGAGGGGACCAGCAGTTAGATAATGGCTATGTCGCTGGACTCCCACGTAGTCGACCGCTGTTCGCGTCCCAGACCCGGTGGCTTAAAACTCACGCCAGGCACGTGTGTGTGCATGTTCAAGATCCCGAGAGGAGAATGGAAGAGAAGGGATTGCGGCATGACCATCCCCCCTGGGGGGTGATTTCTCGCTTTCTGTCTCTATGTCTCTCTCTGTCTGGCGAGCGCACGCGCCCTATAGTGAAAACCTCTTAAAAAAAAAAGATGAAGTGGAAGACGGATTGTGTAACTTTTATTTTTAAAGGGTTATTTAATTATGGAAGGTATGATTAATATTTTAATACTGTGTATAATGGCTTCATTTATTTTTTCAGCCAATAAGTGAGAAATCCAATCTTCACAGCCAGAATCTGATATAAGTGCTCACCAACTATACAAAAGTCTCTCTGTTACTATCTAGACTAAAAACATCAGTGCACATCAAGTATTAAAATTCACCTGTATTTATGTGACATCTTTTAAGATACTTCAAGTCACCTCAATAGCTTATGGCATCAAAGACTGGTGAGACTGTAGAATTTTCCGTCCTGTCTGAGTTACACCTTATGAAGGAAGGTAGCAATTAAAAGCAGATCTTAATTTTTAAACCTTAGAGAAGCTACTACAATGTTATCAAAAACACTGTTACTGTTAGCTAACACCTCTACTCACTACGATTAGGAAAGAAATAGCAAACCTCAGTGGACCTTAAAACCAAACTTTTCCTTTTAAAAAAAAAAATCATCCTGTAGGGCAAGTCCAATAGCACAGTGGTGAAGTCTTGTGCATAGGCAACTAATCCTACATGGTTAATTATGGTTCAAAACCCAGACCAGGATCTCTGAAAAACATGATAGGCATGTGTGCATCAATTCCTAAAATCCCAATGGGATGGAGAAATGGAAGAAAGAGGATTGTAGTGTGACCACTATCCATTGAGGGTGTTCTCTCTTGCTCTCTCTTACTCTCTGACAAAGGCACACACAAAATCAAGTATAATCTTGTTGGGACATCAATATAAAATGCCTTCCTTTCTCTGCACTGTTGGCATTCTCTGTCCAGCCAGGGTTCCCGAGCTCTGACTCAATTACAGGGTGTTAGGAAAACGGACAGTCTGTTCGCAGTTCGCAGTATCACTGCAGTCCAGATGTGTTGGGTTGGAGACAACCTCCGCGCTTGCGACACCAGGAGCAGCCTAGACCAGGAAGATCAACAGGACCCACTGTCTGTTCTCCAGCAATCCACTTGACCTTGAGAGCTACATGTAATGAAAGGAAACCCACTAAAGTTAACTTCATGAGAACCTTAAGATTAAAATCCTTTCCAGAGATCACCCCTGAAATGCAACTCAGTTCTAGCTCCCCCTCTCATTTTCACCTGCTGCTGCCCTGGAGAGCAGTGAGTTGATCTCTGGCTGCACATTGTAGCGTCACCTGGAAGAGGCAGAGTAAAATACCCTACCCCAGAGACTCCAAATTAACTACCTGTGTTGTTCCTGAACTTAGTACTTTTTAATACCTCCCTAGATGTTTCTCACATACTGGAGGGGTTGGAAATCACTGGAGGCCAACACAAGCCTTCCTCACTTCTTACCTGGACTGTGATAAATGTATCCTCAATGGCCTTTGTCTTTTGTGCCTGAGGCTAATCATCTTCCCCCCCCACCCCTCTCAGAGGTTTTTGCTATAGGGCACATGTGCTCGCCAGACAGACAGAGAGAGACATAGAGACAGAAAGCGGGAAATCAGCCCCCAGGGGGGATGGCCACACCACAATCCCTTCTCCTCCATTCTCCTCTCGGGATCTTGGGCACGCACGCACAGGCACCTGGCATGAGTTTAAGCCACCGGGTCTGGGACCTGAACAGCATTCGACTACATGGGAGTCCAGTGACATAGTCATTACACTAACTGCTGGTCCCTAGGCTAATCATCTTAACATGTGGTGATAATTGATTTGTTTCTTCTATTAATCCACATTTGATATAAAACAATCTAGAAAACAAAAATGGGAAGAATGGAGAGAAATGCCAATTATGAACAGGCACGAGGCCCCTGGGGCTGGATGTTGCACAGTAACACCCTTGGAGGCTTTCCCACTTGTGGAGGTTCTAGTTTCATGCCCAAAGACCTCCATGAACTTATCAGGCACGTTCATGCCCATAATATGGGGCTGGCTGAAGCTGGGGTATGTTATGTGGTGAGGATCTTGTTGGGGATGTCTGTCTTTGTCGCTTGCTTTTATAGAAGAAATAAGTGAATAGAACTTGAAAAACAACAGAAAGAAAAAGAGGGCCAGCCCCATTGCATGGTGGCTAAGGGAGCTAGATCCCACATGATCAGCTGCACAGTTTGAAATTTGGCCTCATTGGCTTGTGAAACATGCTGGTAGCATGTGCATGTGTGCCCTAAATCCAAACAGGATGGAAGAATAGAGGAGAAGATATTGTGGTGTGTGTAGTGGGTGCTTTTTCTTTCTCCCTTTCTCTCTGTCTCTGGCAAGCACATGCGCACTTTGAAAATAAAAAAAAATGATATAATAATTTTAAAAATTAAAAATAAAAAGAATGACACAATATTTTATTGTCTTTTCTCCCAGAATTTTCCTTATACTCATAAAATATGAATTTTTAAAAACAAGATCCTAGGGGGACCAGCAGTTGGCATAATGGCTATGTCACGGGACTCCCATGTAGTCAACCATGGTTTGAGTCCCTGACCTGGTGGCTTAACCTCATGCTGGGCACATGTGCGTGCATGCCCAAGATCCCGAGAGGAGAATGGAGGAGAAGGGATTGCGGCATGGCCATCCCCCTTAGGGGGTGATTTCTTGCTTTCTGTCTCTCTGTCTCCCTCTATCTTTCTGGTGAGCACACGCGCCCTATAGCAAAAACGTCTCCAAAACAAACAAAAAGAGATCCTAGAGACCAGCAGATGGTATAATGATTACATCACTGGACTCCTACATGGCTGGCCGCAGATCAGGTCCCAGACCTGGCAGCTCAAAATTCACACCTGGCACATGTGAGTACATGCCCAAAATCTCAAAAGGAGAATGGAGAAGAGGGGATTCCAGCATGGCCATCCCCTCTGGGGGGTGATTTCTTGCTTTCTGTCTCTCTGTTTCTCTCTCTGCCACTCAGTCCCTATAGCAAAAATCTCTCTTAAAAAAAATAGAGACCATCAAATGATGTAAAAAAAAAAGAGACCCTATATGATAACTCTCCATAATCTTCTATTCACCTTTACAGTATATTGTGGGCATATTTGCGTGTCAGTAAATATAGATCCTTATCCTTCTAATTACTGCATATTATCTCACTGTGCAGTTGTGCCATTGTGTTTTTAACCAGTCCTTTATTTTAGGGTTTGGTATTTACATCGCTTTTGGGTGGGTTTTTGTTGTAGTTTTGGTTTATTTGTTTGGTTTTATTCTACTTTTACATTGTTTGGTTTTGCTATTATAAACAACATGGGAATAAACAGTCTGGAAAAAGCATATTTTTGAATGTACCTATTTTGTTAGACTATATTCCTAAAAGTAAATTTGCTGAGTCAGTGTACCTTCGTTAAGAATTTTGATACACGTGGGACCAGCAGTTAGTGGCTATGTCGCTGGACTCCCACGTAGTCGACCGTGGTTCACATCCCGGACCTGGTGGCTTAAAACTCACACCGGGCGCGTGTGCGCATGTGCGCATGTGCCCAGGATCCCAAGAGGAGAATGGAGGAGGGGGGATTGTGGCGTGGCCATCCCCCCTGGGGGGTGATTTTTCGCTTTCTGTCTCTCTCTCTCTGGCTGTCTGGTGAGCGCACGTGCGCCCTATAGCAAAAACCTCTCCAAATAAAAAAAAAAAAAAAAAAGAATTTTGATACACGTTACAAATGCTCCCCTAACCACACACTAGTCAGTAGTGCTTGAAAGTGTTAGTTCTCCCCCAGTTCTTCCCTGGTACTGGAATTATCCTCTGTTTTTGTTTTGTTTTGTTTTGTTTTGTTTTTAATCTTTGTTCAATCTGGTAAATGAAAAGTGGTAACTACTGCTCTTCTAGTAAGCAGCCTAAGGTGATCTTTGAAAATGGTTCGCTATTCTCTTGACCCAGAGAATCCCACAAAGTCATGCAAATCAAGAGGTTTAAATCTTCATGTTCACATTAAGAACATTTGTGAAGCTGCCCAGGCCATCAGGGGTATGCATACCTGAAAAGCCACCAAGTATCTGAAGGAAGTCACTTTACAGAACCAGTGTAAAGTGGAGTTACATGCCGTCATTACAATGGTGGAGTTGGTAGATGTGCACAGGTCAAACAGTGGGGCTGGACATAAGGTTGGTGGCCCAAAAAGAGTGCTGAATTTTTGTTGCATGTGCCTAGAAATGCCGAGAGTAATGCTGAACATAAGGGGTTAGATGTAGACTCTCGTCATTGAGCATATTCAGGTGAGCAAGGCACCCAAAATGTGCCATTGTACTTACAGAGCTCATGGGTAGATTAATGCATCCATAAGCTTGCCCTGCCACAGTGAGATGAGTCTCATTGAAAAGGAGAAAATTATTCCTAACCCAGAAGAGAAAGTTGTACAGGAAAAAAAGATACCCCTGAAGAAACTGAAGAAACAAAAACTTATGGTATGGGAATAAAGTCTTCAGAAAATAAATATAGATAAAAGTAAAAGAAAAGAAAGAAAGAAACATGATAACTACTTACTTTGATTTCCTTAGATGATTCATGAATTTGAACATTTTTCATTCTCCCCTTTTCATTTTACATGTGAATATCTCCTTTTGCAAATGTCTTGTTCGTGTTCTTTGCCTATTTTTAAAGTGAGATATGCACTCTTCTTTTTCCTATTCAGGTATAAGAGTCATTTGTATACCACAGCTATTAAATTTTGCCCAATCTGTCCTTTGTAACTTTTTACATTTTTTTAAAAAAAGTTTTGTCCTTTTAACTTAGAATTTTTGGTATACTTTTAAATCTTTATATACTAACATCTATCAGTCTTTTCTGTATGACTTTAACTTTTTGACGTCATATGTTGAAAGCTTTTTCTCCAAGTTAAAGTTATATATTCACTGATTTTTCCTAATACTTTATTATTTCTTTTTATATATATATAATTAAAGCTTTTTCTTTAATTAACTTTTAAAGCACAAATATGATCATGCCACTCCTTTCCTTAAGTCCTTCCCTGTCTCCCCATTGCTAATGGGATTAGGTGCAAGTTCATGTTCCTTCATGCCCCTCACAGTATCTGTTTACCCTCTAATTTGTGTATCCTGCTCATTGTTGCTCGCAGGGATCTTTTTTTTTTTTAATTCCCAGGATAGGCTATTGGAGGTCCTCTTCTCCCTCTATAGAAAACCTATTACTTCATGTTCCATCAGAATAGACTAGAGCTACCGTGATAATCCCAGCACCCCCACATAAATACACTTACTAATATTTGTTGAAAGAATAAATAAAATGTTAGCTCCCTGGGTCTCTCCTCCTATGTTTCTGGGTTAAATTGGTTCTTCTACTATTATGTTCCTAAAATACATACCATTTTGAGCCCTGTTATACCTTAATATGTCATTAAATTGTATTGTAAGTCACTGGACCGTGTCTGTTAATCAGGCTCAACTCACGTCTTATCGCATGCTCCCTAGCAAGGATGGGAGGTGCAGTGATTAACCACGGTGCACAGGGAGTCGGAGCCCACAGTCAACTGCAGTTCAAATCATGCTTCTGGTATTTTGAAAAATATGCTGGGCATGTGTGCATGCATGCCCAAAATCCCGAAGGGATGAAGAAAGTGTTGCAGTGTGACCATCCTCATTGGAAAGTGCTTTTTCTCTCTGTCTGTCTCTTTCCTTGGCGAGCATTACTCATATGAGTAATTCAGTTCTCATGATCTGTTGAAAGGAAGCATACTTTTTTCCTTTCTTTTAATTTTTTTATTCCTTCAGGCAATAAAGAAAAAATTTAAAGAGATAAAAGGAATGAATATGCTTCCTTTCAGCAGTTCTTTGATTTTGTTTCTGTCTTTCAACATGTTTTTCTCCTCTTCTAAAAAAATTTTAATAGTTTCATCAAATGCTTCCCTTTTATTACAAGCCACCTCACATCCCTTTAGACAGTTAGTAGAGTGCCCATTTTAAATAATAAAAAATATTTCCTCTGCCTCAGTACTGAGGTTTTAACTGAGAAATAGCTTTGAAGCCCTTTAAGAAAGCTGTATTACAAATTGGTTCTACTTAGTAGCTTGGAACAGAATGGAGTTTGTTTTAAAATGACAATGATGATCATAATCTTTGACTTTTAACTGACCTTGGGCATGTTGTTTTACCATTGCAAAGTTCAGTTTTCTTATCTGCAAAGCCACAATGTGGGTGGGTCTATATGATCTCTAAGGTTCCTTTCCACTTCAAAACTGTATCAAGTCATCCTTTCCAGGAAGCAGGAACAAAGGGACCACCCAGGCAGTGCAAAGGAAGCATCTCTCCTATCTGGCCCTGTAATCCTACCTTCTGTCAGTCACCCTGCTACAGATAAGAGATGGGGAGTCAATTCCCAGCCATGTAACACACCAGGGCTGCTGTGGTACCTGTCCTGTGCCATTCCTTTAAGCTTCCCCAGACCGAGTAGCCAGAGTAGGAGTCCATCAAGTATCTCCTGGACTGCTTCTTAACAACATCGTAATTTTATTTGTATGCCCAACAGGTTACTAGCAATGAATTAATTTGGGGACACCTACGTTTGTATCTGGGAGCCTATTATCTTGGCCATACCCAAGGAAAGCTGTGGGCCTAGGCTAGATCCTGCCAAAGGCACTTTTGTATTTATAAGGGCAAAGCATACCTTCCAGCCATTACAAGTGCCTGGAGACCTCAAACCCACAATAGAACCTGTAAAGAATGTGCTAATGAGGCTGGACCCTATCTCTGCCTGACTTTCCCTGAGGCTGCGAAGAGCTCTCCGCTTCACACTGGATAAAGCAGATGGGGCAGGCTTTTCTTCTCTCTACACCTGGCCAAGAAAAACAACCCAAGTTGGGGAAGAACAAAAGGGAGTATCTCAGTGGTACTTCAGCTCACCATCCACCTTCTGGAGAGGTCAGTAACACATGCCCCAGGGCTCAATCCTGCATTTGAGGTGCTCACACATCCAGGACCCAGCCTTCCCCACCAGACTGTACTCAAGACAGAGGCTATATCCGAGCAGGTATTTAACTAGACACAATAGTTAGCCTCATGGTTAAGAACACAGGCTGTAGTCCTATGCTATCCGGTTTTGTAGAATAGTTATGGGAACTTGTGCAAATTCCTATCTCAGTTCCCTGAGAAATGGGATTGTGTGATAATTAAAAATGAACATACATAGAATATATAAGAAAAGTGCCCATACAGAATAAATGTTAATTATTTTATATGCCTCTAAGAAGACCATACCACCACCTTTGTCCGCCTGGATAAAGCTCAGAGAATGATTTGTTCATGCTCATCTTCTTGTTTAACCCTTTTAATTTTTGTTCACTTTCTGTGCTCCCTTTGGTGGTGTGCATTTTGATGGCAACTATCAGAATAACAATTCTGGCAGTCAGTGGGATTGAAAGGGTGAATAGTAAGGAGAGCATGATACCAGCTTTTAACTGTCTAAGAGATATCTCTTAAAGAACATATGAACTTTGAATAATAACTAGATTTTACTAACAAACACACAATATTTCCTCTTTGCATCAAGGTGAGGTTGACTTAAGTCATCAAGGCTTGAGGGTGAACTCATAATCAGAAAATGCCGACCATTCATTTTGTTTGCTCATCTTTGTATCTATCTAACTCAACTCTTGCTGATTTCAAATGGTGATAAATTTGCCAATGCTGTTAACTGAATAGCATAAATGTGTAAAACTGAAGCTTCCCTCCTTCCCTTGAGGGAAACAATCTTCTGAAGCAGGTTTATGGATAACTCTGACTCACATTTTTTTTAAATCAAGAAATCTGGATAAACTTAACGATGCAGAGGGTTAAATACTATACATTGTATGCTATGCTTAACAGGATCTCGAACCATGAACGCACAGACTTTAATTTACAAGCCCATCTCTCCATACTTAACCATGTTTAGGAATACTATGAAAAAAGGAGTAAAATCCTCACACAAATAAGGAAGAAAAGCTTTTATTATAGAAGAAGCTGCTAATTAGTCAAGTAACCATTGTAGAAGTTGCCATCACATTGGGCTTAGGAAATTAAGGCCCATTCAACATAGACGCTTGTTACTTTCTCTCCCCACCCCACCAGAGTCCACTGTACAATAGGCACATGTGGATATTGAGCACTAAAAATATGGTCAATGTGACTGCAGGTCTGTAATTTTCATTTGATTTCATTTTAATTTTTTAAAATTCAAATAGCACATCATAATATACAGTATAAATACAAGCATATTTCCACTCAAATCTGCAGGACAATATATAAGGCTGCCATTAATCCTTGATAATATCAAATATAAAATTTACAAATACTATAGGTTAATATTCCCCCCACAAGTCTTTGTCAGATTTTTATAAAAGGTATTGAGCCTATCACTTGAGATATGCTTGGTATTCAGCTAGCCCCTAACCTCTTCTTTAAGGCATAAAAATGCTGAGGACAAAGATAAGCTTAGGAGAGAAATTTCCCTTTATTTTCAAGTACTTACAATTCTCAGACATTAGACTGACTTCTCCGATGATTGGTTTTTAGATCAAAGTGCTCCCAAATGAATATGCAAATACATTGTCAATGACTGCAGTTCAGGAAGAAGCGGTGACAGGATCTCATTACTCTGAATGACACAGAAGAATCTTGTACACATTGGCCATTTCCCATCTTGGTCTTTTCTGCTGTAAAACTGTGAATTCCATTAGATTTTCCTTCAGTCCCCTGAACAATCTACGAGTGACTCATGCTTTTGAACATCTTTTGGCTGAACTCCTTTGAAGGGCAAAAGATGAGAAGAATAGCTAATATGTGCCTCGTTTGCAACTTTTCATTTCAGTAGTTTAAAAAGCAATTAAGGAAAGGAATGAGGGCCCTGACTAGATAGAATTCAATTCCCCCCCTCTAATGGATTCAGGGGATGAGGAAATACAGGTAATCCATCATTGCATTACCACCATCACCCGAGTTGTCTATATTTCAAAGGGTATTATTTCCTTTGCCAGGAGGACACAGAACTCTGTGTGCTTATTTGGGTGTCAAGAAATCCAAAAATCACGAAAGTAGAGAATTGTGAGCAGCAACGCCCAGATAAGAGCTGAAAATGTCTGCTCTGCACTCTGAGTCTTTGTTTCTTGTGAGTCCAGACACCTGTCACTAAACTATGTGGCTGTGGGTGGCCCTATTAGTAGCATTTCCAAGCTCATCTGACCCTAGATAAACCTTGGTGCATTTTAAGGGCCAGCATATGGGTTGGACCAAATAATGAAAACCGCTTTCCTACTAATTGTTGAGCCAGTGTCCTTTGATGTTTCGAGGATGTGGTCAGGCCCGATGAGGCCGTCTCATGAGGAACACTGTATCATCAATGGGCCATGGCAAACCACTCATCACCTGTTTACCAAGAGTCAACCCGTCAATAAGGAGATGGTTTTGGAGCTGAGGCTATGAGTCATTAACGTAGGTGCTAGGGCGTGGCTGCTGCTGTGCCCTCAATGGCACAGACATAAAAAGAATGTTTATGAGCATGCATTTTAGGAAGGTTCTGCAAAATAATAGCAACCATTTATTGAAAATTTAGTGCACTTCCCATGCATTATTTCTAATCCTCACCACAGCCACTTTTGACAGGATCAATTATTTTCCCTCTTTTCTAGATGAAGAATTGAGGCTCAAAGAGTTTAAAAACCTCACCAAGATCACATAGATAGTGACAGAGTCAAGATTCAAACTCAGGCCTTTCTGATCCCAGAGCCAGTGCTTTTCTGTTTCATGAAGGCAGGTTACAGAGAGCTGCATGTCTCAGTTCTGTTTTCCAGGATGATGTTGTGTCTAGGGCAAGAGGAAGAATTTTCAGAATGTGTCCTAGCTCCCTTGCCTTACAGCTCATGCAGGAAGAAAAGAGAAAAAATATAGACAAGTGGCCAAGGTCCCAATCCAGCACTAACTCAACTATTTTTTTTTTTTTGAAAGAGGGAGAAAAAAACATGAGAGAAG
>NW_006159730.1:443432-484803 GCF_000334495.1 Tupaia belangeri chinensis | reverse complement strand
GAAAGAGTGAGAGAAAAGTATTCTTGACAGTGTCTCACCACTGCAATCCTCTACCCCAGCCTTCCAGTTAGCCAGGATTACAGGTATGTTCTACCACACCCAGTCTTTTCAGTTTGGCCCAGGATCCAAACCTGCACCTCCCGTGTGGCCCCAGCTTCACCCAACAGCACACCATTACTTGGGCCTCAATTCTTAAAAGGAACTCAGCTGGAATCCTCCTTAGTAGTGTGCCCTTGGAAAACCAACTCTTAAACCAAGGTAATAAGGAATGAAAGTGTTTTGTGTCTAGTTTTGGTCATATCAAAATTTCTGGTGATAATTCATAAAAATTCTAAGCATATGTGTATTCTTCCTCAGTAAATCTACTTTCAGGAATTTAACCTATAGATATACTGGTATATGTGTTAAAGGGTGAGTGCACGAGTTATTTTTTACAGAATGTTGTATAGTCAGATTAGAAAATAATCCAAATTTTTATTCCTATGGGACTGATTTAACTTATAGAATATTTATCCAATAGACTATTATACAACCATAAAAGAATGAGGAAGCACCCTACAAAGTGATACAGAAATAACTTCAAGATATATAGGTGGTTGAAAAAAAGAAAGTATTAAATGATATTGATAATTAGGTAACTTTTGTGCAAAAGCAGAAACAAGAAAGAATCTCATACTTCCTTACTGAACAAGAAGAGAGTACGAAAGAAACTAAGCACAGTGGTTACCCATGGAGCTGGAAGAGAAAAACATGGTGGATAAGAAACAAGAATGTCTCAAACACGAGAATGTAATAGAAATCAAAACATAAATCAAAAAAAAAAAAAAGCGATATGTCTTAGACTTAAAGGACGTTGTTTATATCAGAACATATTCATAGCAGGACTACACACTTTTCTCCAATCAACAAGAACATCAGAATCTCAAGCAAATGGCCAGGGTTCACAAGAGGACTTTTCCATGTCTTATTAACCTTAAAATGACCCACATTCATAGTAGTTGTCATTCCAATGCAGTGAACTCTGAAGGCTTCAAAGGTGGGCTTTGAACTGGATCTCTACAGCATGCTCTTTTCTCCTTTATTTGGCCTTGAATTTCACTAAGAAGTCTTGCCAAAATGGATTTGAGGTGCTAGAATTGCCTTCCCTGTCTCTCCCATCTAGTGATTCATCCAGGCTCACCCGTCTTACATCCAGGAGAACCATCTTTACTCTCGGCCATTGTTTTTCCTTAGCGGGCCAGTGACCATGGTGGTAAATCACGTCAATGTCTGATTCTAAGTCCCAGAAGCCCAGACTGTTCGCTGTACTCTATTGTCTCAAACTTATCAGCCCTAAGTGATGGCGGTGATGACAGCACATCGCCTAGGAGATAAAGCCAGCACTGGCTAGTGACAAAACGGGTGTTACACAACTACTAATTGATGCATGGTAGCTCTCATTCCCTGATCATGAGATAGCAAATGGAACAAAATTCCTTCAGGACTGCATTTGGATCTGGGAAGATAAAATTCCCAGGCCTAGCTGCCTATTTTGGCTGCCACTTTTGGCACTCACTGCCACTTAAGAACTGTGGCCCACCTCCTTTGGGGGGCTATGCTCCTACAACGTAAGCCTACCTGGCTCTTTGCAATGGCTTTTCTCTTTAAGAGCAAAACATTCCAGGAGCAGATCCATCTGGACTTTCAGCACAGATGGTTCAGCTTAGCAGTTAAACTCAGGATTCTCACCCTGTCCACTCTCCTAAATCTAGTTAAGTCCCTTCTCTCCCCGAGGTAGGGTCTTCCTGACAGCTAATGCTCCCTTCATGCCCTCTTTTCTCTTCCTTTCCTTCCTTGTCCTTCCCTTTTCCTCTTTCTTCCCAAAATTGAGGGAAGTTTCCTTTGCCCTGATAATTTGCACAAAATAGCCCATCAAGCCTGGTTACCCCAAAGAACTAAACCTGGCATCAAGCCTATTCCCAGACTCTCGAGAAATGAACAAGAACTGGGCCATTTCTCCTCCAGAGTCCTTGCTGTCTCACCCCTTGGGAACTAGTGCCTGCACGTCAGTTATGGAGTCGGGCCCTGGCACAGCTGTGTCTGTGCACCTCCGATCCTTCCTCTGCTCTCCACAACTCTTAAATGTGCCTTTTTCAGGAACTCAAGCACAGCCATTAAAAGAAAAGAACTGAAGAAGGCAAGCTGACTGTGGAAGCAGCTTTGATAATGCATTTGTGAGTCTCTCAGTTCTAAACAATAAAGTCTGCTTACTTAGACCAAAAATGTTTTGATTTTTAAAAAATCCTTAACATTAATCATGGCAGAGGCCAGCAGGTGGTGTGGTGGTTAAGGGCGCTGGACTCCCACGTGGCCAACTGCAGTTCGAGTCCTGGACCTGTAGGCTTGCTTTCTCATCCACTCCACCCTCCATCCCCTCTGGTCAAATTAATATAAATAAAGGGACCAGTAGTTAGCATAATGGCTATGTCGCTGGACTCCCATGTAGCCGACCGCTGTTCGAGTCCCAGACACGGTAGCTTAAACTCATGCCGAGCGTGTGGCATGTGCATGCCCAAGATCCCAAGAGGAGAATGGAGGAGAAGGGATTGCGGCATAGCCATCTCCCCTGGGGGGGTGATTTCTCGCTTTCTATCTCTCTGTCTTTCTGTCTTTCTGGCGAGCACACATGCTCTATAGCAAAAACCTCTCCAAAAATAATAATAATAATAATAATTAATAATTAATAACATTAAAAGAAAATAATTATTTTAAAAATATATTAATAATGGATCGGGACCAGCAGATGACATAATGGTTACATTGCTGGACTCCCACGTAGTTGATTCCCAAACCCAGGGGCTTAAAACTCACACTGGGGGAACCAGCAGTTAGCGTAATGGCTATGTCGCTGGACTCCCACATAGTCGACCACGGTTCGCGTCCCGGACCTGGTGGCTTAAAACTCATGCCGGGCGCGTGTGCGTGCATGCCCAAGATCCCAAGAGGAGAATGTAGGAGAAGGGATTGCGGCGTGACCATCCCCTCTGGGGGGTGATTTCTCGCTTTCTGTACCAGCCGATGACATAATGGTTAAGTCTCTGGACTCCCACATAGTTGATTGTAGTTCAAGTCCCAAGACCCAGCAGAATAAAACTCACACTGGGCCCTTGTGTGTGCATGCCCAAAGTCCCAAGGAGAGAATGGAGGAGAAGGGATTGCAACGTGGTCATCCCCCTGGTGGTGGTGGGGGGTGATTTCTCCCTTTCTCTCTCTCTGTCTCTACGGCTAGTGCATGTGTCCTATAGCAAAAATCTTTCTCTTAAAAAAAAAAAAGTATATTAATAATGATTCGAACCAGTAGATGGCATAATGATTACATCACTTGATTCCCATATGATCAAGTGTAGTTCGAATCCTGGACCTGGAGACTTGAAACTCATGCCAGGCATGTGTGCGTGTATGGCAGGCATGTGTGCATGTATGCTTTCTATCTCTTTATCTCTCTTTGTCTCTCTGGTGAGTGCTTGTACACTATAGCAAAAATCTCTCCTCTCTCCCTATATGTGAGTGTATGTATACATACATATGCACACACACACACACACACACACACCCACACACATACACATACATGCTAACATTTCAAGGCTAGCCCCATAGCCTAGTGGTTAAAGGAGCTGGATCTTACATGCCCAACTGTAGTCCAATGGCCTGAAAAACATACCAGGTACATGTGCATGTGTGTTCCGAAGTCTGACAGGAAATGGAGAAGGGATTGTGGCATGACCACATCTCACCATATGGAGGGATACTTCCTCCCTCCTCTCTATCCCTCTCTGTCCACTCTCTGGCAATTAAGAAAAGGATTGCTAACATTTATTGAATGAATACTAAGTGCCAAGCACTGCTTAAAGTGCTGAATTCAGTTCTAGTTCTCTGGCAGAGTCTGGGACAGGGATTCCTCTGTAGGGGACAGGGTACCTTTATTAAGGAGAAACCAGTAAAGGAGTGAGATGGAGATGATAGGGCATGAAAAGAAGCCAGACAAAGTATAAAATCTAGCCTCAGCCTGATTTTATGAGAACTCTGGGCAATAAATTGTACCAGTGTTTATTCTTCCCAGAAGCAAGGGTGCTGGCTCTTATAACGCTGAGCCATAGGCCATGGCTAGGGACTACCTCCAGCAGGGTCGAGCTAGAAGCACATAACAAGCATCACCAGCAAGACAACACCTGTCCGCCTGGGGCAAGCTTCTTGAGAAGTGTGCAGGTGTAAGCACCCCAAACCTGCAGCAGGTGGGGATAGGCGTGAGCACCTTCCAAAACGGATCTGCACGGGGCTGCCACAAGCATCTGTAATAGCACTTAGCCTGTGGTAAATTTTCTTCCTTTTCTTTTTAAAGACTGGGTCTACCTTTGTTGTAATTCTGTCTCAGATTCTGAGATGGAACTATAGGCACAGGCCACTGTGGTCAGCCTTATAGAAGAGTAATCCGAGACACCAGGAGAGCAAGGAAGTTGATGAAGGTCACACAGAACCATGATTTAAACCTGGTCAGTCTGACTCTGACCTCTGTGCCTTCCCTCCAGATGAGCGTGCTCCTTCTATGTGAAAATCTGAAGCACATAAATGCACATATTCTTCTTCCTATTACTGGGTCACTTTGGTTAGTAGTTACACCCACTCAGGCTAAGTGACTGCTTGCAACTATTAAATATTTTTCATTATTGTAACATAAAGATCGATTAAAATAAATACTTCTAGAAATAGAGTAATAGTTAGCAATATTATTGCATCAGAAAGCATATGCAATAATAATATAGTACTCACTCTATCTCTAATTTTAATGCACTGATCATTTTATTAAATTTGTATATCTCATATTTTTTTTCTTTTTTTTGGAGAGGTTTTTTTGCTATAGGGCGTGTGCGCTCACCAGACAGACAGAGACAGACAGAGGCACAGAAAGCAAGAAGTCATCCCCCTTAGGGGGGATGGCCATGCCACAATCCCTTTTCCTCCATTCTCCTCTCAGGATCTTGGGCACGCATGCACACGCACCCAGTATGAGTTTAAGCCACCGGGTCCGGGACTCGAACCGCGGTTGACTATGTGGGAGTCAAGCGACATAGCCATTACGCTAACTGCTGTTCCCTATATCTCATAATTTTTTAATACATGTCTTGTTCTTGAAGCCTCAAACAAAAAGGAAAAATAATGGGAGATAACTCCTCATATTTCTGTTATAACAAATTTTTGAAAATGTGTTGTTGAGCAGAAGTTCATGTCCCACTTGCCACTTTTATAATCATGTTTGGCCATTTTCTTTCTCCTGACATGTTCAATTTAACGTGAAAGATGAGGCAGAGTTACACTTTCCAGCACCATGGTTGTGTAAATGGTATGGAATAGAACTTGATGTTCAAGAAAATGTTTTCAGAGCAGAGATGAATGAACTTCTATGAAGGGTGCAGAACAAGTTTCTGTCACTCAAACTAATGACATGCCCTTAAAAAGCATTAGCATGTGGACCAACGCCAAGGTGAGGAGGCCACTCCCTCCGGGCAGAACAAAAGGGGAAAATACCCTCAGTAACAGCATTTGGTTAAACAGCTCTTCACTTGTCTCATAATTAATAATGCCATAATACCACCTGAAATAAGACAAACACTAAGAAACAAAGACATTTCATCTGTTTCCTATGCTTAGTCACAGAGCTACTCCCCTCATACAGTTTAGCAAACAGAGGACTCTATTAAAAAGCCCTAAAGTCTTCTATTCCAGCCAGCTTTGTACTCTGTTTAGCATTATTCTTTGAGATAGAGACAGTCTTTCTGGGAACCCCAGACCATGTGTTTCCTGCGGTGTCTTGGCGGAGCTCAGCAAATCCTAGGATTTCACTAGGTGTTAGGTAGTAAGATCTACTGTAACAGTGTGGACGCCCCTTAAGGGACCTATTAGTAGGTCAGAGTACCTAGCAAACCTTCCTGAAAGTGGCCCCAGAGGACCCAGCGAAGGTTAACCCAGAGTCAGTGTGGCTGTGAAGGACCAGCTGAAATAAATCAACTGAAAGCTCC
Source organism: Tupaia belangeri chinensis (assembly GCF_000334495.1). NCBI lineage: Eukaryota > Metazoa > Chordata > Mammalia > Scandentia > Tupaiidae > Tupaia > Tupaia belangeri. Next base: position 478,747 of record NW_006159730.1, on the reverse strand, counting down.
CTGGAGGCCCTTAGCTTAGATAAGCAAAACCTAGGAAAGGAAGGGGAGAAGGAAGGTCTGTTTTCTGACTCTCAGAGGGAGTGGAGGAAGTTGACTAATTAAATTTGGGAACCTAGGTGAGGGAAAAGACTCCTTGATTTGGCTAACCAGGAAAGAAATTAATTTGCTGGAAAATTAGAATATCCAGACTCTAGCTGTTAGTCCTATTGCCTGCTTAAGAGTTGAGAATCTCTGCCGTTTTCAAATTCTAGGAGCTGCTGATGCCACCATGTTGCATGCTTGGATGAAAAGAGTCTTGCTTGGACTTCATCCAAGGCAGGATATGCAGAAGACCTCACTCTAAAATGTCCCTTCAGTTCTTGGGCTTTCCATCCTACCCTCTCACCTCCTCTTAGACCCTGTGGAATCAATTATCTCCTCTCTTTCTTATCTCTTTAATCTTTCCCTCTCCTCTGGTTCTTTCCCCTTGACCTATTCACATGCCAAGGATCAGGTCCCTAGATCTTCACCAGACAACAAAACCCTCCCATGGCCTTCTTTCCCTCTCAAGTTACTGTCTTGTTTTCTTCCTGCCACCACTCAACCCCTGCTCTATTTCCCTACTTTCCATCTATTCCCTGGCTCTCTGTATATCCTCCCCTACCTTGGAAAATGAAGGTCCCAATCAACACCTCCAATGACTTCCCTCCACTTCCTCTCAGCTTCCCTAGTGGTTAACTCTGTGAATCATTCCCTCCTTAAAGTCTCCACTTAACTGCTTCTCCAACACCCCTGGATGACCCTTTCTGAGTTTCCTCTGCTGGCTCTTTTTCCCACCAACTGCATCCCTACAGCTCAGTTGATTACATCCTTTTCTCCCCACCCTATGTGTTCTATAGAATGAAGTCATCTCCTCCCCCAATGTCCACAATTATTTCCTTGTGACACACTAGGATATGAATGCCCAGTCCCAACCTCTCAAGTGAAACTCAGGCTTGCAATGCAAGCTACAAGGTAACTGTAGGCACATCATGTTCAATGGGCACAAAACCAAGGTCGTTATCCTCCTCATTAAATCCTTCCTCTTCCTAAATCCCTCTTCTCTTCCAGTGGGGTTGATACGCTGGCTCTATCCTTTAGTGTTATCTTTGACTTGTTCTCTCTTATTTACCACATGCAGTTTAATTTTAAAATCCTGATGACTTTCTCCCCACTTCATCCTTCGGGTGTGACACCTTCTTTCTACTCTTACTGGCCTAGACTAGACTTCCGGATAACTTCACTTAAAATTTTTTAAAGGTCTTCTCATTTCTCATTACTTCCTCTAATATATCTCACACATAATCATGAAACATCAGGTCATTGAAGTGATGACATTATAACATCCTCAAGATCATGTAGTGGCTTCATTTCATTTACTTCCTCAGTCTGGACACCCAGCCTTCTAGAAACCAATGCCCAACATTTCTTCCTGTTCTCAAGTGTCCCTTTCCGACCCATGGATCCCTGTATTCTTGCCTTGCTGAACAATACTGCATTTACACTGACTTTTTAGTGTGTTCTCTATGTGAAAACACTTTCTTTAGTTGCTAAAGCTCTGTTTTCTAGCTCTCAGAGGGAAAGGAGGAAGTTGGCTAATTATATTTGGGAACCCAGGTGAGGGAAATGACCGTCTGATTTGCTGACTTGTGAGTTACAAAGGAAATAAATTTGTTGGAAAATTAGAATATCAAGGCTCTAATTTAACCTTTAATCCTATCTGTATGTTTAAAAGTGGAGTGATGGGTTTTGGGGAAAGGACGATGCCTCTGTATTTGAGATTCTTGGAGCTGCAACCATGCTATGTACTTGAGTAAGGAGGAGAATCTTACTTGAACTCTATCCAAGGCAGGACACCCAGAGGACCTCACTCTAAAGTGGTCCCGTATGCAGGTTTTACTTAATACGATTTCCTCCATGAGGTCATTGCAGATAGCACCACTGTCCCAGCACCTCACAAATTCATTACTCTCTCCTTCCTATGTAAATAACCTTATGCTTGACTTCTGTAATACCAGTGCTACTCAGCCAGCCATAAAAGAGCAGAGCAGCATCACTAGGGGTTTGTTAGAAATGTAAATTCATAGGTTTCATCCCTGACCCAGGATCAGTGGGGATAAAATGTAGGACTTTGCTTTTTGAAAAGAAGAAATTATTTATTCTAGCAGGTTTTTGTTTTTTTTTTTTGGAGAGATTTTCACTGTAGGGCGCGTGCGCTCACCAGACAGAGAGAGACATAGAGACAGAAAGCGAGAAATCACCCCACAGGGGGGATGGCCATGCCGCAATCCCTTCTCCTCCATTCTCCTCTGGGGATCTTGGGCACGCACGCACACGCGCCTGGCGTGAGTTTTAAGCCTCCGGGTCCGGGACACGAACCGTGGTCGACTACGTGGGAGTCCAGCAACATAGCCATTATGCTAACTGCTGGTTCCCAAAAAAATTATTTATTTAACATTCTTTCACTGAGCATTATCATAGCATCCAAAATGTGATTCCCTGACCATAATACACTGTAAAGTGGTTTAATCATACATGTTATCATCAATGAATAGTTTTCCATTTCTTATAAATATATATATATACATATATATGTATGTGTATATATATATTTCTATTCCTCTGCCATTTCTCACTCTCCTCCCACACTGTCTCTGCTATTTGCAGTTGCTTTCCATTCCTTTATTTTCCCCCATTTCATTAATTCACAAAATATCTTAATCTAACTACTTTCAATAGCAAGTTCAGCTGATATATACATATGATATATACATGACTTTAGGCATGAAATTCTGTGGGTAGAATGAATAAACTATGAAGCAGCACCTATCTGAGGCTATATAGCTTACTGTGGTCATTAAATAGGTATTTTATAATGTCAAAAAAGGCAGTTTTAGCTTTAATAAATCAAAATCAAGAAATGTTAAGAGAACTTTACTTAAGACTTAAAGCCAGGAAACAGATTAGGATTCTGTTTGAATAGTAGGTACATGGACTTTGTCCACAACTCAGGAGAAGACAAAAATCCTTAACTCTGGAAAACAAAACATACAAGAAGATCAGTAATGCTTTAGTCAAAAGTCATAAAATTCTATTTCACCAGTTCAGACTTATGTACGTAATCTATCTTCTGTTGTGGTCTGATCTTCCCATTTAATTTCTGGATGATAATGTTCAACTCTGGACTTGTCCCTACCATTAAGTGGGACATTTTCTTAGTTGTTTTTGAACTCTTATTTCTGTGTGTCTGACTTTAGTTTTCCTGAGATAGCACTCCTTTCAGAACTTCTTGGAGAACTGGTCTGGTGTTGGTAAATTCTTTCATGTATTGTTTATCCGAGAATGTTCTTATCTTCTCTTCCCATAGGAAGGGTAATCTTGCTAGATATAGTATTCTTGGTTGAAATTGTTTTTCACTTAACACTTTGAGTGTATTTTCCCATTATTTCCTTGCTTGCATTGTTTCTGATGAGAGGTCTACTGATAGCCTGATAGAATATCCTTTGTAGATAACTTGATGCTTCTCTCTTGTCAGTCTTGGTATCTTGTCTTTGTGATTTTCGTCAATCTGGCTATAATGTGCCTTGGAGAAGATCTTCTTGGATTGATCCTATTTGGGATCCTTTGTATTTCCTAGGTCTGGATCTTTGAATGTCTCTCTAGGCTTGGAACGTTTTCTTGCAGGATTTCATGGAATAGCTTATCAATCCCTTTATTAGTCTCTTCACCTTCTGGGACACAGATTACCCCGATGTTTGAACATTTAACGGCATCTAGTATTTCTCGTATATTATTATCATTTTGGGGGGCTATTTTCTCATTCTTCGTGGTAGATTTTACTAGTGCAGAAATTCTGTCTTCCACATCTGAGATTTGATTTTCTGTATGAGCTAGTCTGATTTTAATGCTTTCAAGAGAGGTTTTAACTTTCTGTATTATAGCCTTCATCTCCAACAGTTCATTTGATTCTTTTTAATGGTGTGTATTTCCTCTTTTAGCTCTGTCAAGAATTTCCTCACCTCCTGGAACTCATCAGCTCTTTTCTTCTGGAGTTCATTGTCTTTCTTCTCTTCCATCTCTGTTAGCTTTGTCATTATGGATATTCTAAATTCTTTATCAGACATTTCTGTGAGTTCCATTATACTGTCTGTGGATGAAGAGGAGTTATTCTTTTCCCTTGGGGGAGAGGTATTTTCTTGGTTTTTCATATTTCTTCTGTCTTTGCAGTGGTATCTAGTCATCTGATGGTTTAGTTTCTTCCTAATTTCTAGAAGTTCAATCTGAGCAATCAGAGGCACATAGGAAGAGGTGGTCTGCAAACTCTTTGCCGTTTTGTAATCCTCCCTTTGTGTCACAGATTCAGTGGGAATCAAGGAACATGTTGACCCTAATAATATACAGATGCTTGGCTACTTTTTACCTGTCTAGACTCTCAGTGCATGGAGGCAGGGTAACTTCTCAGTAGAACATCTTCATTTATTCCCTGAAAGCACTAGATCTCAGCTCTCATGGCAGACTCAGTCTTCTTCTGGCCTGCCTTTTTGTCCTCTGTGGACTTATGCTTTAACAAGCTTGCCACATGGCTCTGAGACAGGCTAGCTTGCATTCTACTCCATTCAAATCCTAGCCCTAGTGCAACATTGCGTGTTTGAATATGTTCCTCCCAATCCCCCATCCCATGTAGACTGTGAGCTTCCTGAGGGACAAATTACTAGGCCATCTTGCAATCCTAGGAGCTTGATGCAAGCTTGTTGAGTAGCCATCGATTATTTCTATGTATGGCCCTAGGGAACTGCTTAAGTGCCATGGCCCTGTGAAGAATTTGCTGCACATATGTAAAAGAATCAATCCTCTAGTTATAGTTTATGTATTTATTTGTCTTCCTTTGTTTACTACATTTGATGTCAGTGGTGGGAAAAGAGGAAAATAATTTATTTAATAGACAAAGTGACTTCAAAAAGTTTATGAATAGAGGAATTAAAGTAAGAGTTCATTTTGGTGCAAAAAAATTGGAAATCCATGTATTGTTTTTTTCATAATATACACTTTTTATGAACTTTTTAGAAATTCCTTCATAATTGTTCAGAAGCAATTTCTTGTCCAATCATTGACTTTACCTTGTCTTTCTATTGAGTGTTGAAGAAGAAAATGAGGAAATTTATTACTATTGGGCTATTGGACATTTATTACCTACCAAACACTGTGCTATTCAGTCAATGCCTACTATGATTATCTTCATTTTAATGGTGAGTAAACTGAGGCTCAGAGAGCCTGGGAACTTGCAACTAGAAGTAGCTCAGCTAAGAGGTTTAAGGGTATAGTTCCTACTCCACACTCACACTAAACACCCTCTGTGCTTTCGTGTCAGCTAAGTAAGTCTGGACCTTTGATGAAAGCTAAAGGATTCTCCACTGTGGAGGAGTCCGACCCGGCGGGGCCCCAGGATCTGTCTGAGTCCCCCCCACTTCCAGTCGGTTCAGTACTTTGGCAAGGCTGCTACTGTGTGTCCCCCCTCCCCCGACCTAGGATTTTGCTCCAGAAACTGTGGCAGCCTTGCTGGGAAGTGACCCTCCGCTGACTCCTCAATATACTACTGTAAAATAATTACATAGCTCTCTTATACATCCTGAGTATATGATAAAATTTTCTAGGAAGTCCCCTGACCGCTCCCCTTTGCTCTGATCACTTACTATTAATTACAATGCTTTATCTCCATAGTCATAATAGAGGGTGGGCTGAAGTTCTATCTAGGCAGAAATAATCTTGACCTTTGGAAGGCCCTTCAAAATACATTTAAGGTAAACTTAATCCTTTCTTTATGTAAAATAGGATTAGGCCAAAACTGGCCCAGGACACCCCCGCCCTCACCAAGTGAAATAGAATGGCTGCTGTGCCGCATCAGCTGATAATCATCTCTGCTTACCGGAACCGCTTTCCCAAAACTGCATTCCATGGAGACCCACCTACAATTGCGGAACTGCACTAGACCCACCCTTAATCCAACCCTAAATAGAATCTATGTTCTCTATTGTTAAAACTTTATGAGCTGATAATTGAAACACGTAGTCCCTCTTCTATTTACTTGCATGTAACACATTTTCAATAAAAACGCACGATGATTCCTAGCAGTTGTCACTCCTCAGAGAGCGATCTTTGAGGGGTGTCCGGCATAGGACGTGCATGAAAAGGCACCGAGGCCTTTGTCTTCTGTTCACCTTCGCTGCCTCCATCGAGATAACCCACCCACGCCGAGGCTGGTCCCCGGCACCACTGGATTTCATGAGAACATTCAGTTTCCCAATCTGGTTGTGAAACCTGATTTTATTGTGTCTCTATGTGCCCTGGCTCTGCTTCTGCCCTTCTCAAGTACTGAAAACTCCCTGGCTACGATAATACTTTTTTGCCAGTTTTCAACAGGACTCAAGGTAAAGGCAATTATCACCTGGGCAGAGCCTCCACCTCATCCTCAGACAGCAGGGAGCAGAGGTGCTCCTAAAATTCATTAAAATATGCCTGGGAGCATTCTGAGTCATGAGCTCTGTGAGTCACGGAGCCCTCTGAGTGGAGTAGGCAATGCAGCCATTGGTTTTTACAGCAATGTACTCAGTACTCCCAGCATATTGTTCATTAACTTTTTCAGATCCTGGAAATCTCCAGTTTAGGGCATGAGGACAACTAATCATGATCGTCTCCCAGATGGAGGAAAACTGATTTTGGACAAAGCCTGCAGTCTGGAAGGTTCTGACTACTGGAGTGTATGCCCAGAGCACCAAGGACACACCCCTTTCTAGATCTCTGGCTGGTTATATAGCCTTGGACTTGAGAGCTGAACAGAAAGAAAGATCAGGCTCACAGGCTCATAGGCTTTTCTCAGGCTCAAAGGAATGGACACACATTTGGAACTAGGAGCTCAGAAAGCTAACTTGGAGGGAACCAGCAGTTAGTGTAATGGCTATGTCGCTGGACTCCCACATAGTCGACCGCGGTTCGCGTCCCGGACCCGGTGGCTTAAAACTCACGCTGGGTGTGTGTGCATGCATGCCCAAGATCCCGAGAGGAGGAGGAGAAGGGATTGCAGCGTGGCCATCCCCCCTAGGGAATGATTTCTCACTTTCTGTCTCTCTGTCTCTCTCTGTCTGTCTGGCGAGTGCACGAGCCCTATAGCAAAAAACCTCTCCAAAAAATAAAAGAAAGCTAACTTGGACTCTGAACTGAGTTCCCCACAATACTTTTTGTTGTGAGGGGAGGGAGACAAAGAGATGTGGCAGAGGTGAGGGGCAGAATTTCTCTGCTTTGGCACATTTCCCATCCTGTCTCTAGAAAGAAAAAGTCTACATGCTTCCAGGCCAGCTTGTGAGCACTTTTACCACAGTGTTTAAAGAGAAAGTTAACAGGGACCAGTTGATGGTGTAATGGTTACATCACTGGACTCCCACACAGTCAACTGCAGTTTGAGTCTCAGACCCGGTGCCTTAAAACTCGCATCAGGCACATGTGCACACGTGTCCAAAATCCCAAGAGGAGACTGGAGGAGAAGTGATTGCGGCATAGCCATCCCCTTTGGAGCGTGATTTATCGCTTTCTGTCCCTCTGTCTCTCTGGCAAGCACACATGCCCTATAAAAAATATCTCTATATATAAAAAAGAGAGAACCTTAACAGAAACATCAACTCCTTTCATTCTTCATTCATTTATTCATGGAATGACTTTCCATTCAGTACCTACTGAATTCTGGGAGCTGAATTACAAAGAAGACACCATGGCCTCTGCCTACAAAGAATTCCCAATCTAACAGAACACTTGTATTACATGTCTAGTGTCTCTATAGCCCCTTAGAGTCATCCCCTGCCTGTAACCACAGGAATCACAATTCCCAGAAGTTGGAAGAAAATATATTTTCAGCCTCCAACTCCACTCCTTCACAGGCTGGCTTGCCTACAGACTTCTGATGCCTGGCCCCTCAGACTCACCACTGTGAGGTCCTTTGGTGTCCTCTCCAGGTATTCACAGCAGAGGACCCTCAGCTCTCCCTAGCACCCCTCCCCCCAGACTTGGTCAAGAGAGTTCCTTCTTTTTCTTCTAGCTCTGCTGAGCCCCTTGCTCTGACTCTGAACCCTTCATTTTTCTCTCTAGAAAGCTGAAGAAAAGTCTCCTGGACAAACTTGGCTCTCCATTCCAGATCCCAGTCTTAACCACAAGCTTGAGACACTAGAAATTCAGAAGAGGTTAGAGTCAGTCGCATCCTAATTCTGAAATTTTCCCCCACAGATATTTTTAAAACCAGATAAACAAAAAGAATCCCACCTACTTCTCACTTACATTGTCAACTCCCATCTGTGGAAACACAAGAGTGAGAGAAGCTAAAGAGGGTGGTGACAGCCAGGTTGGGAGAAATGGTGGACCCTAGGCAGAAGAAAGTCCCTGATAAATCCCCTGAGAGAACATTGCTCCTGCTTTTATGAGTCCCTGTGTAAGGGAGACAGGTCAGTAAGAAAGAATACCTGCAAACTCCGGCAGATGAGGATGGGGGTGTAAGGCAGTGTGCTCCACTGGCCTCCTCCAGCATTGTGGACACCATGCTGCCCCACAGTGCCAAAGGGAGTCTTTCTTTAGCTCTACAACACCACAGGGGCTATAGGGAATGAGGTTTCAGGCTGAGGAGGGGACGTGGGCACCAAATGTTATGTTCCATGGAGGTAATTAGCCACGCACAGGAACAGAGCTCAGGTGTCAGCTATGTCCAGATAGGCAAGCTCTGATCCTTACATTGAGAAAGGAAAGTCTAGAAATCGCTAATATAATGTTGGAGGTAGGAGAGAAAAAAGTGGGTGCTTGGGGAGAAAAATAAGGCTTCAGTAGAAACAAGAATAATTGCCTCTCAAAAATGAGGGACAGAGTTAGGTCAATGGGAGCCAGAACTCCTGCATGCTAATTCTATCCTTTTCTGGGAAACAGCAAATGATTACATAGAAATATTCTTGCCATATAACCTTTTAAACTAGTTATAATATGCTCAAAGTTTGGTAAGTTGTGTTTGTTTGTTTGTTTGTTTGTTTGTTTTCTTCAAATAAATACAGCAGAGGCCCAGGCTGGTGGTGCAATTGGTAGCAAACTTTTCTGTAGTGTTGTAAGCCACAGGCTGAACATGGGCTCAGATCCACAGGTTGGCCTGAAAACACATTGGGTGTGTGTGCACATGCTCAAGATCCTGAGGAGCTGGAGCTAGGGAAAGGAGGTCACAGCTGATGAGACTGTCGAAGGTGCTTGCTTTCTTTATCTTTCTGGTATGCATGCACATGCTTTTTTTTTTTTTTTTTGGAGAGATTTTTGCTATAGGGCACATGCGCTCGCCAGACAGACAGAGAGAGACATAGAGACAGAAAGCGAGAAATCACCCCCCAGGGGGAATGGTCACGCTGCAATCCCTTCTCCTTCATTCTCCTCTAGGGATCTTGGGCACGCACACACACGCGCCCGGCGTGAGTTTTAAGCCACTGGGTCCAGGACGTGAACCACAGTCGACTATGTGGGAGTCCAGCGACATAGCCATTACGCTAACTGCTGGTTCCCATGCATGCACATGCTCTTTATCATGAGGGAAAACAAAACAACAGCAACAACAAGCAATGAACTTCAAAAAAAGAAGTATAGCAGAATTTCTTTAAACCACTTAATTTATTACATATCCAATTATTTCCTCCCCTTTTCACAATAGCATCATCCAGTTCATTTTGTTTAATATTTTCTACCCAGATCCATTCTCCACCAGCTGGGGTCAGATGTGATCTTCATGTACTGGCTCACTGGACTCTATCGCCTCTGCCTTCCAGTTGCTGTGGGTCAATGGAAGGCACCAGCAGAACATTGGAAGGCAGGAGAAAGAGATTGATGCACATCCTCCTGTGTTCCCGACTCCATCCTTAGCACCATAATTCTGGTAGTGCCAACCTCATTCTAGAACTAGACCTCCTGTCAGCAGCCCCTCTTCTGGGTTCCAGCCCTCAGCATAATTGGGAATATGAATTCCTTCCTCTTATCAAAACCCCTTATCATTCCTGGAATGATAAGAGGATTTGCCATTGCTAATCCTTAGGTAGCTCCACCTCCCTCATGGGTTCTCTCTACACTTGATGCACCTCTAGACATAGTCCTTTCCTTATGCTGTCTTCAAAAACTCAGGTGAGTGTGTCTTCTGGTATTTGCCAGGATCCCCTCTAACACACCTATTTTTATGACCATGTCCTGCCCAGCAACAGGGCTCTCCAACTGTTAATCTAGATTTTCATTAAATATCTGGTAGCAGTTTGAGAGTTTGATAAACAAGGAGAATCTGGTTAGATTTCAAGGGTGATATCTTTATTGAAATGAGACTCTGGAAAGTATGATATTGGTGGAGTGGGGAAGGAAAAGGTGTTTTGTTTAAAAATAATGATGAATTGTAATTTGATTGTTTTGTTTCTTGAAGATCTCATGTGCTAGACAGTGTGCTGGGTCCTGGGGATGCCAAGATGTCTAAGGAGCTTAGAGTTTAGAAGGGAGAAAGAATAGTAATGGAATGTGGTAAGAGCTAGGTCAGAGTACACAGGTCCGAGACTAGTTTAGAAGAGAGCAGCTAGCCAGAGGATTGGGAAAGGCTTCCTGGAAGAGATCTCAAATGTGAGTCTTAGTAGTAAGCGGGAATTAGTTAGGAAAGAGGTGCACGGAGGGACCATTTCCAAATAAGGACCTTCCAGCCAGAGCTGTGCAGATCACCACGTGCTCTCACATCCATCTCTGGGGCCTCCTCCACCCCAGCGATTCTCGCAATGGAATTGTACACACTCTAATCAGTGGGGAGCTTTTATAATACCGATGCCTGGACACCCCTAGATTTACTCTGAAGCAAGAAAGTTAACTTTCAGGGTCATGCACTTGTAAAACCCCTCCCAGGGATCTGAGATAGAAAGGACCCTAGCATTGTGTTCACAAGGTCACACTTAGGTAAAATTTGCGAAAATAAAATGTTTTGTTCTTCTTAATGAGGACTATTAAACATGCTCATCAGAACTCACAGACTTGGATCACCCCAGACCTAGCCACCATTCCAACCCTATTTAATCAGAATCTTAGCGATATGGCCTGGGCATTGGTATGTTTTAAAAGTTGTTCAGGTGAGTTTAAGGTGTGACTCGAGTTGAAAACATTGCACGGTTTAAAAGCTGAAAGAACCTGAGAGTCCTAGCAAAATTCTCCCACCTTAAAGCTAAAGTAACCATAACCCAGAGAAGAGAAGTGATGGTTGAAAGTCCCACAACTCATCATTGAAGAGCCATGATTCAAACCTAGTTAACTCAGCTCTGAAACCACGTTCTTCCTACTTAGATATCTGGCTAGTTCTGAAAACAATTGCCAAGTATCAAAACACATATTCCAGGGCTTGCTCCACCTTCCTTCAAAATCCAGGTCTCATATCCCAGAGTCATTTAGCATTTTTTGGTTGCTGAATCAAGGAGGCTCAGTCATCACTGCAAGGAGTAGGGGAGGAGACAGGGGAGCTGAGGTGTGCCACGAAGGTTCTCAAAGGCTGAAATCAACCAGGAATAGGCTGAAATCAACCAGGAGTGCCTTTGGCTAATCCAATTGAAAGTCCTTAGGGTCAGCAAGAAGAGGCACAAAATTATAGCTATTCTAGCCAGAATCTCCATGAGAGCCTTTTCCAGATCTGGTTTTTACCACACTCACAGGCTATGTAATTATCGCCCAGGCATAGCCTCCTTTTTCAGACAACCTTGTATTGTGAGAAGCCTATGAAACCCACTGAAATATGCCCAAGGGCCCTACTGAGTCAGGCAAAATGTTTTGCCCTTAGTCTAAAAGACTATTCATTCCATAATAGTGCACTTCCTCACGTATTCATAATTAATCTTTAAAGACTTCAAAATGCCTTTTTTAAAAGTACCCTTTTATATGTATTAAAGCGGGGGTGGGATTTGAGGAAACTGGGATAACTTCAAGCCTAGGAACTAGAGTAGCCCCTGGGAATTTTCAGGCAGGGAACAACAGGCAAAATGTGACTCCAGGTCTGTCTGACAAAGAAGGTGATGATGAAGCTTTTCTCCTTCAGAAGGCTGTGTTTTTAAAATCCTGCAAGCAGTCTGGTGGTTAAGGTGTTGGAGTCCTACATGGCTGACCATGGTTCAAGTCCTGGGTCTGGCATCTTGCTTTCTCCTTTTCTCCCTTTCTCTCCCTTTCTTTTTCTGATGAACACACATACCCTATAGCAAATTAAAAATAATAATAATAATAATTAAAGTTAAATAAATAATTATTTTTAAAATAACCTGTCTATTCACTCAGGAGGTAGAAAAATCCTTGAGTTACTACAAGAGAGGGAGAATAAGGAACAGGAATGCTCACACCAAGATGCACACAGTGAAAAGCATCCTTCAACACACTGACAGCAGAAAAATGGCAAGATGTGGGACAATGTCTCTGGGATACTGAATTACTCTAGAAGAGATTTGATTGATATTATTACTCCAATGACCATGAGACATGGATATTTGTACTTATACTTTTAAATACGAGGAATATCTTCTCTTTCTCCTTCTCTTCGTCTTTCTCCTTCTCTTCCTCTTTCTCCTCCTTCTTCCCATCCACCATATCCATGCATATCCTGACAGTCACATGGGCAATTAGGGCTGTAGGGTCTTGCTTGAGGCCAGGTATGGTTAGCTGGCCTGCATCTTCAGCTCTCATAGTGTTAGACCTGTGTTTAGGAAGCACTTGCTTATGGACATGGGAAAAGAGGAAGAGAACTTGCTTCCTTCAAGAGACATTTTATGAGAATATTTTTTCCTGGGGTGGGGAGGTTGCATTTCAATACCTTTATTGAAAGGTACATCTCTTAGTGTGAAAACATAATGGTGGTTGGTTAGATTATCTCTACCAACTCAAAAATCAATACTGATGTATTCAAAATATTGAAACATATCAACCTTTCAGGAAAACTAAAAACTTACCTATTATACAAGGTTTACAAATGTTAGGATATATTTTGGTTCTTTAGCTTGTTTCCAATGCTTACTTAACAATGACATGATGTCCAAATTGGTTAGAGCCATTCTGGACGACCCTGGGCTACACACTGCGCTAACAACACTATGGATTTCCGTCACTGACTGACACGCAGAATCCCGAACGCAGCTTCAGCGACCTCGCGACTATGACGATGCCTACTTTCCTTACTTTTCTTAAACCTTTGTTTTGACATAGTAGGGACTTTAGAGAAAGTACATTCTTTTTTATTTTTTTTTATAGTTTTTTTTGTTTTTTGTTTTTTGGTTTTTGCTATAGGGCGCATTTGCTCACCAAACAGAGAGACAGAGAGACAGAAAGTGAGAAATCACCCTCCAGGGGGGATGGCCATGCCACAGTCCCTTCTCCTCCGTTCTCCTCTTAGGATCTTGGGCACACACGCACACACACCCGGCGTGAGTTTTAAGCCACCGGGTCCGGGGCGCAAACCACAGTCGACTACATGGGAGTCCAGCGACATAACCATTATGCTAACTGCTGATCCCAAGAAAGTACATTCTTTTAACCAGAAGTCTAAATTAGAAGCAAGGGTAGTCCTTAGTAAAAAAACTTCTAGAGTGTTAAATCTAGCCTTTACTTACTTTAGCATGATAAAGCAAATTTTCAGAGTTATCATTTATCTTGAAAACTACTAGTCTTGATGGGATTAAATTGAGACAGTAAATTCTGTATAAAAATTTAATCATGCCTACAAACATCACCTGTTTTCTACAAAAAATATTAATGATAATTTAATGAATATGTTAAACTCATTAGGTCTGTGTTTTTGTTTTATATAAAATGCTCTTGACTCTAAATATAATTCCATATAGCAATAAAGTCCATGCCTCGAGATTATCTATTACTTGTATTATGTGTGCCCCCCCAAAAATCTATATTGCCCATAATCCTATTAATATGCCTTCTTTTTTTGTTTTTTAAAGCATTATTTAATTTTATTTATTAATTCTTTTTATTTTAATTTGACCAGAGACACACACAGGGGGGAGAGAGAGAGAGGGAAAGTGAGAAAGCAAGCTGCCAGGTCCATGACTCAAACTATGGTCAGCCATGTGGGAGTGTCCAGCACCTTAATCACCACACCACCTGCTGGTCCCCTATTAACATTCCTTCTAAGCGCATTTATGAAATGTTGGTTTTACTGTAAACCTTATCATTTAAAATTTAACATTTAAATGAAGTAGATTAGTATTTTTGATACAACATATTGCTCCAATATAGAAAGTTAGATCAGGGTTAGAAATGAAGATTCACAGTTTACTTTCCCAGGCTGGCCTTTAGTGTTTCACATTTATGCTGTTTAGCTTTGATTTGCATGCTTCACAGATGAATTCAAACTTGTACATAATTCCACTACAACATTAATAACAATCAGTTTTCTCAAGTCTGAGAACATCACGCAAATCTAGTTGTGATGTTTTGAGGTTTCATGGCTTAACCCTACTACAATACTAGAATCTTTAGTTCAAGGTTGATGAGGAAAGCTTCCAAGAAGTTTTTTGTTGCTTCAATAATTCTACTTAAATAATTAACAGCAACAAAAAAATTCACAACTTATTGTAAGTCTGCCTAAATACTGCTGCTAAAGGTGAACTGTTCATATCTAAGACTCATAATCATATGTAGATACGCTAAACATTAACATTTAATCTGAAGGAGAAAAAGATGAATCATTGTGAGTTAAGAAATTGAGATGGCAAGAATGTATATTATATATGCAGTGACTAGGTTTAAATTTTTAAACATGTATACCTACTTTCTAGTAGTCCAGCTACTACAGTAATGGTATGAAACTACAGTGCTGATGTTTCAGTTTCCAGACAGTTCCCAACAGTACATAGACATTTTATAAGGATCTTTGATCCAATGAAAAATCCATTTAAATTTTAAAAAGAGGGTCTTGGCCATTGAGCGTTATCTGGTCTCCTGCCACAGATGAATGATTTGATATGTACTTATAGAATTACTGTTACTGAGACAAATGTTGGAATCCAAACAGGATAGACTTGGGAAGAAATCCTGAGTGCCTTACCTTCAGAATAGTATGGTAATGTGTTCTGTTTGGTATAGAATCAATCAGTCTCAAGGACATCTAAATTACATGTCTGCATTGTTACATCCTAACTGACAAAACGTAAATACATCTGTCAGTTTAGAAACTACCATAAGAAAAATTAAACACAGTTCTCTTCTTTAGAAACACTTATCTAGCTAGGAGAAAAATATAAACTCATGGGAAATAATAGAACTGCATAAGTTATCATATACTTTGAAAACCCTTCATAATACAGGTGAGTTTAAAGAGGAGATGGACTCATGTTCTTCTTTTCAGGGATTGGAAAAGAAAGGAAAAGAAATGAAAATAGTAATATCCTCATAGTTACTTAAAAGCACATCACATCCAAACAAAAGACAGCTGCTATGAAACACAATCAGAATTTATGGAAATTTAAAAACATGATTGTTGAATCCAACAACTGGCCTGAATATGCACTTAATGAGTTGGAAAACTGAGCTGAGAGAATCTTCCAAAATGATATATAAAGAAAAAAATAAAGGCAGGAGAAAGAAAGAAGAAGGGAAGGAAGGATATAGTCATGGTGGCGCAGAAAAAATGCAACACTCCATGATGCAAAGTCACATAGGAGGGGCCCAGGTTCATGTTTCAAGGTCTCCCTTCATATGCCACGTGTCTGTGAGCCTTACTGGCTATGGCTGGAGGTAGATCACAGCACAAAGACTCTTTTGGAGGTGACTCTCTCTCTCCTCCTGCTCTCCATAAATAAATAAATAAATAAATAAACTAAATAGAGAGAGATGGAAGAAAACAGAAAATAAATTAAAATGTACAGTAATGTTAAGAGACATAGAGAACAGATATAGCTTAATTTATACAGGTATAGGATTGTGAGAATAAAAAGGAGGAAATTGCCCAAAAAAGAAGAAAAAAAAAATCCTAGAACTAAAGAGATTGAAAGAGTCTGTTAAGTGAAAAATGATCTGAAGGCTCCCAAGTGTTAACATTATGCTATGGTTTGAATGTGTCTCCCAAAATTCATGTGTTGGAAAGTTAATTCCCAATGCAACAAGCAGTGTTGAGAGGTGAGACCTTTAAGAAGTGATTAGGTCATAAGCACTCTGCCTTCAGGAATGGATTAATGTCATTACAGTGACAACAGGTTTATTATAAGTGAACTTACCCCCTTCTTGTTCTTGTTCTCTCTTGCCCTTACTTTACCCTTCTGCCATGGGGGCATGCAGCAAGAAGGTCCTCACCAGACTAGCTGATGATCTGGGATGTCCCAATCTCCATAATCATGAGCCAATAAAAGTTCATTTATTATAAATTACTCAGTCTGTGGGATCTTGTGATAACACAGGCTGAGACAATGCCATCGGTAAAAGAAATACTTTTGAGAAGGAAAAAAAAAAAAACAAGTTTGAATCATTTTCATTAGGACCTCTCTTCATAATTTGATATGTATTTCATTGCATTTAAGCATATATTTAGTTAATTTCCCTCCTTTGTTGGAAATTGACCAAATTCTCTCATATCTTTGCCAATGACTATGTGCATATTTTAAGAGTAGCCTTACATCACTTTAACCAACGTCATAAAATATTGCATTTTTTGCAAGATATACAGTTTTGCTCTGCCTTTTATCCACACTGAATTTTTACATTCTTTTAGATTTTTGCAACAATAGAAAATAAATTGTCCAGCAATGATATTGGCCCAGTGGACAAGAATAGATCCAGCAATTTGCTGGTAAATCTCTGGTAAGTTTTCAGAAAAACAAAAATCTCTGAATTGTAGTAAAAGTATTATGCTATAGTGTGAATACTAAACCATGGCCATTTCCAAGCTATTAATAGGATGTCACCAAATGCTGAGTTGGGAAAAGATGCATATGCTGACTCCGAGAGCCTCTATGAGCCAGCTCTAACACATCACTGGATAGATACTAGTGTTAAGCATAAAGTGTTATTTGAATGGTCACTGATTTTTAAATTAGTTAGTTTTTTGGTGGATATGTCCATACTCTGATGACTTTTGTTTTCCTAGTAAACCTTGTAACCTACAGGATTCAAAAGTTAAAAAATATACATACATATTTTAAAGTTTTCTAATTACCTTTAGGAAGTAAATTAAACCTTCGTAATACTCCATAGTATTTCTAGAGGTAGACCCGGGATTTGCTGATCTTTCCTGTGTCTCGGTGAGTTCTCTTATTCCCAAAGAAAAGACTTCTCAAAGATCCAACACCATTCTTAGCAATGTTTTTCTTCAAAAAATCGAAAACTTAAAATTAAGTTTTCTCACTATCTGAAAGCACAAGAAGCCTCTTGCAAATTGTAACAGACTAAATTGTTTCCCCACAAAGGTAAATATTGAAATCCTAATCCCAAATGTGACTGTATCTGAGATAACTTTTTCTTTTTTCTTTTCTTTTTTTATTTATTTCTATTTTGGAGAGGTTTTTGCCATAGGGTATGTGTGCTCAGCAGAAAGACAGAGAGAGACAGAGAGACAGAAAGCAAGAAATCACCCCCCAGGGGAGATGGCCATGCCGCAATCCCTTCTCCTCCTTTCTCCTCTTGGGATCTTGGGCATGCATGCACACATGCCCGGTGTGAGTTTTAGCCACTGGGTCCAGGACTCAAACCACAGTCGACTACATGGGAGTCCAGAGACACAGCCATTACGTTAGCTGATGGTCCCTGAAATAAGACTTTTAAAAGGTTATTAAGGCTAAATAAGTGTGTGTGTGTGGGGGGGGGAGACCCTCAGGACTTGTTCTTACTCTTAGAAGAAGAGGAAGAGATACCAGAGAGGCGTGCACACAGAGGAAAGGCCATATGAAGACACAGCAAAATGCAGTCATCAAGTCAAGGAGATAGGCCTCAGGGAAAAACTACCCTACCAGCACCTTAATCCTGGACTTCTAGGCCTCAGAACAGTTACAAAATAAGCTTCTACTATTTAAGCCACCCAACTTGTAGTATTTTGTTATGGTAGTATGAACTACTAATATGCAAACGAATCATTGAAATAGCCTTGAACATCTAGTTCATCATGATAAATGCACAAACTAATAATGGCCCTGGGATACGTGTGACTATGTTTGTATTCATATATTTATGTATTATTCCTATCTTGTAATTTGGTTATTACCACTTGCTTAAAGATTGTTAGGGCAACCAGACAGTGGTAAAACATGATGCTCTGTGTGGCGATCTCATGTAGGAAGTTTTCTAGCTCAAGGTCAGAGACTTCTGTACATACAATGGACACACATACACTCAGGATCCAGGGAAGGTTGGAAACTAGGAGTGGATTGCTTCATTGGAATCCTGTCGGGAGTTTTTTCTCTCTCTCAGAAGAAATAAACAGAAACTTTTAAAAATGGTTGTTGAGAACGTTGATATTGGACAATCTTCAGATTATTATAGCTTGGTCTGCCAAATGAAATACAACTGTCAATTTTATTTTGAAATATTCATTCATTTTGGGGATTGACATCATTAATGTAAAACATTATAGCACATACTATATTAGGGTTATTATAATCAAAGACATGTAGGCTATTAAAAAGCACTTTCAAAGTTTATTCAAGTGAACCTGGAGATTCAAATAGCACTGTACTGTTTCTATTTACCTTTGTCTGCTTATGAAGCATGATGATGGGGTAAATCAACTACATTGTAGATCATTTTCCCCCAATGAAATGGGCCAAAATATGAACAGAACTTTATTTTAAATAGGAAGTATTATTTGGCTCAAGCAGACATTTCAGCCTAAGGTCTGGCTGATCTCAGACCTACCAATATAGCTTCATTTGCCAAAACCCCCAAGTCACTTCCACAAGGTTGCCAGTAAATCCAGATCGCTGGCTACCACCTGGAAACACACACAGATAGCTCACTGTTGGAAGGAACCATGAACACACTTTGGGTCTTGGCTCTTAATTACACCTCTGTTTGCTTATAACAAAGAGCTAGTTAGTTTATGCTCTGGGTTAGGTAACAGGCTCCTTCTGGTTTTTGGAGCACCTTGGCTTAGCTTCTCCATCCGTGCCACCCCTCCCCTTGTTCCACAGCTTCCTAGCACACAGAGCAGCTTTCTCTCACTCTCAGGCAAGTGCATGCACCCTCTGGCAAATTTAAAACACAAAACAAAAGTAACATTTTTATACACCAATTAATGAAAATAGGTGAGAGAAAAAAAGGTAAGGCAATCTCATTTATAATAGCTACAAAGCAAAGAAAATACCTAGTAATAAATTTAAGCAAAGAGGTAAAAGACATCTATAATAAAAACATTAAACCACTGATAAATTGAAGACACTAAAAAAAAGAAAAAATACCATGTTTATAAATTGAAAGAATCAATATTGTTAAATGTCTATACTATCAAAAGCCATCTACAGATTCAATGCAATTCTTATCAAAATACAGTGACATTCTTTATAGAAAAAAAATAATAAAATTTGTATATAATTCAAAAGACTCTGAATAGCCAAGGCAATTCTGAGCAAAAAGAATGGAGCCGGAAGCATTATACTACCAGATTTCAAAATACTGTAACACTACAGAGCTATAATAACAGAAACACAGCACAAAACTGACAAAATAAAACAAACAAAAAAAAACCACACACAGACCCATGGAACAGAAGAGAGAACCCAGATACAAATACGCATATATAATATATAACTAGTTCATTTTCAACAAAGGTGCAGAGAACATTCAATGGGCAAAGAGCGGTGTCTTCAATAAACGGTGCTGGGGAAACCAGACATCCATTTGCAGAAGAATGAAGCTAGATCTGTTTCCCTGACCACATACAAAACTCAACTCCAAGTGCATTGAAATCTGAAATGTACAATTTAAAAATGACAAAGCTGCTAAAAGAAAGCAGAGAAAACACTTCAAAACATTGGTATGGGCAAAGAGTTCTAGAGTAAAACCTCAAAAGTTCAGACAACAAACGCAAAATTAGACAAATGGGGCTATATCAAACTGAAACTCTTTAGGACAGCAAAGGTAAAATCAGCCGAGTAGAGAAGGAAATCAGTATGTCATAAAGGGATCTGTAGCTCAGTGTTTATTGTAGCACTATTCACAATCGCAATAGCCAAGATATGGAATTAACCTAAGTGTTTACCAATGGACAAATGGATGAAGAAAATGTAGTATTGGGACCAGCAGGTGGTGTGGTGGTTAAGGTGCTAGACATTCCCACACGGCTGACCACTGTTCAAGCCTTGAACCTGGTGGCTTGCACTCTCACTTTCCCTCTTTCTCTCTCTGTGTCTCTCTGGCCAAACTAAAAATAAATGAATGAATAAATAAACTCAATTTTTTTAAAAAAGAAAATGTAATATGTGCACACACACACACACACACACACACACACAAGGTGGCATACAGTTTAGCTATTAAAAAGAAAAAAATCCTGTCATTGGAGGTTGAGGGCAATATGTTAGGTGAAATAAGCCAGGCACAGAAACAGAAATACTACACATTCGCTCTCATGTGTGGGAATTAGAAAAAAAAAAAAAAAAAAAGGCATCATAGAAGTAGAAAGAGGCGCCAGTAGGTACCATAGTGGTTGTGACACTGAACTCCCACGTGACCGAGGGCAGTTTGAGTCCTGGACCCAGCAGCTTGAAACTCACTCCATGCACATGTGTGCGTGTGTATGTGCCCCAAATCCCAAGAGGAGAATGGAGGAGAAAGGGCTGTGGTGTGTCCATCTCCTCTGGTGGGTGATTTCTCACTTTCTCTCTCTCTCTTTGTCTCTCTCTGTGTCTTCATAAGTGCATGTGCCCTATAGCAAAAATCTCTCTTTAAAAATAAGTAGAAAGATAAAGAATGAGTCACTAGAGGCTGGGAAGAATTGGGGGAGGGAATAGATGGATGCTGATGAATGAAACCAAAATTACAGATAGATAAGAGAAACAATGTCAAGTGTTATAAGATGCAATGGGGCAAATACAGTTAACAACTTACTGCATAGCCCAAAGTAGTTAAAAAAAAAAGGATTTTAAATGTGCCCAACACAAAGAGATGACAAATGGTTGAGAATGATGGGCCTATTAATTACCCTGATTTATCACTACATGTTGTATTTATGTATTGGAAAATCACATTGTATTTCCACAAATATGTATAATTATAATATCATTTTTAATGTTTAAAAAATTACTACCAAAGAACAAAAATGACTGATAGAGACGTGAAAGGTCAAAGTACATTATATTTCATTGATAAGCCAAAGAATAGTATTTGCCACTTATCACATTGACACTTTTTAAAAATTTATTTATTTATTTATTTTTTTAGATTTTTGCTATAGGGCACATCTACTTGCCAGAGGGAGACCAAGAGAGGGAAAGTAAGAAATCACCCCCTAGGGGGATGGCCATGTTGCAATCCCTTCTCCTCCATTCTCTTCTTGGGATTTGGGCCATGCATGCACATGAGCCTGGTATGATTTTCAAGTTGCCAGGGCCAGGATTCAAATTGTGGAGTTGGTCATGTCCAGCACCTTAACCACCACACCGCCCACTCAGCCCTTAAATAAAATGATAGCCATTCAAGATAAGAAACCTTGGGTTCAACCACTGTGTCATTTGATCTATGTTACTGGATAGTAGCTGGACAATTTGATGATATACATTAAAAATTTTAAAGTGGTAATGTGTGTCTTCTACTTCCAGAGAAAATAAAGTAAAAGGTCCTAGATTTTCTCTTCTGCCTGAAATTACCAAGAAGAAAAAAAAATTAAAGACAAACTATATTAACAATGATTTTCAAGATCTCAAGCAATGAAAGACAATTACCCCTGAAGACAGGACACAAGCGAGCCCAACAATTGCATAACTCACTGCCTTGGAAATTGCTAGGCCACAGTGCAGGATGTCAGAACTCAAGTAAAGCCCAAATGCTTCCCAGGTGTGGCAAGAGAGAGTCAAGAGTGGAGAGAGCAAAGCAGCTAGAGTTCTTAGAACAGAACACTAGACAGGTAAGCGCTCCATAGAGTTAGCTACAGAGAGTCTCTCGTGAGTACTCAGCCGGGTAGTGATTATCAAACAAAACTACCAAAGGCTTGAGAAAGAACCACTTAATAGGATTAAAGGCCAAAATGTCTAACACTTGCCCAGGGCTGAGTATAGGGCATGTTTTCAGGAAATAGACTGAAAAACTTCATAATTCAGAAGGATCTTACCTCAGTGTGGGAAATCATAAGCTCTAGATTAGGCACTGTTCTAACCTTGACTACACATCTTAAAAACAAGACTAAAAAGGATCAATTTGTCTCTGATAACTGCATCCCCAAGAAAAGCTCGTAAATAATGACAGGAATGCAAAAATATCCAGTACCAATTAAAGTAAAATTCACAATATGTGGAAATAATAAAAACTTAACAGGGCCAGCCACATATTGAAGTAGTTAAGCACTGTGCATTAACAACCAGATCCCAGAAGACCAAAGAAGATTCGATTCCCAGCCCCAGTGGCTTGAAAGTCACTCCAGGTATAGATGCACGCGTGCCTCAAATCTTGTTGAACCAGGATTGTAGCAGGCATGACCACATCTCATTGAGGGAGTACTTTCTCTTTTACTCTCTCTGTCGTTTTTACTCTCTGGCGTGCATGCACTCCCTCTAGCAATTTAACAACAACAAAAAACAGTAAGGCAAAAATGCAGAAACATATCCATAATGAGGAGGATAATTAATCTATCAAAAGTGATTCAAAGTGAGATGGATACAGTGGCAAGGACACAAATATAGTTATTACAATTGTATGCCACATGTTGAAAATTTTAGTAGAAACAGAACATTTTTTAAGATCCAAATCACACTTCTACAGATAAAATCTACAATGTCTGAAGTGAAAAGTACATTGAATGGTACTAATCACAGATGTGACAAGAAAAAAAAAATAGTGAATTAAAGATAAGGCAAGAGAAACTATTGAGAAAAAGCAATTTTTACAAAACTAACAAAGGAGGACCAGCAGATGGCATAATGGTTACATTGCTGGACTTCCACATAGACCACAGTCGAGTCCTGGTCTCCGTGTTTTAAACTGACCCTGGGTGCATGTGCATGCATCCCCAAAATCCCAAGAGGAGAACAGAAGAGAAGGGATTGCAGGGTGGCCATCCCCCCCAGGAGGTGATTTCTCGCTTTCTGTCTCTCTGGCGAGCGCACATGCCCCATAACAAAAATCTCTTTCAAAAAAATTTTTTAAAAAAGTAACAAAGGGCCGGCTGTGGTGGTGGAGTAGTAAGGTGATGCTCTGTGATGCTAAAGTCACATGGAAAGGTCTCAGATTCATGTCATGTCCATGCTGGGTGCCACACATGTACCTGTGATCATGGTTAGGATAGCGCTCTCTCTCTCTCTCTCTCCCTGTGTTTCTTTTATGTTTCTGTCTCTCTCATGAAAAAAGTAAACTTTCAAAAAATTTAACAAAGCATCAGTGTCACATATGACAATTTCAAGTAACCTAATACATGTGTAATCAAGAGTCCCCAAAGCGGGGGATGTGGGGCAGAAAAGCCAAATAAGCATAAATAATCAAAACCAGTGATAAAGAGGAAAATCTTCAAACCAGCAAGAGAAAAAGGATGCATTATACAAACAAGGACAAAAATAAGGATGGCTTCAGATTTCTTGCAGGGCAACAAAAAAGTGGGGCAACACCTTTTAAGTACTGAAAGAAAAGCATTGTCAAGCTCAAATTTTATATCCAGGGAAAATAATCTTTGGAAATGCAAGTCAAAATAAATATGTTTTCTGACTTTCAAAAGCCAAAATAACTCATCTTCATCAAACACCAACTGAAAGAAATATTTTAGAATGTCAGTCATGTTGAAGGAGAATGATCAGGTATGAATCTCCACAAAAGTAAAAAAACCAGAAATAGTCATGGCATGAATAAATACATAAGATTGTTTTGCCATTAATTAAATGCATGTAATAATAATGTATTATTTAAACAAACGTAATAATAACTAACTATGGGGTTTTTAATAGATTTACAAATAAATTGTGTGAAAATAATATCACAAAGTTTAGGAGAGAAGAAATGGAAGTATTCTAAGATTCTTATATTTTATGTGAAGTCATGTGACATCACTTGAAAACAGAACGTGGTAGATTAAAGATATATGCTATACACCCTAAAGCAACCACTTACATATAAAAAAGTTGCAATTACCAAGCCAACAGAAGCAATAAAATAGAATAATTTAAAGCATTTGATTAATATAAAATAAAACATCAAAGTTAGGATATTGAAACCTACAACAGATTGGAGAACAATAGCATGGTGATATATTTAAACGTAACCACATAAATAATCACTTTAAATGTAAGTAGCCCAAATACTCCAGTTAAAAAGGCAGAATTTATCAGGTTAGATTTTTTAATAAGAAAGACTTAACTATACATCGCTAGAGGAAATATTCTTCAAATATAAAAGCATAAGTAGTTTAAGAGTAAAACAATAAAAGGTGAGAAACATACAGTGTTAGAATAACACTAATCAAAAGAAAGCTGGAGCTACTCTAAAAATATACATAAGTAGTTTTCAGAACAAAAAATAATACCAAAGATCAAGAAAGACATTTCATAATGATGATAAACGGGTTAATTCATAAAGAGACATTAACAATGCACCTGATAAGAGATCACCTAAAATGTACCTAATAACAGAATTTTAAACTACATGAAGCAAAGACTGATAGAACACAAGAACTAAACCTGTACACAATTATGGTCAGAGATTTCAATATCCCATTCTCAATAGATGATGGAATAAGTACACATTAAAAAGGAAAGAAAAAAAAATCTATGCCTAGATGGTTTTAGAGACAAATTCTAGCAAACCATAAATGAAAAATTACCAATCCCACACAAATGCCAACAGAAAATTAAAGGGAAAGGACATTTAATGCATTATTTAAAACCAGAATTACTTTGATATTAAAACTGGGCAATAAGGTGGTAAGAAAACTAAAGAACACTAAAGAATAATACTTTTCCTTAAACATATGAACATAGATGCAAACATACTAAATGAAATTTTAGTAAATAGATTCCAACAGTATTTTAAAAGGTGCCAGTTCTGGTGACACAGTGGTGGCCCAATGCTGAGGCCATGCGGGAGGATGCCAGATTCAGGTCTTCAAGTTTCCCTCTACATGCAGGGTTAGCATGCCTATGACCCTGGCTGTCTGAGGCTGATGACAGGATCATACCATGAGGCTCTTATTCAGGGTGTCTTTCTTTCTCTCCAGCTCCCTCTCTCATGAAAGAAATGAATAAATAAACTTTAAATTAAATTAAATTTAAAATATAAATATATGTAATCTAATCTCTCTCTCTCTCTCTCTCACACACCACACACACACACACACACACACACACACACACACAAAATACATTCTCATTAAGTGAGTTTTATCCAAAGAATTCATGATGAGTTGACACTGAAAACTGAATTCAATTTACCATATGTAAGAGTTACTTTTAGATGTTAACTTGACTGGATTAAAGGATTCCCATATACCTAGTAAAGCATTATTTCTGGGTATATTGTAAGGGGGTTTCCAGAAGAGAATGGCCTGTGGATTTGTGAACTAAGGAAGAGCTTCCTTAGCCCAATGTGGACAGGCAGCATCCAATCAGTTGAGGGCGAGAATAGAACAAAAAGCAGAAGGAAAAGCACATTTTTTTCTCTCTTTTGGAGTTTTGTTTTGTTTTGTTTTGGCCTTGGACATTAGAATTCCGGGTTCTCAGACTTTTGGCCTTAAACTGTTACACTACCAGCTTCCCTAGATCTCAGACCTTCAGAGTGAACACCACCACCAGCTTTCCTGAGCCTCCAGCTTGTATTCAGCATATCATGGGACTTCTCAGCCTCCACAGTCACATGGACCAATTCCCATAATAACCTCTCCCTCATAGATCTATATGTGTATATATTTTTAAATAACTATTTATTTAATTTCATTTGTTATTATTATTTTTTAATTTGACCAGAGAGAGACAGAGAGAGAGAAAGGGAAAATAATAAAGCAAGCCGCCAGGTCTAAGACTCGAACCACAGTCGGCCATGTGGGAATTCTGCACCTTTAACCACTATGCCACCTGCCAGTCCCTCTATATGTGTATATTTTATTTGTTCTGCTTCTTAGGAGAACACTGACTAATATTCCATATTACCAAGAATAATAAATGTAATTATCTCAATACATACATTAAAAGCATTTGACAAAATCCAATATCTATTCCTGATAAAAACTTAGCAAAATCTCCTATAAAAGGAAATTTTTTCTCAACCTGAAAAAAGACATCTATAAAAGCCCTATAGCTAACATCATATTTAATAATGAAAGAAGCAATGTTTTCTCCTAAGATCAGAAACAAAACAGGGATGTTGCCCTCACTACTTCAATTCAACATTGTATTAGAGCTCCTAGCCAGTGCAATACATCAAATAAATGAAATAAAAGATACAAAGATAAGAAAGAATGGGAGGAGTAGAGCTGTCTTTATTCAGAGATGACATAAATATCCATTTAAACTATCCAGTATAATCTACAAAAGGGTTATTAAAACTAGTAAGCACATTTAGCAATGTTGGAGAACATGATCAATATACAAGAAAACAATGATATTTTCACATGTAACAATAAAAAAAATCAGATATAAAAAATTTAAAACTTCATCGCTTAGACACATCACCAGAAATACTTAGGAATAGAAATGACAAAATATATGAAAGATCTGTACATCAAAAACCACAATACTAGCCCAGTGACCCAGGGCCCAGGGCCCAGTGGTCATGGCAGCCAGATCCCACATGGCCAAATGAGCAGTTCAAGTCTAAGACCCATCAGCCTGAGAAGAAATCCAGGTGTGTGTGTGTGTGTGTGTGTGTGTGTGTGTGTGTGTGTGTGTGCTCAAAGACCTAAAAAGAGAGAGATGGAGAAGAAGTGAACATGGTGCAACCATTCCCCACAGGGCGTGTTTTCTCCTCTCCCTTTCTTTCTCAGTCTCTATCTCTGTCTGGCAAGTGTATGAAGCACCTTCTAGAAAGAAAGAGAAAAAGCTACAAAATATTAAAGGACTAAATTAAAGAAGAACTAAGTGAATAGAAAGATAGACCATGTTCATGGACCATAAGACTCAAATTATAAGCATGTCAGTACTGCCCAAATTGCTCTAGAGATTCAATACAATCCTAATCAAAGTTATAGTACTTTTTTTGAGTAAAAGTTAATAAATTGATTTTCAAATTTGCATAGAAATACAAAAAAATTTAGAATAGTACAAACAACTTTAGACTAAAGAGCAAAATTGGAAAATTAATACTACCTGATTTCAGGACTTACAAAACTATGATAATGACAGCAGTATGAGATAGACAAACAATAGAGGGAGCAGAATCGAGTTTGGAAATAGACATCCACATAACAGAAAAACTGCTTTCAGAAAAAGCTGCAAAAGTAATTCAGTGGAGAAAGGTTTATATACATTTATATTTTTGGGGGGGAGGTTTTTGCTATAAGGTGCTTGCGCTCGCCAGAAAGACAGAGATAAACAGAGAGAGAGAAAGCGAGAAATCACCCTCCCAGGGGGGATGGCCACGCCGCAATCCCTTCTCCTCCATTCTCCTCTCAGGATCATGGGCACGCAAGCACACGTGCTCAGCATGAGTTTAAGCCACCGGGTCCAGGACTCAAACCATGGTTGACTACATGGGAGTCCAGCAACATAGCCATATGCTAACTGCTGGTCCTGAAAGATTTATATTTTTTATTGAATCTGCTGAAATAATTGGATAGCCATATGCAAAAAACTGAACTTAACAGAACAACCAAAAATTTACTCGAATTATCCAAAAATAAGTTGAAAATGGATTACAGTGGAAGCTAAAGTTAGCTAAGACATGTAAGCTTTCAGTGATTAATTTACCTGAGGTAAAATCAACTTGCTTCCAAAACAGAAGGGCTAAAAGAAGCTATCCATAAGCACATTAACTTCCCCAAAAGAGATGGGAAGGCAGAACGTATAAAGGCATGCAGTGTGAAAGGAGGCATCCTGCTCACTTCTGAGCAGACTATATGGAAGGCCCAGGAGTCCTTAGCATCTCTTAACAACAAGGATATTTTGCAGACTCAAGGTTCCAGGAGACATCGTACTGGGAATGAAAACAAGACTCCTCTCACAGAGAACTCCTACTCTTGACAAAGATGACTGTGTGTCTTCCTCACATCTCCGTGACCATGGGACATTCCACAGTACAGAACAGGAAGAATGAGTACCTAAGATTCTGAACCATTGGTTCACAAACTCAAAACTGAAAAACAAGTCTGTAACAACTGCAGGATAAAATGTGGTATTTCCCTATTTCTCTTATAGATGATAATCATACTTCCAGATATGATTGGCAAAAAAAGTTGAGATAGCACTGGAGATCTCACAGGCTTCAGCTGGCAGGGAAGAGTGAGCAAATGTATTAATTTTTAAGTGATGTTACATGATCCCAAAAGTTGATGAGGAAGGAGAGAACATTTGGATTACAAGAATATCAAAGAAAAAAAATGTTAGAAGAAAATAAATTAATATTATCAGTTGTTATCTTTGGATGGTGGTGTTCGAGGTCATTCGTATCTTCTTTATAATTTCTGTGTTGTCTGAATATTTTACAAGAAATGTGTGTTACTTTTATAGTCATAATAAAGCAAGACAACTATCTTTATGCAAAATTTATTTTAAAATGTGTAAAGCAGAACTAGAATAAAACATTTTTAGTCCTCCTATGGTGCTGGTACAATGCTCCACAGCACTGAGACCATGTGGACAGGTATCAGGTTTGCATTCTGAGGTCTTCCTGTGCATGCCGGCACATTCACACATGCCTGTGATCCTGGGTGGCTGAGTCTGGGGTGGATCATGGTGTGGGACCCTGTTGGAAGCGCCCTCCTCTTCTATCTCTCCCTGTCATGGAATGAATAAATAAATAAATCTCTTAAAAATGTTTATGGTATTACCCCATTATAGTAAAATACAAACTCATTATAAATGTATAGAAAAAAGGATAGGAGGCTATACATCAAAATATTAATGAAAAGACTTTTTTAAAGAATTATTTAATTTAATTTTACTTATTTATTTAAATTTGACCAGAGTGGGGGTAGGGAAGAGAGATAAAATGAGAAAGCAAGCTGCCAGGTCTCCAGGTCTGGGACTTGAACCACAGCCAGCCATGTGGGAGTCCAGCTCCCCTAACCACTATGGCACCTGCCGACCCTGAAAAGATTATTTTAGTGGTAGAATTGTGAGTGATTTTCTTTTTTCATTCAGTTGTTCTGGGTTTGATCTCATTTCACTCTTTTTTTTTTTTTTTTTTTTGAGAGGTTTTTTCGCTATAGGGCGTGTGCGCTCGCCAGACAGACAGAGAGAGACATAGAGACAGAAAGCGAGAAATCACCCCCCAGGGGGGGTGGTCACGCCGCAATCCCTTCTCCTCCATTCTCCTCTCGGGATCTTGGACACGTACGCACACGCGCCCGGCGTGAGTTTTAAGCCACCGGGTCCGGGACATGAACCACGGTCGACTACGTGGGAGTCCAGCGACATAGCCATTACGCTAACTGCTGGTTCCCTCATTTCACTCTTTATAATCAGAACGATTGTAAAGTTACCATAAGTATTTACTTACAATTTTTGTTAATCTTGTGAATAAGAGTGAAGATGGGCTGAATGTGTAACTATATAGAACTCTATTTGGCTCTCTAGGACCTCACTTCTTTTATTAAATAAAGAGATTGGATTAGATAAATTTTAAAGCTCTTTTCATTCTAAGATTTACTCTTTCTTAAAATTTTCAGAGATTACATGTGAGGAACTTTGGTACTCTAATGTTTAAGCTTAAAACAATTTATAAAGGAGATTGTTAATTTCTCCAAAAGCTTTTCCCTTCCTCAGATTGTCTGTTGAACCGGACTTTCTGCCCTAAACTTTTCTTGTTTGAAACTGAGTCCCTTATTGGTCCAGATGAAATTAATTCTGAAGTTTGAGATTGCTAGGCCTTCATGTTTATTTATAAGCTCCTTATTGAAGCACATAACTCGTACTTACTCAAAAACTGATGCAGCCTTTTCTATGCCATACTGGCCATAAATTATCCAAATACCGCATTTCCAGATTGATTTTTTCTCCCTTCTTTCCCTCATTAAATCATCATATTAATCACTCCAACATTTTCCTTCATTGAGGCTGTTGATGAATGGGAAGTAAATTATCTGTCAATTGCATATTCACCAAAGTATGTAAGATTATTCCAGACTTCTTAAAAAGTAGCTCTCCAAACTGCCCCCTAGAAATACCAGGAGTCTGATTTCTTTTGAGTTACAGCAGCAGATGTGCCGGACTCTCTCTGGAAAGGCTAATGCTCAAGTAATCACATTGGTGCACATGAATTTGATTTTATTAGTTGCCATGATTATTTATGGTTTGCTGAGGAGCAGTGATGCATAGCTCTTTGTGGGCTCATGTCTTAGTTCATGGCAATACTAGACCCAGAACATTTTTTTTTTTCCTATGAATATCTATTCCTCAAAGGCATCAGTTCACACACTCAAAACTGAAAAACAAGTCTGGAACAACTACAGGATAAAATGCGATATTTTCTTATTTCTCTTATAGATGATAACCGTCTTTTAGGGGGGCCACATTTTCACTACTTTTCTAATACAGGTACCCTAGAGGCTATTGGAATGTACCACACATTAATGTGGGAGGTATTATGGAATCGTGGTTACAATGTGAGCTTTAGACTCACATGGATCTGGATTAAATCCTGACTCTGTGGCTTGTTAGCTATCAACTTTAAAAAGTTACTTAACCTCTCGGGACTTCTCTTTGTTCAACTATAAAATAGCAATAAAATAATAATGCCTGCCTCTAGGGTTATTAATCAGAATTTAAAAAGAAGGTACTATAGACCCCTTAGGAGAGTGCTAAGTATATAGATTATACCCCAAAACTGTTAGCAGGCATGATTAAGAAGATAAAGACCATGGGCATGACCATAGCACATTGCTTTGCAATTTCTTTTTCCTCTTCCTGAGAGGTGATTAGACTGTCTCAGGAAGCCATTGCAATATGTTGTGCTCACTGAGTTACTTTTTTTTAGGTAGACTATTTTCATATCTCACTGTGTTTTCTGTTATGGTTTGGACAATGATCCCTTAAGCTCCCTTAGGCTGTGTTCTTACTGCCTATTTACCGTTTCACTGTGTTGATACCTTTCTGCACACAAATCGTGTCGCTGAGTTAATGACTAAATGACCAGTTCAACACAATAATAGTTTAAAGCTAATTTTAAAAAATAATAATAAGAGAAAGAAAAAAAAATGAGTTTATCTCACCTGTGATGGTGGCAGGGAAAAATATTCAAGCACTTTCATGGCTGAAAAGAAACCACAATAATGACGCCTTAGATTTTTCTTTCCAAAGTGTTTTGCAAGCATTATTTCATTTATTTTTGGAGAACACCAAAGTCAGGGACTGAGGCACACATACCATAACCTTGTTTTATTAACTAGGAGATTAAGGCAAAAAAGACAGTAAGCAACTTGTTTAGTTGCAGCTGGCCAACTATTCAGAAGCCAATAGCTCATGGCACCATAAATCACCTTCTCCTCTAATGTCTTTAACCCCTTTGGTTTAACCAGCGGCTTCCATTTGCAGTTTACTGGAACTATTCTGATCGTCATCATAACAATAATAATAATGGCTGAGGCCAACAGGTGGCACAGTGGTTAAGGAACTGGATTCTCACATGGTCAACTACAGCTCAAGTTTAGGATCCAATGGGTTATAAAAATCACTCTGGGCACATATGTGTACATGTCCAAAATCCTGAGAGGAGAATGGAGAAGGGATTGAGTGGCCATCCCCCCTAGGGGAGAAGGACAGTGATTTCTCACTTTCCCTCTCTCAGTATCTCTCCATTGAGCAGACACACCCATTAGTAAAAACTTCAATAATAATAATAATAATAATAATGGCTAACATTATTGAGTTATTATATATCAGACGCTGCTTTTCTGAGTTGTTTGCACATATTAACCCATTCTATCTTTTAAGAACCTTATGAGATAGGGATGATAATTACTCCTATTAGTAGCAATGAAGAAAATGCGATTCCTGTCAGAGAACACACAATTCATCTGTAACATAGCCTTGTGGGTCAAGAGTAAGAGCCTGGTCAAGAGCATCTTGATAAGTAGCTCTCTGGACCCTTTGCTTCTCTTTTCCCTCATTCATCTTTCTTTCCATGCCCCCTGCCAGTGTAAGCTATAAGTACGATGCTGTTCCAAAGACAATTACTTCAGGTCCACAAATTAACTAACACTTTAAATGAAAGAAATCTGGTGGGATTATATGACTTTCTGTGATGCTGGGTCCACACGAGAAGGTCTTGTGTTCATGTTGTGAGGCTTCTGTATACACACCTAGCATACCTGTGTGTGCCTGTGATGTAGGCAGGCCAAGGCTGGGAGTGGATTGTGGCATGGAAACCTTGTGGGGGATATCTGTCCGTCTAGCTACTCTCTCTCTTTCTGTCTATCTCTCTAATGGAAGAAATAAATAAATAAACTTTTCAGAAAAATAAAAGACATTTTAAAAGAAAGGAAATGTTAGGGCATTGACCTAAACTTTGGTTTCTTTTTTCAAATTTCTACCATTTCTGATCCATAGTCATGGATGATTAGAAGCCAGAGGGTGCATGAACAAAGCTATGAACAGCTTGAATAATGAACATTGAGGACTATTAAATCCAATGCGAACTACACATTGTACATCATCTCAAACAAACCAGACTTCCATAATGTATTTAGTATTTCATCTGCCCTCATTATTAAATTAATGTCTCGAATGTCTTAGAGTTGCACAGAAACCATCACATGTCTACCACTGTCCCATCACTAAGAAGAGGTCAGCCTTCAATAAATTCATGCCAAGGTGAGAGAGGGAAAAGAGATGGCTCTATTTTGTTGACAGTCTCAGGTTTAGCATTTTGGATTAAAATCTTGAGTCATTATCAAACTCTCTTAAGACAGAAAATTTTATGTTCTTACTTGCAAAAATATAAATTGTTAGTGTTGGTCAGCTACAGTGGCACAGATGTAGCCCAATGCTTCAAGGTACCGAAGCTACATGGTGAAGTCCCAGGTTCATGTCCCCAGTTTTCTCCGTACATGCTGGGCATGCACACACATGGCTGTGATGCTGGCTGGCCAAGTCTAGGTGTGATTATAGCATGAGGTCTCTCTCTCTCTCTTCCTTCTTTCTGAAGAAATAAACTTAAAAAGAATAGTAAGTGGCTATAAATGTAAATCTAAAAGTAATAACTTTTAAATAATTGTAAAATGTCAAGTATGAGAAATTTAAATTAGGATCACAATAAGATAACATTTCTCACTTTCAAAATTAGCAAAAGGTTTTATAATATAATATGTATTCTTGTCAGGAATGTATTAAAATGAATCCTCGCTTGATGATAATGATAATAATGAAGATGATGATGACAGTGGCTGAGATTTATTCAGTCCTCGATAAAGACTTGTTAAATGAATAAATAAATAAATGATAAGTTCAAGAAACACTGTCTTTCAGTTCATCTTGGGCTTGGCTTGACCCACCTGCTTTCCTGAAGGTTTTTTTTTTTGAATAGCAAAGATGTTTCAAAGCCTCCAACAGATTGCTATTTTATGAAGATCTATCTGCTCTGGAAGAGTTTCTTTATCATTCTGACAAACGACTCCAGGGTAAACGACTGTGTCTTTCCCCACATTGAAAATTCTCCTTGGCACTGGTGGAAAATATGATGAGTTTTGCAATGATCTTGAAGTTCAAAGTGTGATTCACATTCCTTGAGAGTAATCTGTCAAGAGATTCAACATTCAACAGCATAAACTGTTCTTTCCAGGAAAGTCTGGCTAGTGCTGTGATAGTTGAATGCAAAAATCTCTCCATTCTATAGATTCACAGATGCATCACAGAAATGCTACTGGATTATTATTTGTTCATCTTGGGCAAGTCTTACACTTACGGTGGGTTAACTCTTTAAAAGGAGTTCTCAGAACACATTTTGGGGCAGAAAGAGGTAAACATGAGGCAGTGCTTACTGCACGAGCAGCACAGAACCATTGAGAGTACCTTGCTGTTAATGCAGAGGAGAAAATGAAGGCCAGAAAGGTTAAATAAATGCCCAAAGTTAGACAACCAAGACTAGAAGCCTGATAAACTAATCCCCAACCCTGGGCTCATTCCACTTGAACAACATGGGCCATAGAATCTTTCAAGAAACAAATTCTAAGATTTCTAGAGGTGACAGCCCCGTGGTGCACCGGTTGAATGGTATGTATAGAGGACACATTGCTGGCTGGGGGTTGAATCCCAGCTGACACAACTTGAAAAACAGCAGGTGCATGTGCACTCATGCTCAGGACACTGAAAGTATAGAGAAATGGATGAAAAAGAAATGCAATGTGACCAATCACCACTGGAGGATGAGGATGGAATTCTAACTACTTTTTCCTATTCCAAAGTAATTTCCAGGGGGCCTGGGAGAGTTAAGCCTACAAACATTAAACAGAGGCCTACAAACATTAACAGACCACTGATAGTGGAATGCCATATCCTGTCCCAGGCATGGTGTTTTTGTGATGCATAGTAAGCCTTTTTATCTCTTAGAGTAAAACATAGACATTCTTTTGCTGATTTATTTCAATAACAGAGACTAGTGTTTTTCTTTAACCAATTACTAATCTAAGAATTTCAAACTCATCTGTAACTTAATACAAGCCTCTGTTTCCAGATATCCCACCTTTTTGGGAGGCCAATGTAAAGGACTTCTTGGGCTGACTGACCACTCTCCTGCTTTCAAAAATAAATAAAAGGAACCACCCACTATATCTCAACATCCCAAGAAACATGCTTGTCTTTCTCCAGATCTGGTCACTCAATTTTGCGCTTAGCAATAAAATGCATTAATTATTATTTCTGCATAGTTGTTTATTTCCACTGACAGGGATTTTCTCTCTCTCTCTCTCTCTCTCTCTCTGTGTGTGTGTGTGTGTGTGTGTGTGTGTGTGTGTGTGTCTGTCTGTCTGTCTG
>NW_006159730.1:415184-443403 GCF_000334495.1 Tupaia belangeri chinensis | reverse complement strand
AAAGAGGATAAAAGGGTTTACAGTGAGGTAAATTTTGGAATAGTATATGCTTCATACTCCGTCCCCCCAGTATCCCTCTCCCGTTCTCACTTCCACCTGGAAATTCATAGTGTACGTTGGCATTTGAAAGATTCTTGACACGTGCTGGCCCTGCCACACAGAGGTTAAGCACTATTCAGAGGAAGCCAGATTCCACATAGCTGACTGGCTCCAATCTCGGCTCCTGATGGGTGCACACTCAAGTGCCCTGACCCTGATGAGATAGAGAATCGGAGGAAAAAGCATTGCAGCATGACGAGGCCCTGTGAAGAGTGCTTTCTCCCCACCCATCCTGTGTGCACATTCCCTATGGCATTCATTTTCAGAAAGAAAAGAAGAATAGAAAAGGCTCTGAGATAACCTGCAGGAAGGAACGCTGTTAACATTTTTTAAGTTAGTGCTTCCAGGTTTATATGATCATTGAAGCTCTACTACACGTACAGGCATTCTATAGAACTCGTATTCCTCAGAGCATACTTCCAGAAATGCTGCTATAACTTGCCCTAGTCTTTCCTTGTCTGAAACTGTTACCGAACTCAAATCAGGTTCGCTCCCCCAAGTGCTATAAAACCAAACCATAGGCACACGGTGTGATGAAGGAAAGTACAGCTTTATTGCAAAGTGCAAAGCAAGGAGAGTGGTCAGCTCATGCTGAAAAGACCCGGTCTCCCCAAGATGTTCCCCACATGCCTTTTTAAGGACAAAAATTAAGGGCAGAGGTCCTAGGTACATGATCAGTTCAGTGATTGGTTTAAGAGGGCGTGATCATCTCATGGACATTCTTGATTGGTGAGCCCTTAGATAATCAAATTCCTCTTCAGGTGTCTGGAACCTTTAGGCCTGGAATCTTTAAGCTCACAACCAGCAGTTTTCAGCCTGCAAAACATCTTACATATTGAAATGAAAACCTTCTTTCCTTTAAGTGAGAGTTTTAGAGGTCAAATGGCCCTCACTCATGGTCCATGTTGGTCATTATCATAACCAAAGTCTGAAGACTTACTCCTTACTCTAGGCCATTATAATGTAAATGGACTTGATATTTTAGGAACCCTAGAAAACGTTAGGGAGTTCTTGCTCAATTGCAAAACCAATCTCAAATAGGTGGCAAAAATTGCCACAAGACCAAAGATGGGACCTCAAAAATAAATAAATATTGTTCTACCAGGAAATCTCCTGGTCTGGAACACTGGAAGGAACCAAAAGACTCTCCTCTCATTTATTCCAAACCCTTCAACCTTCAGAGATACCGTGGACTCGGCCCCTTCTTGTCCCTCTGAATTTTCAGTTTTACCAGTATTTTACTTAAGTCATCTCCAATAATATTTGTTATGCTCCCTCCCTAGCTCGAGTGATACATCTCTGCTATATTGCCTTCCAAGAAATGTAGCCTTTTAGTAAATCATTACTTGGTGGTTTTTTGCAATGCTTTCTCTTCAAATAATCAGAACAAGCTTTTGCATTTTCTACTTTGTAGAATTTTCCTTTCACATGATCTAAGATAGCAATAACTCAACAACTAATCAAGGTCACTTTATTTGCCTCAGCAATCTTGGGAAATTGAATCCCCCCAAATTATCCTTCCAACAGCAGAGACCCAGTGGACTTGTTTTAGATGATCCCTTTCAGAATCGAAAATAATAGCCTCTCCTAGATCGCATCCCCTAACACGTTTTTAAGAGTTCAGAAAGCATTTTGGTTTTCTTTGGTTTCCTAAGAAGCACTAGATTGGGCATGGCTCCTTCATATTGTCAGCATAGTCACTTCCTACTTGGGAAAGTCTCCTGATGGTGTCTCATCAAGCTAGCAGTAAGGTCGTTAGACCTGGTTTCCGATTTGCCCTCTGTTGGGCCATCTTAAACAGCTCTGAAAGGGATGCTTCTCAGAACTGAGCATGGCCACAAATAGAGAGCAATTGAGTTTGAGGCCCTCTTCTCTGGCCTTGCAGAAACACACTCTGGACATGGCCTCTATGTCTTTAAAAGAGGGATGGACAATCGGGCCAGGCACAACTTGCGCTCCTGAAAGGGCTAAAGAGGGAACTGAACCTAGTATCTGAACTAGATGTTTAGTTTATACAGAAGGTAAGAGGAAGGTATAGGTAAAGGGAAAGAATTGATTTCTGACCCAAGTACATTACCAAAGTGGTACCTCTCATAAATAATTTAAGGTAATGTATATACATGCAGTCAATAGATATGAACCTGCATGAAAGATATAATTAAATCACCATTGGATAGACTATGGGATAGAGAAACTGAAAGTGTGGTGCCTTTGTCATGAGCCTCTCCTCCACCAGTCACAGGCAGAAAGCCCTCACACTGCAGCAAGCCTCAGACGAATCCCTCAGCTGTTAAGATGTGGAGAAGCCTCTGTTTGGAAAAGCCTGAAGACCATTGTCTCTGTCATTGGGCCTCTGAACCACTCAGAATGGAAATGTCTATGGGTCCCTTGAATGTGTCTAAAGCCACAGAAGGAAATCCTCCTCTTCTAAAGTTCCCCAAGCCATCTCTAATTCAGACTAAACTTTCTGAGACAGGTGGAATCTTGAGTAGATTCAGACAATTATGACCTCCAAGCTGTGCACTCTGGAAACAAGGAAGAGGGTGGTAGATCAGAGTGGAAAAAGAAGCAGCACAGAATGATTTATGAAGAAAGATGAAAGTAGTTAAAAGGTAATTGGCCAAGGCATGACTAAGATTAGGGGAAAGGTGAAAACATCCATAAATATTTGCATCAGGAAAAATTTTCTGTCCTTCTCTCTTTCATACACAGACATGCGTGTGCGCACACACACACACACACACACACACACACACACACATCCCAACTCCCCAGAGAGAGGTTAAGTGTCTTTCTTTAAGAGCTTCAAGATACACTTGCAGAAGATTTGCTGCATACCTGAAAAGGTCTGTTAGCTCCTCTCCACAGAACTGAACCTCAGTATTTGAATCAGAAGTTTTAGCTTAGGAAGGGCATTAGGAGAGGACGTGATTTCTGTCCTACACACATTTTCCAAAAGTGGCATGGGCAGTGGACACAGATATGACAGGGTGGGCAGTATTAAAATGATCTCTTATTACTATGATTTGGTGTTATTGGAGCAAGAAGTCATAGGAAAAGTCAGGAGAAGGAAGAACCTGTGAAAATAAGCTGCCATTGCTTGATGCCTTGAGGCAGTGGTGTGATGGCTGTTGTTGCTTGCTATCATCAACCCAAAGGCTTGAATCACACTTCATTGTCTCAGTTAAAATTTGAAAAACAATGGATAAAAACAATAATTTTTGTGTGTGCCTATATTTAAATACAGTGCCTATATTGGAATACAGTGACTGACTGCCATTCTTGCTCAAAGCTTTATGTTCTTCAGAAAATCATATAGTGTTGCAAGTCATTCTCCCAAGCTAAAATCTCCCAACAAAGAGGAAATGTTTGTTTTGTTTTATATTTAAAAAAAAAAGAACTTTTATTGCCAAAGAGTGCATGCATTTTCTAGAGAGAGAGATAAAAATCCCCCAGTGGGGCATAGTCTGGCCACTGTCCCTTTTCCTCCATTTCTCCTTCCCTACAGGATTTTGGACATACACAATCATGCACCCAATGTATCTCTCAAGTCACTGAGGCTAAGATTCGAACCACAGTTGTTCGTGTGGCATCTGGCTTCCTATGCACAGCACTTAACCTCTGTTCTAGGGGGAGTTTGGCAAGAGAAGATGAGGACTGTGAAGTTGCCCAAATCAGAAATCAAAGTTCTCTCGGATATGTCCTAAAAACACTAGTGGAAACCTGCTTCTGGCAGGTTGAGAGTAGAGATAATCCACAAAACCAGCAAAAAACAAGCATTAAGCAAAGTACCACTTTTTAAAAAAATTATTTAATTTTATTCATTATTATTATTATTTTATAATTTGCTACAGGACATGTTCATTCACGAGAGAGATACAGAAAGAGAGGGAAAGTGAAAGCAAGCCACCAGGTCTAAGACTTGAACCACAGTCAGCCATGTGAGAGTTGAGCACCTTAACCACCATGGCATCTGCTGGCCCCCACCCAGTATCACCTCTTCTAACTATTTTATCACCCATCTTTCTGAGAAAGCACATATTAAGTAATATAGTTTTTATTTCTTACGATATAAATACTCATAGAGGGTAAAATTGGACAAAATAACTTTTAAGTTTATTCACTTCTTTCTTCCATAAGAAAAAGAAAGAGAAACACAGACGGTGAGAGAGAGAGAGAACTGCCAACAGAGTTCTGCACTGTGGTCTACCCTGGTCTCAGCCAACCAGGATCGTGGCATAACCAGTGGGCCTAGGGAGACCTCTAGGATCCTCCCAAATGGCTTCAGTTTCACAGAATGTTGTGCTATAGCTATGGCACTACAGCTGACCTAGAAAAACATTTACACTGGCGAGGGGGGTGGGGGGACTGCAGTTAGTGTAATGGCTATGTCACTGGACTCCCATGTAGTCGACCGCGTTTCACCGGCCCCCCCAACCCAGTGGCTTGAAACACGCTGGGCGCGTGTGCATGTGTGCCCAAGATCCCGAGAGGAGAATGGAGGAGAAGGGATTGCAGCGTGGCCATCCCCCCTGGGGGGTGATTTCTCACTTTCTGTCTCTATGTCTCTGTCTGTCTGGTGAGCGCATGTGCCCTATAGCAAAAAAAAAAAAAGAAAAAGAAAAAAAGAAAAACCCTCTCCAAAAGAAAAAAAAAGAGAAAAACATTTACACTGGAGTCAATTACATTTTAGGCTCCCAAACCTCACCATTCCTTGTATGTAAGCCCTTTGTCATGGGATTTTGCAGATCCTTCACTAGAAATGAAGTCTATTTCCCTCCCCCACTGATTTAGGCTTGACCATGTGAGCAGAACAGTGTACCAACTCCAAGCCAAAGACTTAAGGGATAGCAAGGGTTCCCACCTGCTCTCTTGTACTTTTATCTTTGCCACAGGAAGAGCATACTCTGGTTAGCCCGCTGGTCTAAGAAAAATGAGGTTGTATAGAATAGACCTGGATGCAACCTACAGTTTGAAGCCAGGCCTAGCTGAGGTGAGCTCAGTCTAGAGTGGTTGACCCATAGACACATAGTTGTGAGTGAGAAAAAATAATCGCTTTAAAGCACTGAGTTTTGAAGTGGTGTGTTACACAGCATTATTGTGGTAAAAGTTAATTGCTACAAGTATAGAGGGAAAAATTTTAGACACCAATAATCTCATCATTCAGAAAAAAAAATCACCATTTGGTATCTTTTCTTAGCATTTATTTATATATGTGTTCTATGTATATGTTAATTTTTATAAAGCAATACATATGTTATTCCTACTGCTTTGAAACTTGGTGGGTTTTTTTTTTCCTTCATTCACAAGGAAGTTTTTTTTTTTTTTTCAAATAAAAAAATACATTTTATAAAATACTTGAACACACATAATGACCACACGGTATTTTACAAAATACTTATTTTTTAAATTTAGTTGCCGGATATAGGTAATAGCTATATGTATTTTCTTTGTAAATGTCACAAAAATGTGTAGACTAAAATGTAAACCCTCCTTTAACTTACACTCTTACCTTCCCAGAGATAAGAACTACTAGGTTGTCAGGAAAGTCACGATGTTTTTCTATGCAAAAATGTGTCATGACTTTCCCAATGACTCAATGTTAATAACTTGATTTGTCTCCTTCATCTTTTGTCTGTGCATTAATGTACATTATGAATATATACATAATGCATGTACAAAAATAACTGTATACGTATAGGATTTTTTAAAAGTTAATGGCATCATAATGATTTTATGATCCGCAACTTTTCTTTTTCACTAAACAGCTTCTTTCAGAGCT
Source organism: Tupaia belangeri chinensis (assembly GCF_000334495.1). Classification (NCBI taxonomy): domain Eukaryota; kingdom Metazoa; phylum Chordata; class Mammalia; order Scandentia; family Tupaiidae; genus Tupaia; species Tupaia belangeri. The sequence continues at coordinate 437,522 of NW_006159730.1, read as the reverse complement.
TATTCCACCTCAGCCACCTCAGTCATGTAGATTTCCTCTGTTATGTTCAAGTGCTAAATAACATACCGCAGTATGAACATGGCAGTACTTAAAGACTTAAGTACTCTATCATTAGACATGTGATCTGAATCCAAGGATTTGGAACTTTCAGTAAACATCCTTTTTTATAACCCTTTGATTAAATATACAAATGTTTCTCCAGGACCAAAATCTTAAAGTAAAATTGAGAATTTTATTAAATACTGTCAAAGTGCTCTTCGAAAGCCTGTGTCCAATTTATCCTCCACCATTAGCATATGAGAGCACCCATACTCACCAATAAAAACCAAGGCCTCTGCATTGGCTGCCAACTAACTTTGCAGCTTGGCTCAGAACTTCTGCATTCTAATCTTTAAAATTGCCATGATAATTTACACTTCATCATGCAATTTAAGGACTGAAAGCACCATTAGTAGCATTGGTCATTTATTTCCTTCTTGTCTGCCAGCATTTTTCCATGTGAACCAACTTCATTCCAGTCTATTCTTCTTTTCACTTCTGGACTTGGATTGTACATTTTCTTCGACTTCCTCCATCTTTCCTACTTCTCAAACCCAAATTCTCACAATCTTTCAAGGTTAGTTGCAGGTCTTTCCTTTATGTGGTTTGCTGGGCACTCTTGAACTTCTACACATGTCCTTGCTGTGCCTTTTTTAGCTTTACCCAGAATCACTAGCCATCAAAAATAATGTAGAAATAGCTACTATTTATTGATTCTGAACTCTTATGTGCCCCTGTATAAATGCTTTGTAGACATTATCTCATTTATCATCCCTACACTATCACTATTCTCATTTTACAAAAGGAAACCCAGAGGCTGAAAGAGTTTTAACAGCTTGCTCACGTAAGGATTTCAAAGTCACAACTTCATGCTTCAAATTCTGTGTCATCAACCACTCCACAATGTGGTCCTTACCCTAGTGATGAGTATTAGGGTCTGAATGTTTGTGCCCCACCCTACCCCAGCTGATCAATATGTTGAAATCTAATTTCCAATGCAATAGTGTTAAGAAGTAGAGTCTATGAACTTGCGCCCCTCCCGACCCCATCCGGACCAGTTCAAGCTAGCAGCCTTGCCAGACACCAGGCTGCCAGTGACTGAAGGTCCTAAGTCATGGACCTGTGGCTCATCCCTCACCCTACTTGCCTTTGGACTTCAGGTTTGCATCTTGGGACTTAAAACGAACTTGCACCCCTCACCTTATCATCCGGAAAACAGTTCAAACTAGCAGTCTTACAGGACACCAGGCTGTCTATGGCTGCAGACCCTAATGACTCATTCCTCCCCCCCACCGCCGCCCCAAATCCCAACTCACCTTTGGACTCTCAGGACTTTGGTGTTTTGGATAGCAGACTGTGTGCATTGTGGACCGAGGGATATTTTCTTTGCTCCTTAGGTGAAGTTCAGCAGCTCAGTTGGAGGTGCACCTGTTCTTTTAGAAACAGTTAGGACTTTGGGTCACCCAGGACCAGTGACAACAGTGCAGGGTACTGGTTAGCAACAGGGAGACAGAACAGAAGAGAGATCATCAATTTTCTACTCCTACACACCTTTGACCTCTGAATAATTTAGGAAGGAACATATAGATCACCAGATGACTAGGAACAATCGCAGAGGTACAAGAAATATGAGCAACCAACAAAATGTCTCTCCCCCAAGGGAAAACATCAATTCCACATCACCCACAGACAACATAATGGAAGTTGTGGACATGTCTGATAAGAAATTCAGAATCTTAAGATGCTCTCTCTTTGCTGCACCTACTGCGAGGATGAAGCAATCAGACGGTCGACATTCCCCAGAATGTCGACATCACCCTGAAGGGACTCACCGTCATTGTGAAGGGCCCCCGAGGAACCCTGCGGGGGGACTTCAACCACATCAATGTGGAGCTCAGCCTCCTCGGGAAGAAGAAGAAGAGGCTGCAGGTTGACAAATGGTGGAGAAACAGAAAGGAGCTGACGACCGTTCGCACTATCTGTAGCATGTCCAGAACATGATCAAGGGTGTTACGTCGGGCTTCTGCTACAAGATGAGGTCTATGTACGCTCATTTCCCCATCAATGTCGTTATTCAGGAGAATGGGTCTCTTGTTGAAATCTGAAATTTCTTGGGTGAAAAATACATCCGGAGAGTTCGAATGAGACCAGGTGTTGCTTGTTCAGTATCTCAAGCCCAGAAAGATGAGTTGATCCTTGAAGGCAATGATATTGAACTTGTTTCAAATTCAGCTGCTTTGATACAACAAGCCATGACAGTTAAAAATAAAGATATAAGGAAATTCTTGGGTGGTATCTATATGTCTGAGAAGGGTTTTTTCAGCAGGCTGATGAGTAAGATCTAAGAGTTTTCCAACTATAGTAACAAGCCAGATAATTTCTAAGGCCTTCATATGACATTTTAAAGATAATAAAAGATAACGAGTGATTTGAAACTTTCTTAAACTGATTATCCTTTTCCAACTACCTGGCAAGTAAGCAACTAAGAAATAAAGAATTACTCCTAGTAATTAGGAGTATGCTAAGAACAATACAGAATTCCTCATCAGGAATTTTTTTATCTAGTTTTTCTTCGCAGGAACAAGTGACTTAAATCTGGTTTTTGAAGGAATACCAAGAATATTTCAGACAAGAAAAATATGATATCAGGGAATGTGGCTGTTCATAGATAAAGAGGTTGAGGAAGATCCTGAGGCTAATGTTACCATGGCATCAATTTATATTTGGTAAAGATGCTTCCTAGTCACTTGTAAAGAGATACCTGAGAAGTGGAACAAATTGATAAATGCCTTACTATGAGCTACAAGATGTAGTTTGTGTCATGATAAAGAATAAAAAGAAAAGAAAAGAAATTCAGAATCTTTGTAGTGTCCGAACTAATTGAGATACAAGAGAAAAGAGACAATGATCTCCAAGAGATGAGGAAGTACTTTCACAGTTTGAAAGAAGAAATAGACACCTTAAAAAAGAATCAAACGAAATTGTAAAGAATGAAGAACGTGATATGGGAAATTAAAATTTCCCTCAAAAGTATTAAAAGTAGATTAGATCATGCAGAAAATCGAATCTCAAATGTAGAAGACAAAACCTCTGACCTCGAAAAAAGCATCAAAAAGATTGAGAAAACAACCAAGAAAAATGAGGATAATATATGAGAAGTACTAGATACCATCAAGCACCCCAACCTCTAGATAATTGGTATCCCAGAAGAGGAAGAAAATAATAAGGGCATTGATAATTTATTTCATGAAATCCTAGAAGAAAACTTTCCAAACCTAGAGAGGCATTCAATTATCCAGACACAAGAAATACATAGGACCCCAAATAGAATCAACCCAAGAAGATCCTTTCTGAGGCACATCATAATCAGATTGGCCAAAATCACAGACAATGATAAGATATTAAAATTGGCAAGAGGGAAACGTCAAGTTACTTACAAAGGTCATCTCATTAAGCTAACATCGGACCTTTCATTGGAAACAATGCAGGCAAGGAAAGAATGCGGAAATATAGTCAAAGTGTTAAATGAAAAACAATTTAAACCAAGAATACTATAGGCGGCAAGATTATCTTTCATATGGGAAAAAAAGATAAAAACATTTTCAGATAAACAAAACCTGAAAGAATTTATCAACTCCAGACCAGCTCTTCAAGAGGTTCTGAAGGGAGTGCTATACCAGGAAAACTATAAAATCAAATGGACAGTTATAAGAGAACAAAAAACAACCAAGAAAATAGCTCACCTGATGATAATAACAGGTCCAGAAATATCAATAATTACATTGAATATTAATGGATTAAATTCTCCAATTAAGAGACACAGACTGGTTGAATGGATAAAAAAAGGCATAAACCCTCTATCTGTTGCCTACAAGAAACACACCTTATGGATAAAGACATACATTGACTAAAAGTGAAGGGTTGGAAGATTAGAAGAATTAACAAAATCAAAATGGTAATTCTACCCAAATTAATCTACGTATTTAACACAATTCCAATCAAAATACCAGGGACATTCTACACAGATCTAGAAAAGACAATAATGGAATTTGTCTGGAATCTTATAAAAGACCTCATATTGCCAAAGCAATCCTGCACAAGAAGAGTTGAGTGGGTAGTATATCACTCCCTGACCCCAAAATATACTATAAAGCAGTGATAATTAAAACAGCTTGGTATTGGCACAAAAACAGACAGGTGGACCAATGGAATAGAATAGAGACCCCAGAAATAAACCCCAAAGCTTACAGCCAACTGATTTTTGACAAAGGATACCAGTCAATCCATTGGGTAAAGGACAACCTTTTTAGCAAATGGTGCTGAAAAAACTGGGTATCAATTGCAGAAAGATGAAACTGAATCCCCATATTTCACCTAACAAAAGTCAACTCAAAATGGATCAAAGATCTGAACCTAAGACCTCAAGCTATAAAACTACTGGTGGAAAATACTGGGGAACCTCTGGGAGATATTGGATAGACAAAGAATTCTTAAATAAGACTCCCAAAGCACAGGCAATAGTCTCTGAAATAGACAAGTGGGACTATATCAGATTAAAAAGTTTCTGTACAGCAAAGGACACAGTAACAAGTGTGAATTGACAACCCTCAGAATGGGAGAATATTTTTGTCAAATATGCCTCAGACAAGGGACTGATAACCAGAATACACAGTGAACTCAAGTGGCTTACCTGAAAAAAAAAAAAAGATTAATCCAATTGAAATATGGGAAAATGAGCTGAACAAAAATCTCTCGAAAGAAGACATATGAACAGCCAAAAAGCAGATGAGGAAGTGCTCAATATCCCTCATCATAAGGGAGATGCAGATTAAAACCACAATGAGATACCACCTAACCCCTGTAGGAATGGTATATATTAAGTGGAATATCTTTCTTTCATATATCTTTACATGATACAATATCTTATATCTTTCTTTTATATCCTGGCTTGCTTCACTCAGCAATAGCTCCTCCGTATTTGACCACTTTCTATCAAATACCAGGGTCTTTTTTTTTTTTTTTTTTTTTTTTTGGAGAGATTTTCACTGTAGGGCGCGTGTGCTCGCCAGACAGACAGAGACATAGAGACAGAAAGCGAGAAATCACCCCCCAGGGGGGATGGTCACGCCGCAATCCCTTCTCCTCCATTCTCCTCTCGGGATCTTGGGCACGCACGCACACGCGCCCGGCGTGAGTTTTAAGCCACCGGGTCCGGGACACGAACCGCGGTCGACTACGTGGGAGTCTAGTGACATAGCCATTGCGCTAACTGCTGGTTCCCAAATACCAGGGTCTTAAAAGATTAAGTATACAAAAAGTGATCAGTGTTGGAAGGGATGTGGTAAAAGGGGAACTCTCCTACATTGTTGTAAACTTGTTCAGCCACTGTGGAAAACAATATGGAAGTTCCTCAAAGATCTACCATTTGATCTAGCAATCTTACTTCTGGATATCTACCCAAAGTTCAGGAGAATGCTCAGTCAGAAAAGTGCTTGCACATCAACATTTATTGCAGCATTATTCACAATCGCTAAGATATGGAACCAACCTAAATGTCCACAAACAGATGAATGGATGGAAAAAGTGTGTCACATATACTCTATGAAATACTACTCAGCCATACAAAACAAGAAGACCCTGGCATTTGATAGAAAGTGGTCAAATATGGAGGATTTATTGCTGAGTGAAGCAAGCCAGGATATGATATTGTAAGATATTGTATCACATAAAGATATATGAAAGAAAGATATTCCACTTAATATATACCAACTATCTGTACTTTATGGTAGAGATAGAAATATTGGAGGGCATAAAAGCAGTGAAAATAGTTATGGATGCAGAAGACAGTATGAAATGGGGCAGGGGGAGAAGGGAAGAGTATAGAGAAGGATAGCAAGAGAGCAAATAATGAGGCATGACATTAGTGGAACACAGAAATGGTTTATTACCTGTTGATGATAACATATATAGTATTCTCAACTGGACTGGTCTGAGAAATATTTCATGTTAGGTAAATTCTTTATACAAGCCAAATGATATAGGGATTGAATGTTTTTTAAAAAATGAGAATAAATAATAACAATAATCTTAAAAAAAAACGATGGAAAGCTATTTGATGATGATGATGTGGATAGTAATGTCTTTGCCTTGACTGATATGCTGGAAAAAGAAATGTAATACACTATAAAGATAAATGTGATTCAGTGTAATATAAAAAAAATATTATGATTGTAAATAAAATTAAATAAATAAATACAAATAAGTGGAGCATATAGAAGATAATATGGTCATGAGGGATTAGTGTCATTTTAAAAGGTTTGAGGTGGCCAACCCCTTAGTACAGTAGTTAAGCCCCATGCATTGAGAGCTGAAACGCCTAGCTTGAATCCTGCCCTGACAGCTCAAAAAACATGCTAGCACAGGCATGTGCATGCCTCAAATCCCAACAGAATGGAGAAATAAAGGAGAAGAGACTGTGGCATGACCATGGCTCATGGTAGGGGGTGCTTTCTTGCACGCACACAAGTGTACGTTCCCTCTAGCAAAAACAAATAAATAAAAGAAGCTTAGATGCAGCAAGAAAGTGCCATCTAAGAGGAACAGGTCCTCACTAGATTCTGAATCTGGGGGCACCTCCACCTTGGCTTTCTCATCTTCTAGAACCATGAGTGATGAATTTCTATTGTTCATACGCTACCTGATTTATGATATTTTGTTATGTCAATACAAACAAACTGAGATAACAAGACTGGAAATCTCTGAAGGCAGGTGCAGAATCCTGCCTTTCTCTGCAGTTCCTTACAACACAACACAGCGCCCTCATATGACATATGCTCAGCAATTTGCTTTGATAGGTTGAGTACCTTGATTTCTGGGGCCATATTCTAGGCATGAATAATCCATCATTCCTATATGACATATCCTATCATCTAAATCACAGGAAGAGATCTACAATTTTGTTGAGAAAATACTATGTACCCCTGACCCTTATACAAAAACTATTTGAGATGCAAAAGAAATAGATTATACAGTCCCTTCGCTTAAGAAACTCCTATCCCTTATTTAAAGGATAAACATAAACAACTGGAATAAATTTTCATGAATCAAAATGCCCAAAATAACTACATAGAAAACAAAGACCTGTACCAAATCAAGAGTCATACAGGATGCAAAAAGTGACTGGGAGTAGAAAAGCTGCATGAAGTGGAGTTCTGTGAAGTGGACTTGAGGAATGGGTGAAATGATGGGGTAGGAGGAGGTTGCACTGCAGATGTGAGGAATAGCCTAGTCAAGGGCATGGCTCTAATTTCCAACTCCTCTTTCTTTCCCACACTCAAGGCTCCCCTGCATTTCCTTCTCTATAAAATGAAGATAATATAGCACACCATTCATACCTAACAAACTAATTACAATGATCAAATTAGGCTATTCCCATAAAGCGCTTTGAACTCCATTACATAAGGGAAGTGACTGTGGAGAGGAAAGTCATTACTATTCATGTAACCATGGGATAGCCCTTAGCTTGTTTTTGTTTACATTTAATCACTCTATATCCTTACAGCATACATAATGATTTTTCTAAGCATGAGTACAACGCACATTAGTCTAGTCCAAGACATTACCATACACAGTATCATCAACGATACCTTTCATTTTTGTGTTTGTTAAATGTTCTTTCTTCCCTGAATAGCTCTTTTTAATTCTTGCTTTTTTTTAATTTGCCAGAGGGCGCATGTGCTTGCTGGAGAGAGATGAGAGAGAAAGAAAATGGGAAAACACTCCCTGTGGGGAATGGCCATGCCACAATCCCTTCTCCTTCATTCCTTCCTTTTATGATTTTGGGCTGCATGCACCTGTGCCAGGCATGTTTCTTAAGTCACTGGGTCTGAGATTTGTGCTATGGGGTCAGCCTTGTAGGATCCATTCACCTAAACCACTACACTGCAGGCTGGTCCTGGTCCTTTTCTAAAACCAGAGCAAATGTCCTTTCATAACTAACTTCACCCCTAGAACTCAGTGGCTTTGCAGATTATAGCATAGAGAAATTTCTCCATTTCTAGGTTTCAGAGAAAGATATTGGACTAAAATTTAAATTCCACCCTGAATGTGGGAATACTGAAAGATAATCCCCACTGGGATCGGAATAGGTTAAAAAAAAATTACTTGTATAGGAAATGAAACAAACAGGCAAATACTAAAGGTGATTATGAACTAGTGAGTCAATTGTAAGCCTGAAACCTGGCCAGTCTGGCCTTGGGCTGAAATGACCAAATCTCAGAGTTCAGCTCATTAGAACGAGTTTGCACAAAACTGTTAAGCAATACTGGTTGTTTGTGTTCAAAAAACCAGCCACACAGTAAAGGCATTGTTTCCAGCATAATACAAAGATTTCTCTTCCAATACTGGAACATTTCCCCCCAGAAAACAAATTGCAAAAAGGAATATTGCCAACTACCTAAACTATGGGTTTAGGTGCTATCTCCCTCTTACAGGAGACAAAGGGGCAATGCTCCATATTGCCAAGAAGGTAGGATTGGGATCATTTTGTAGATGCTGTTAAAAGGAAACATTTCAAATTAACTTGGAGAAGGAATTTGTAACACTTAGAGCTAAAATTTCATCTTGATGAGTGCCCCAGTACTGGAGGTACCTAAATGCCAGGAGAGAGACTAGAGAAGGGATTCTTGAGACAGAGAAAAAGAAACTGGATGGCTTCGGGTTGCCCATTTAAGTGTACATCTTCATAATCAAAGGAGGCTCCGCTAAATACAAATATAACCTGGGGGCAGCAGGTGGCATGGTGGTTAAGGGCTCTGGACTTCCACATGGCCAACCAAGTTCAAGGCACGGACCTGGAGGCTTGCTTTCTCACTCCCTGCCCCCCCTCACTCCATCCCTCTTTGCTCAAATTAAAATCAATAAATAAATAAATAAAGTTAAAACAAAACAAAAAGAACCTGGAGCCAGGAATGGGGTAGGGGCCAATTAAAAACCTTCTTTGCAAATGTTCTTCAGCTGTAACTATTCAGTATGAGCCATGAGCACTGAACACAGTCAAGGTTCAATGTTTTTTGTGGAAGAATTAGTAGAGTTGGAGGATTGGTGATCTTTTTCCTTTTTCAAGAAATCTTTGAAAAAAACACATGTATCTGACAAAAAAAAAATAGTATGCCTTGCTCAGGAATGCTTCTTTATCTATGACCCCATTAATCCTGGCATTACGGTAGCCCTAGGAGCTCAAGGTTTGTCCTCAGCAAAACACATAAAAGGCTACAATGATAATAATAATGACAACAATAAAATAATAACAAGAACAATATGACTACCCCTGGAAATATGTTTAGTGATCTTAATACTATTTAGATTACTCATTTAAGTCTATTTTACAGATAAATGGAACCAATATTTGTAAGTAAGCAGTTCAGTTCCAAGTCTAGGCATTTAATTATTATGCTTTGCTCTTGACATTTTAAATTTCTTTTCCTATCTGAATCTTATATTTTTTATGTGCTGTGTTTCTAGCATTTTCTCCCTTCTCTTTTGACAATGCATGGTCTTGGAGCCCCTAGCCATAGCCTTGGCAACAAGCAGATCAGATTCTGATATCTCTCATTTCTGTCACTTAACAGGCATATAACCCACTTAGTTTTATCAAGCCTACCTCAACTAGAAAACAGAGGTGATGCTATCTACTTCTCACATACGTTGTGAAGATGAACAATGGTCCCATCTGTGTTGGCCTGAGCATGGTGGCGAGCACATAGGGACCCATGAATACATGGTATGTCTCACCAGGGAGCATCTTGGTGTTTCTGTGTCATGTACTTCCAAGCATGAAATTTTTCCCAGGGGAGTATGGTGGTGATCAGAGTAGCCATTCTGGTCTGTCAGTGCTGGTCACTTGCCAATATCTGGGACACCAGCCCCAGCGTGCAGTTTGATTGTTTCAATACCTGAGGCATGTCAGAGCAGAGGCCTTGGTGTTTACTGCAAAAGCTGCCAAACATGCCCAGAAATAACTGCCTCCTTTCCACAGCTGGATTCCAGAGCCCGTGGGAAGTTAGAATCAACTGAGATTCCATGAAATCCAGTTGAGATGCTTGCAGCTGGTGGGATGCTTCTTGAAGTTATACATTAATTCGGGTAAATTCAGATTTATCTCATATCCCTTGCAAATTGATTGGAATTGGGATCATAAGACATTTCAAGGAGCTCTGATAATCTTCACATGCTGGAAATTATTTAGTAAAAGCCAACAGGAAAAAAACTATGATCTCAGTCAAGTCTTTTCTGAAACAACAAGGTCATTGAATAAATCCACAGAACTGGCTTGGTGCTTGAACTTAACTCTTTATAGATAATAGCTATGCCCTGCACCAAAGTATACAGCAAAGGGAAGGCAGGACATAGAAACAAATTGTACATTTATTTCCTAGAATTCAAATAGAGTGGGATTGGTTTTTCCATGTAAGAACCATGCAATTTTAGTGTTGTTTAAAGGAGTTTTTCTAAGGGATTTGTTTCCTCCTGAACAAAGGCTGTCACTTGAGAGCTTTTGTATTCACCTAACAAGAGTATTAGGGTGACCAGCTTCTCAGTTTGACTGGTACGAATGGATTTCTCAAAACAGGATTCTCAGTTTTAAAATCAGAACAATCCCTAGTAAACTGGGACGAATACTGAGCTATCAATCCTTTAGAATTTGGCCCTCTCTTCCCCTGCTCAATTCCTTTCTCTCGCAGCGTAAATCAGTAGTTATCAAGCTTGACTGCAGATTAAAACCCAGTGGAGAGTATTTGAAGTTCCTGATGCCCAGGCTAGCTTCAGGTCCATTATAGCACAAGCTCTAGGGAGAACTCAGACTTCAGGGCATAGAATCGCTGCTCTAGGTAAACACCAAGTTATCAATTGGTCGAGAAAGAATGGGGCTGCCAATGTCCATGCCTATTTAAGGGAACCCTTCTGAAGCCAAATGTTTCATGATAAAAATAATCGTATGCTAATTGGTTTGATGAATTTGTGTTTTTTCTAATGTCTTCTCAAGGTAAAGTTCAGCAGTGGATACATACATGCAGTCATTTATCATCTCTACCACTGAGCATGTTGGCAAATGCTTGACGTTTATAGTTTTATAGTTGAATAGCAACAGACTTGAATCTGAATAAAAAGCTCTTGGCATGGGGAATACTAGCAATCTCTGTAACTCTTAAAATAATGTTCCTGATGTATTATTTGTGCTTCAAGGCATGGAGAATGGAAGTGGACACTAACAGCAGACAGACCAGGAGTTCAATTATTTCCTCTGGTGTTTACTGATTGATGAGAATTTTAAGTCATTTCATCACACTGAATCTCAATCTACCCATCTACCAAATGGGAATCATGATGATGTCTTCCTCAGCAAGCCACTGCGGGATCAAAGGGGAGGATGAATGTGTATAATTTTGTCCGGTGCCTACCTGGTGAACAATCAACAAATGGTAATATTTTCACTCACCCAGAGGGGAAATGAAAGAGGTGTGTACTTACCTGGTTAATGATTGTTGATTACATGAGAAAATCAATATCTGTGGGAAAAGAATGACTCTGGAACTGGGGCTTCCCCCTTAAGCCAACAGGATCCTCCCTCTGGAACAAGAGGCAATTAAAATCTTTCCTAGCCATTCATACACAGCTCTTCCCAGCTCTCCAGAAGACACTTCATTAAAGGCTGAGCCAGAGGCTTTGGTCAGTGCCTCCTTGAGCTGTTGCTTCTGTAGGCTTAGATCTCAGGTCACTGCAAACAAAGCTCCTCTCACCAACAGCGGCAACAGGAGAGAAACATGTGCTCTGGGCAAGGAATCAGCTCAGGACTTAACCCATCTGTTCCAGAGAGTTGAGAAGAGGGACAGCTAGGGGTGGGGGAGGCACCTGTGTACAATGTAAAGCTTCTTATAACCAAGTGAAGGACATTTAACCAAATGCTTGACATTTATAGTTTTATAGTTGAATAGCAACATGAATTGGACTTGAATCTGACTAAAAAGCTCTTGGCATGGGGAATGCTAACAATCTCTGTTACTCTTAAAATAATTTTCCCGATGTATTATTTGTGCTTCAAGGCATGGAGAATGGAAGTGGACACTAACAGCAGACAGATTAGGAGTTCAATTAGCCTTGAAGAGGGAGGATTGATACCATCTACCCTACGGTAGAGACTGCAGACCAGCTACGTGCACCCTGAGACAGCACTCTGCCCACAACCCTGTACCTTGGAAGGCTTCAGAGTGCATCTTTTCTGTTCACTCATCTGATTTTACAGGATGGAGACCTTTGCCCCAAAGCTTCTTGTCTATTAACCAGTCAAGAAATTGGGTTTGCCTGGTATCCTCCTGAAGAAGGATAATGGTTGCTTCTTCAGTTCCCAGATATTATCACCTTGTAGAACAGTGGATCAAATGTTCAAAATGAAGGTAGTATTCAGTTATTCACTGTCTATAAGATTAATCCCCATTTAGTTTCATGAGAAAGTAGAGATTCTTGTATAGACCAGTGGCTCCCTAATATGGATTGAGTATCAGAATCATCAGGGGAGTTTTATAAAAATCCAGATTTCTGGGCTATATCCAGATCTACTAACTATAAATCTCATAGACATATGCCAAGGAATCTCTCATTTTGAATAGTTTCCACATTGCCTTTTATAGCAAACATTGCTATAAAAGTCTGGTTGATTCAATCCAATATTCATTCTTTCTCACCTTGTCACTGCATTCTAGAGAGTCTGAGAAGCTGGACACTCATTTTCCCAGCATCCCTTGCAGTTAGCAAAATCCATGGGAGCTATGAGATATAAGCAGAAGTCTGGTGGTTTATGGACAGTTCTGCTATGCTGACAGTGGAAACTGTAACCTCCTTATTCTCTTCTCATTTCTTTAGCCTTGAAGGCAGACTTAGTGACTAGAACTGTGGCAGCCATCTTGTGATCAAGAGGTGTCAAGTACGTTTGTTAGAAAAATTAGAAAAATCACAAAGACCTCACTTATGATCAAGTCACTGACCAAACTCAGGAGATGTTTTTTTGCAAATGTTATGCTCTTGAAAAAAAATGAACTCCTATTTGCTTAAGTCACTAAAAGTGAGTTTTCAGTTACTAGCAGCTGAATGCATTCCTAGTAGGTATACCATTTCTTTGTCCTTTTCTTTTATCTATTTTTAATGTTTTCTTCATTTTTCTAGCAAAGTTGGACACAAAGGAAGACAGGGATAAAAGGAGCAAAAGAAGGGACTAGACGGACTTACTAGCTGGCTGCTGGTGGAGGAGGCCCTGGTTTCCAGAGCTGATCTGTTCCGGGTGCCTGCTGCTCTCACCTTTGGCAGGATGTCTTCTCCAGTCCTGGCCCTGGCCCTTTTTGCTGCATATTACAGCCTCATATGTGTTCATCCCAGTTTCTCCTTTGTGTTCTATTCCCTCTTTATCTTTGTAACACTTTTTATACATGGGAGGTTTCTTGAGGGGTTTTATTGCTCCTTTTCAAGAAAAAAGAAAGAGCAATAGGGTAGCAATAGGAGAAACATTAATAATTGAAAAATATCACTCAAGGGATTTCCTTCTTGGACTGTTTTTTGGAGTCAGATTGTATTGCCCCAGTCCTGTGAGAGAACAGTCTGCCAAAATATACAGCCTTTGGCTGTTTTTTCTTATAAAAAAACTGTCTGATGAGTGTGGAGTTAGGCAAACCCAAGCTGAACTACTGAAAATGTCAGTGTGTGGCGATGTGGTACATTAACTATTATAGAGTTTTGACCAGATGACTAAAGCTTATGGTCTCAGATGTGTCATAGCAGTTTTTTTTTTCAATTTTATTTATTTATTACATGAGCAAAAGAAAGAGGAAAAGAAGGAGGATATCCCCAACAGAGTTTATGCCATGATCAACACCCAGCCTCCAGCCACCTCCAGATTATGGGCAAGCGTGTGCCCAACATACTCGGGGAGGGCTTCAGACTTGAACCAGAAATCTTTCATGTGTGATTGCCATGCAGAGTGTAATGTTTTACCACTGTACCCTTTTTTTAAAATGACTATTTATCTATTCTTCCAGGAAGGGGAATAACCCCCAATAGGGTATTTATAGCATGTTACCAGCCTGGATCACGGACACATGCTTGAACCTAACATTGTCACGGAGGCCTCAGGACATGAACCTGGGACCCTCCCATGTGGCCACTGCATCGTGGAATGTTGCATTATTGTTGCAATACCATAGCTGGCCGTCTTTACAGCTTCTTTTGTTTCTGTTAGTTGTATTGTATTGTTTATAAGCCAGAGGAGGACACATACTCTCACAAGAGACAGTCAGACAGAGAGTAAGAGGGAGAAAGCACCCTCCAATGGGTGATGGTCATGCCACAATCCTTTCTCCATTATTTCTCTAACCTGTTGGAAGTTTGGGCACACAGGCACAGATGCCTGCCGTGTTTTTAAAGCCACTGGGGCCAGGTTTCAAACCACATGGTCATCCATGTGGGAGGCAGCTCCCTTAACCAATAGGCCATGTGACCGGCCCCTTTTGCAGCTTCAATGGCACATTCAATGGGCAATCCTGCACCAGCTCAAATTGGAGTGGACTGGGGAGGAAGAGATATTGGGAAAGGGTAATGTCCTTCACTCTCAGGCCCAAGGAGAAAGAAACCAATCAACCAACTTTGTTTGTTGCACTCAATTGAAAGCCAGAGATAATCATTTCCACTTTTCTCACTAGCTGATAAGATCCTAGTATCAGGCACAAGGCCACATGCTCAGACTGTCTGCACGCTCTCTTCAGACTTATCTGTAGCCATCAGCAGACTTCTCTGCTTTTCCTTCTCACCCTTGTAAAAACTGGCTTTTTTCAGCTTTAGGCCTCTTTGTGCTGAAATGCATTTTTCCAAACAGATGAAGTCAACCGATTTCTTTCAGGATATGCTTAATACCTTCTTCTGTAATCAGCTTTTGAACTTAGTTTTCAACATTTAGAACATTTCAGAGTCTACAGGAATCATTTTTAGCTCTGGGTAAATGTGCTTTGTACTGTGATTCTTGGTTGGTCAGTTGGGGCCTTTTTGTAGTGATGTCATGGTCTTACGAGAAACAATCTTCCCAACTTGTCCTAAAATTCCCCCTAAAATTACTTAAAGTCCTCCAACTGCCAGGAGATAGAATATATGGGCACCTTAAAAATGCCCTTTCTGGACACACTTTTATGATGACATGTGTTTTGATAACAATATGAACAGACATATCAGCTGGGGATGAAAAGAATGGAATTCTTCCCTGAGAAGGACAAGCGGGCAGAGATGCCCATGAAGTGCAATCACAGACTTACTCCCTTCTAGTTTTTTATTTGTCTGATTATCTTGGTTTTGCTAAATCTCAGTTCCCTCTGAATAATAGGGGTAGTCATAATAAGAGTTAACATATTTTGAAGACTTACTCTACACCCAGAACTGCTAAGACCTTCATGTGTGTACTATCTCATCGATTCACTGCAGAAATTTGTGTGGCTGGCCCTACTATAACCCTCCCCTTCCCATTTTGTAGATAAGAATTTGAGTCAGAGAGGCTAATGAATTGCCTAAAGCCGTAGGTACTAAGCTTGCGTCCAGAGTCTGTGCCCTTAACCCCTGGGCACACTGTCGAATCCCCTTGCAAGCCTGCTGACATATGTATAGGAAAAGACCTCCCAGCCCCCTTCACTTCCACCCCATTTCTATGCCAGGAATCATTGTTGTTAACCTCCATTGACCAAAGAGATGACACACAGATTCTCTTCTAAGGCCATCACTCAGTTATTCCAGAAACTCGGAAGTGTATTTGCATATCACCCTGTTGCCAGTGCCAGGATGTCTAGACATAGCACCTAGAACATGCATCTTCTGCCTAGTTGCACCCCTCCCTAGTCTTCTGCATGGCAATCCAAGAGCAGGACTAAAACCAGAAAAGCATCTCTAAACTGTATTTACCCCAAAGTGACCGTGCTTTTTCCAGGTTCTGTTCTTATTGAATAGTAATGGCACCTCAGAGCAGTAGAAATAGCAGCTCCAGGTATCTTAATGAGCCACACGCTGCTATTAAATCACTGCCTAATTTATCGCTCAGACAACTTACCAGGTTGATGTTATTGTCTTCATCTTAGAAATGAGAAAACAAGAGCTCAAGGAGATTGTACCCAATTGTAGAGCTGACTTGCTGAGCCAGGAACTGAACCAAGCATATACAATTCCCAGACCACTCTGTCAGCCTCTGCCCTTGGAAACTAATGTCAGGAAACCATTTTTCAAGTCCCCACTCATGCCACTCCTTACACTGTGCTTCTCATTTTTCCACGAAGTGCTTCAAATTCTGTATATCAAGAAGTTTTCTATTTACTCACTTATTATCTATGTCATAAAAGTGAATTGAAAAAAGCTAAAATAGCACTTGGAAGTGACATCCCAGGCACCAGAGCTGGGTCATCTTCTTATTCCAAGAGCCAAAATCACACCTCCCGGACAGTGTTTGCTACTCATCAAAGCTTCTTTCCCTCTTCTGTAGCTCATCTTTTTTTTTTTTTCTCTCTCTCTCTCTACCTCCACATGTAGACTGTGTAAATGAAAAGAGGAAAGTGTAAGAACCTTTACCAGTGCTGCTAAAAATTATCTTACTTTCAGGCATGTATGCATGCATGCCCAAAATCCCAAGAGAATGGAAGAGAAAGGATTACAGTGTGGCCATCCCCTCTGGAGGTGATTTCTTGTTCTCTCTCTCTCTCTCTCTCTCTCTCTCTCTCTCTCTCTGGCAAGCACATGCACCCTATAGCAAAAAATCTCTCGAAAAGATTTTTTTTTCTTACTTTAGGGCTGGCAAGGTGGTATGGTAAAGGCAGCTGGATCCCACATAGACTACTAAGCAGTTTGAGTCCTGGACCAGTGACTTGAAAATCATGCTAGGCACTGGGACGGGCAGTTGGCATAATGGTTATGTCGCTGGACTCCCATGTAGTTGACTGCGGTTTGAGTCCTGGGCTGGGTGGCTTAAACTCATGCTGGGTACATGTGCAGGTGCATGTGTGCCCAAGATCCAGAGAGGAGAATGGAGAAGAAGAGATTGTGGTATGGCCATCCCCCCCGGGGGGGGGGGATTTCTCATTTTCTGTCTCTCTGTCTCTCTCTGTCTCTCTGTCTGTCTCTCTCTCTGTCATTCTAGCAAGTGCACGCACCCTATAGCAAAAACCTCTTAAAAAAAAAAAAAAAAAAAAAAAAAAAAAAAACAGAAGAAAGAAAGAAAGAGGGAGAGAGAAAGAAAGAAAAAGAAAATCATGCTGGGCAGGTATGCGTGTGTGCCCAAAATCCCAAAAGAAGAACAGAGGAGAAGGGATGGTGGAACGGCCATCCCCCAGGAGGTGATCTCTCACTTTCTCTCTATGTGTCTCTCTCTGGTCTCTATATGGAGTACATGCACCCTATAGCAAAAATTTAAAAATAAGAATGAAAGAAAAGAATCATTTCACATTGTGCTTTAAACAAGGCATGCTTTATTTGAAAAATGGAGGGATTGAAGCATTTGAGTGGTTTGCGCCATGTCACAACAGTGGTACTTAGGAGAATGGGGACTGAGAAAAGCCCTTTGATGTCAAGTCCCTCATTATCTAGTCAGGGCTAATGCCTCCTACCCCACCAACGCCTTTCTCCCCACTCTGAGGATAATACAAGCCATATGAGTCCCTGTTCATTTTCTCTGTTGCTCCCCACTCAGAGTTATGTGATAGAAGTGTGGCTCTGGGGCCTGAAACACTATGGATTTGACTAGGTTCCATTTGTCATTAGCAACTTTGAACCTCAATGTCTTCATCTACCAAAGGAAAAAAAAGGAGAACACTCTGCAGTGCTTTTGGTTTTTTTGTTTTGTTTTGTTTGTTTTTTTTTTTTTTTGAGAGGTTTTTTCTATAGGGTGTGTGTGCTCTCCAGAAAGACAGAGAGAGACAGAGAGACAGAAAGTGAGAATCACCCCCCAGGGGGGATGGCCTCGCCGCAATCCCTTCTCCTCCGTTCTCCTCTCGGGATCTTGGGCCCACATGCACAAGCACCCGGCGTGAGTTTAAACCACTGGGTCCAGGGCTCGAACTGCAGTCGACTACCTGGGAGTCCAGCAACATAGCCATTATGCTAACTGCTGGTCCCTGTTGTTTTGTTTGTTTGTTTGTTTGTTTTAATTGTCAGCGGACAACAGAAATAGGGAGGGAGAATGAGACATGGTCTTGCCATAATCCCTTCTTTCCGTTTCTCCATCCCATCAAGATTTTGGGCATGCATATACGTGTACCCACTGTGTCTTTCATGCCACCCAGGCAGAGATTTGAAACCCAGTCAACCATGTCAGATTCAGTTCCTTATGCACAGTACTTAACCACTGAGCCACAGGGCTAATCCCCTCTACAGTGTTTTCTGAGGATTAAATAAGATCATGGTGGGTAAGGAACATAGTACAATGCCTGATATATAGCAGATGCTCATCCAATATGGTCCTAATCCTAAGAATGCCCATGGATGTGTCGTGCATGGAAATGGCGTGTGCTAGCTGCTATCCTGGCCCAAATTATAGTGAGCACATACAAGAGGCCTCCAAAAGCTTCATGGCAAATGAATATTATGAAAAAAATTATGCATAGATTTCAAAAAAATTTTGCAGCAAATTAAACTCAAACTTTAATTCAATTTTTTATAAACTTTTTAACTAATGTTCTTTGTTTGCTTGTTTCAAATAACTATTTATTTAATTTTATTTATTGTCATTATTTTTATTTTTATTTTTATTTTTAAATTTGCCATAGGGCACATGTGGTCACCACAGAGACAGAGAGGTAAAGTGAGAAAGCAAGCTGCCAGGTACAGGACTTGAGTCACAGTCAGCCATGCAGAAGTCCAGTCCACCACACCAACCACCACACCACCTACTGGCCCCTTCACAAGCTTTTTTAAGTCCTTTCATATATATGATGTGCCAGACATCCTACTAAACGCTTCACACATGCTAACTCCTTTCATCACTCCATGAGGTGAGTGCTATTATTATCACCAATTATAAAGGAAAACCGGGCATAGAGAGGCTAAATTACTTTCCCAAGTCTACACAGTACGTTAGTGATGGAGTCAGGATTTAAACCTAGGCAGTCAGGTTCCAATATCTACCTTCTCTATCATACTACCCAGGAAACAACAGCAACAAAGGTAAAAAATCACTACTTTTAATATTGTATTCTTCATTAAAGAACCTGAATTTCAACAGTTGACACCAAAGTGAGCTTTAGAGCATAACTAGAGTGTAAAATTAAGATTAGCCACATTTTCTCCATTTGAAATTCCATTCATACATTTATTTCATCAGATAAATCACAAATAAAGTGTAAGTCTTTAGATCCCTGCTCTCCCTGGAAGCTGAGCCTTGGAGACGAGTAAAAGCAGACAGCACCCTCCCACTTGCCTAGCAGAAGCAGAATCTCCAATGGCCCCAGTAAGTCACCTTCTTACCGAGTCCTGTCCCCTGCAGAGCAGGAAGAACCTGGTGTTGCTCCTAGCCAGTGAGGTGTGTGAAGGTGATGGGATGTCACCCCCATGATCATATTACAGAGCACTGAGTCTCCTGCTGGCTTTGAAGAAGTGAGCTTCTGGTTGTGGGAGACCCCTGAGAATCGTGGGGGCTTCTAGTTGCTGAGAGCAGCCCCTTAGTGACAGTCAACAACAAAAGGAGAACTTGGTGTTACAACTAAAAGGAACCAAAGTCTGCTGCCCAGCGTGTGAGCATGGAAGAGGATCCCAAAGTCCAGGAAGGGGCAGAGCCCACCAACACCTTGATGGCACCATTGAGAGACCCTGAGGATAGGACCCGGTTAAGTTGTACCTAGACTCCTGACCAAGGCAAACTATGGGATAATAAATGTGTTATTTTAAGTTTGTGATCATTTGTTATGTAGCAATAGAAAATAAATATGTATTGCCTTTGTCAACCTGCTGGCAGATAAATTGGACTTCACATGACTAGATTATACCAAAGCAATTAAAAAACAAATCTAACTAATCTTGCTCTTTAATTAAACATAAAAGGATGTCTTTCAGGTATTCTGTTAAAAATATAAAGGAAGAGGGCCAGCTCTGTGATATAGCAGGGATGTTCTGTTCAAGAGAAGCCAGATTCCGCAGGCAGTTCCATGCCCTGGTGGATGGGGCGGCTGGATCCCATATAGCTGACAGCAGCTTGAATTCTGGACCACATGTCTTGAGAAGTGTGCCAGGCCTGTGTGTGTGCATACCAGAAATTCTGAAAAGAGGGAAATGGAGGAGAAAGGATTGGGGCATGAGCATTCCCCATGAGGGGTGGGTGCTTTCTCCTCTCTGTCCATCTCTGTCTCTCAGTCTCACTGTCTCTGGTGAGCACACATGCCCTCTAGCAAAGAAAAAAGATAGAGAAGCTGGATCCCATGTGGTGACACAGTTCAAATCCCTAGCCTGACTGGCCTAAACAACCTGGGCACACATGTCAGTGCCCAAGATTTAATAGTTTAAAGGATAGGAAGAAGGGGATAGCCGGGCCCTGTGAAGGGTACTCTTCTCTCTCTCTCTCTCTCTCTGTCACATGTGCGTTCATGAGCTCTAACATAAAGGGGAGAGAGAGAGAGAGAGAAACACATACAGTGATGAACAGAGGAAAAAATACAGATATAAAAAGAAATGTGGGCAGGTTTCCTATCTAGGATCACAAATACATTGATTTAATTCTTTTTTCCAAGTGGGCATTTTTTCTTAGGTAAGTTTATAGAATTGAAGAGCAGAGAGTACCTCCGAAGTCTATCTCCTTCACTTGCCTGGCTCCAGGAAGGGTCTCATCTAAATCAAATTTAATGAAGAAGTGTCTACTCTTACTTAAACTTCTCCCATGACGTTCCAGTGACTTAAAACCTTCAACCTCAGAAAATTCTTTCTGTCCACTCAAAGTCCTCCTTCTTAAGCCTACCTTCCTTTGACCCATTCTCAGAGGGAATGGAAGGCAGGCTGTCTGCATCTTATGCACTGTAACACTTCATATATTTGAAGGCAGAGAAATCCCTCTTAATGCTTGTCTTCCTGAAGCCCAAATCCCCTTGTTCCCTCCCCACCTCTCTGGTTCCCTGATGGCTCTTGCAACACTTTCCTGCTACCTGAGTCCTGCCCTTCCTGGAGTGCGTGAAAACCCAGCTACACAGTGGAAAATTCTCTATCAGGATGGAGGCGTTAGAGACCCTAGTTTACCACCACATAGCTGAAGACAGCCCCTGGCTGGTTACATGGGGGTAAAAAGATCAGAAGAAAGAAACAGAGAAGTATTAAGGAGCCTGGAATTGGTGAAAATTCTTCTCAGGGAATGAAGAAGGCACTGGCAGATACAAGTAGGAATTATTCCAAAAAGAAATGTTTCATGCACATTGTTAGGAGAAGTAGGAGTTAAAGGAGAAAGAGATGATCTAATTAATTTTGATCAATGGTTGTCAAAATGTAGTTCTAGTACTGTCAACATAAGCATCTCCTGTATATTAGTTTCCCAGGGTTGCCCTAACAAATTACCTTAAACGGGTGACTTAAAGTAACAAGAATTCATTATCTCAGAGTTCTGGATGCTAGGATTCAAAATCAAGGTGTCAATTGGGGGCATACTCTCCCTGAAAGCACTAGGAAAGGATCTGTTCTATGCCATTCTCTTAGTTTCAGTTGTTGTCACAAATCATTGACTTTTTTTTTTTTTTTGAGAGGTTTTTTTTGCTATTGGGCACATGCACTCACCAGACAGACAGAGAGAGACGTAGAGACAGAAAGCGAGAAATCACCCCCCAGAGGGGATGGTCATGCCGAAATCCCTTCTCTTCCATTTTCTTCTCGGGATCTTGGGCACACATGCACACGCGCCTGGTGTGAGTTTTAAACCACCGGGTCTGGGACGCGAACCACGGTCGACTACATGGGAGTCCAGTGACATAGCCATTACGCTAACTGCTGGCTCCCAACAAATCATTGACATGTTTAATTTTGCAGACATCACTCCAGTCTCTGCCTCTGTGGTCACATGGCATTCCCTCTGGGTCTCTGTCTCCTGTAAAACTGAAGAGTTTACCCTACTTTCGGGACCAGCAGTTAGCGTAATGGCTGTGTCGCTGGACTCCCATGTAGTCAACTGCGGTTCGAGTCCTGGTGGCTTAAACTCACGCCGGGCGCATATGCATGCATGCCCAAGATCCCAAGAGGAGAATGGAGGAGAAGGGATTGTGGCGTGGC
>NW_006159730.1:412803-415053 GCF_000334495.1 Tupaia belangeri chinensis | reverse complement strand
TTTTTTTTTTGAGAGAGAGAGAGATTTTTGCTATAAGGCATGTGTGCTCACCAGAGAAACAGAAAGCGAGAAAACACGCCCCAGGGAGGTTGGCCATGCCACAATACCCTCTCCTCCATTTTCCTCTTGATAATTTGGGCATGCATGCACAAGTGCCTGGTGTGAGCTTTCAAGCTGCCAAGTCCGGGACTCAAACCACGGTCGACTACATGGGAATCCAGCAACATAACAACTTTTCTATCTGTTGGTCTCCAATATGGAGTTCTATGGTCTGAATATTTATGCTCCCTCAAATTCATATATTGATATTCTAACCTCCAAGCTGATAGTATTAAGAGATGGGGCTTGGGACCAGCAGTTGGTGTAATGCTATATCACTGGACTCCCACGTAGTTGACTGCAGTTCAAGTCCTGGACCCGGTGGCTTAAACTTACGCCGGGTGTGTGTGCTTGCATGCTCAAGATCCTGAGAGGAGAATGAAGGAGAAGGGATTGCGGCGTGGCCACCTCCCTCCCCCACCCCCGAGAGTGATTTCTCGCTTTCTGTCTCTCTGTCTCTCTCTGTCTTTCTGGCAAGTGCATGCGCCCTATAGCAAAAACCTCTCAAAAAAAAAAAGAGAGAGAGAGATGGGGCCTTTGGGAGCTGATTATGAATGGAATTGATGCTGTTATAAAAGAGATGAGAACGAGAGAATGAGATCCTTTGCCCCTTCTGCTATGTGGGGGCATAGCAGGTGGGGAGGGAACAAGGGGATTTGAAAAGACAATCATCTATGAGGAAGAGGGCCCTCTCTAGACACCAAATCTGTTGGCCCCTTATTCTGGGACTCCCCATTCTCTGGAACTGCTGGAGGTAAATTCCTGTTGTTTATAAGCCACCCAGTCTATGCATTTTGTTATAGCAACCCTAACAGACTAAGACAAGGGAGATACGCTCTAAACCTATATACCAGAAGCCAGTCAGAAGGGCCAATTTCTGGACCCTTCCTAACACTCAAGCAGAAGAAGTTCTGGAGGGGGAGCCCAGGAAACCATTTCAGTGATTCTGCTGCTTGGGAGTTTCAAAAGTCACTGATTTAGATGCAACTGAAGCATTTTCCAAAATGCATCTGTTACCTTGACTCAGAGTTCAGAAAATTAAAAAAAAAAAAAATAGTGGAGTATCTTCAGCAACATGCACATTTTCATGTAGTAAATCTCTAAACCTCCTCATCTGAGATCAGGTCTATGAGTATGTTTTGGTGGAGAAACATTTTATTTTGCTATGAATCCATTTGGAGAGTGCCTTGTACTTAACAGAACAAGGACTGCTGTACTGTCACCATGCACTCAGGGGCAATCTGAGAAAAGCTCTGAACAGAAAAAGATTCTGATCTTGATCACCACTCTGTTTTTGTTTTTGTTTTCACATTTTTAGGTTTTTGCCACAGGGTGCATGGACTCACTGGAGAGAGGCGGAGAGAGAAGGAAAGTGAGAAGTCATCCTCCAGGGAGGATGGCCATGTCGCAATCCCTTCTCCTCCAGTCTCCTCTTGGGATTTTGGGCACGCGTGTATGCACATGTGCCTGGTGTGAGTTTTAAACCACTGGGTCTGGGACTCAAACCAGATTCAGCCTTGTGGGAATCTAGCCCCTTAACCACTATGTCACCTGGTAGGCCCTGAATCACAGTTTTTGAAGGGCCTTTCATCTCTGGCCCATAGCAGTACAAAGGATCTCAAGGGAAGTAACCCTCAGGATCCAAAAGCCCAGACACCTACCTGTCTGAGATCCAGAAGCGGCCAAGTCAGAGATGAAGGCTGCCAAGGAGAAAAGTGCACCCACGCTGAGCCCACAGGAAGAAGAGAAGAGAAACCCAGAGGAAGTATTTCTAGTTTCTGCGTCGCTGAATAAACACACCTGCCTGAGATACTAGATGAAGCTCCTGAATTTCAGTCCTGTCAGCAGAACTTCCTGGCCGTCTGGGAAGCTTCAGGCAGTATCCTTCAAACTTGCTGAGTTTTTATTGCAGAGCGTGGCCTGGAGACTGTGACTGTCTCTTGGGGTGCAGTAAATGAAGGGACATGAAAAGAAAGGAAGATAGCATTCAAAAACACCCCTTGCACAGTATGTAATGGAAAACAATCACACCAAAAATAAATGGCCATGTGTCCTTTGGGGACTCTGCACTGCTGCCTTGAGCCTGGGTTTTGATTCTTCTGGAAGGAATTATGCAGCGATGGCGGCTCCTGCACAAGCTGAGGGCTCAGG
>NW_006159730.1:394286-406819 GCF_000334495.1 Tupaia belangeri chinensis | reverse complement strand
GTGATTTCTTGCTTTCTGTCTCTCTGTCTCTCTCTGTCTTTCTGGCAAGTGCATGCGCCCTATAGAAAAAACCTCTCAAAAAAAAAAAGAAAGAGAGAGAGAGATGGGGCCTTTGGGAGCTGATTATGAATGGAATTGATGCTGTTATAAAAGAGATGAGAACGAGAGAATGAGATCCTTTGCCCCTTCTGCTATGTGGGGGCATAGCAGGTGGGGAGGGAACAAGGGGATTTGAAAAGACAATCATCTATGAGGAAGAGGGCCCTCTCTAGACACCAAATCTGTTGGCCCCTTATTCTGGGACTCCCCATTCTCTGGAACTGCTGGAGGTAAATTCCTGTTGTTTATAAGCCACCCAGTCTATGCATTTTGTTATAGCAACCCTAACAGACTAAGACAAGGGAGATACGCTCTAAACCTATATACCAGAAGCCAGTCAGAAGGGCCAATTTCTGGACCCTTCCTAACACTCAAGCAGAAGAAGTTCTGGAGGGGGAGCCCAGGAAACCATTTCAGTGATTCTGCTGCTTGGGAGTTTCAAAAGTCACTGATTTAGATGCAACTGAAGCATTTTCCAAAATGCATCTGTTACCTTGACTCAGAGTTCAGAAAATTAAAAAAAAAAAAAATAGTGGAGTATCTTCAGCAACATGCACATTTTCATGTAGTAAATCTCTAAACCTCCTCATCTGAGATCAGGTCTATGAGTATGTTTTGGTGGAGAAACATTTTATTTTGCTATGAATCCATTTGGAGAGTGCCTTGTACTTAACAGAACAAGGACTGCTGTACTGTCACCATGCACTCAGGGGCAATCTGAGAAAAGCTCTGAACAGAAAAAGATTCTGATCTTGATCACCACTCTGTTTTTGTTTTTGTTTTCACATTTTTAGGTTTTTGCCACAGGGTGCATGGACTCACTGGAGAGAGGCGGAGAGAGAAGGAAAGTGAGAAGTCATCCTCCAGGGAGGATGGCCATGTCGCAATCCCTTCTCCTCCAGTCTCCTCTTGGGATTTTGGGCACGCGTGTATGCACATGTGCCTGGTGTGAGTTTTAAACCACTGGGTCTGGGACTCAAACCAGATTCAGCCTTGTGGGAATCTAGCCCCTTAACCACTATGTCACCTGGTAGGCCCTGAATCACAGTTTTTGAAGGGCCTTTCATCTCTGGCCCATAGCAGTACAAAGGATCTCAAGGGAAGTAACCCTCAGGATCCAAAAGCCCAGACACCTACCTGTCTGAGATCCAGAAGCGGCCAAGTCAGAGATGAAGGCTGCCAAGGAGAAAAGTGCACCCACGCTGAGCCCACAGGAAGAAGAGAAGAGAAACCCAGAGGAAGTATTTCTAGTTTCTGCGTCGCTGAATAAACACACCTGCCTGAGATACTAGATGAAGCTCCTGAATTTCAGTCCTGTCAGCAGAACTTCCTGGCCGTCTGGGAAGCTTCAGGCAGTATCCTTCAAACTTGCTGAGTTTTTATTGCAGAGCGTGGCCTGGAGACTGTGACTGTCTCTTGGGGTGCAGTAAATGAAGGGACATGAAAAGAAAGGAAGATAGCATTCAAAAACACCCCTTGCACAGTATGTAATGGAAAACAATCACACCAAAAATAAATGGCCATGTGTCCTTTGGGGACTCTGCACTGCTGCCTTGAGCCTGGGTTTTGATTCTTCTGGAAGGAATTATGCAGCGATGGCGGCTCCTGCACAAGCTGAGGGCTCAGGTTTCCTAGACAATATCCTGACTTCAGACACATGTGTCTCAGCAAGATATACGTCCACTGGCTTGAGAGAGTGCGATAGCTGCTTGGTGGCTTGTTAGAAGGGTGACTCTGTTAAGCAAGGCAGCAGTTCTCATTTTTTAAATTCAGGCTCTTTCTGACTCAAACATGCCTGAAGGAATAATACTGCTTGCTACCTTGATTTTTTTATGTGGACTTATTCATCCTAAAAGTTTATTAATAGAGAAATGAGGCTCTTTAGATAGTTAAGTGACTCAGATTCTGCATCTAATCTATAATGTGCTTTGAGATTTGGGGGAATCACGTGCCAATACGGGTTCTATATCTAAACAGTGGGGATGCGACCAGTGAGCAGCCACACCTGCAAGTGCACTTTAAGGGAGCTCCATTGGGATCTCTTCTCCTTAGAGGTTAAGAGTAAGAGATGAAACAAGATCATAAGCAGATGAGACATGTCTCTCCCTCTCTCTCCGTGCCACTCGAGATCTACCTTGCTCACCGGCTCCACAGAGGAAACCCCCACCTTACTGCCCCATTCCACACACCCACCTATTTTCCAGCCTACTCACACTTCCTCCTTCCTCCTCTCCCCTCCACTCCCCACTGACATAATAAGGGGCAAGCTTTGTACTCTGTCCTCCCCATGACCACCAACTCATGGGCAATACCACTTGAAACTTACAGAAGCACAATTCCATTTCCAGCAGGTGGGCACACAGGGGGGGACAAAGGACAGGCCTGTCTCCCCAGTCCACCCGGACCCACAGTCCTCACAGGAGAAAAAAGTTAATTGGCAGACTCCTAGGGCCAACAAAGGAAGCCAAGACCAATGGGGGAGATACTTACTGGCAAGCACATAAGCATTTCTAAAGAAAGACTTGCTTTGCTACACCTTGATATTCTGAATATTTATGTCTACCCCAGCCTAGTCTGGGCCAAATCCCCAAGCAGCCCTGTTAAAATGCAGGAAATGGTGATCATTTAAAATAAATAAATAAATAAATAAAATCACTAAATCTGCGAGTGTGAAACACCTAGAAGATCTATTGAAATAGTAGTCATCAATGGCCAACACCAAAGGTTCCCTCAAACAGAGCTCACAGACAGACAGTGGTATAGCAGTAAAACGTGATGCTCTGCAATGCTGACTCACATGGGAAAGTTCCAGGTTCACATCTGGAGACCTCCTTGAGTATGCCAGACTCACATGTGCCCATGATCCTGGGCAGCTGAGGCTATGGTGGATCATGACGTTAAGGTCTTGTTGAGGGTGCCCTCTCTCTCTCTCTCTCTCTGGAAGAAATAAACAAATAGACTTTTTAAAATGTACAAAGTTTAGCACTTCCTATTCCTGCCAATTTCACAGAATTTTCAGCCAACTGGGGATGGGAGGGTGTGGAAGTGGTGGATAGTCAGTCTGGAAATGTAGCTGTATTATGCTGTGCGTGTTTTCTAATCAGCTTCACTAATGAGCAGATTTATTCAGATGCCATTAAATTATGGTATTACAAGTATTATGCAAACAAATCTGAAGTACCTGACATCTTTCTGGTAGCACTGCCAAATGCCTTCACAAGGCTGTCAATACGAAATCAGGAATACTCTTAAAAACTATAATGTTAAAGACAAGAGATTCCACTCTCAGCTATTATATAGGACTTGATGAATCTTTTAGTCAGAACATTTGAAATAATTCATTATGTCTCAAAAAAGTTTCCGCCTAAAACAATGCTGTGTAGATTTTTTTTAAGATCCTTTTCCAGTGTTCATGCCACTTTATTGCAAAAGAAGCAAATTAAATTTCTTCTTTGTTCCAGCTCTTTTGCACATTTTCTCCCCACCCCCTTCTCTTCTCTTTCCTTTTTTTTTTTTTTCTTAGCGCTTTTTTATGAGCTTGTCTCTCTTTCTCACATTTCCTGTCATGGAGTAGGAGGATACATTTTTATTTTGTAATAAGGTTGCTTAAATCACTTCCTCAATCTCTCTCTGGAGAACAGGGTTTCAATAAAAACGTTTCATGGGCTCTTATAACGTCTTTTCTTTATCTTTTAGTCAGAACATTTGAAATAATTCATTATGTCTCAAAAAAGTTTCCGCCTAAAACAATGCTGTGTAGATTTTTTTTAAGATCCTTTTCCAGTGTTCATGCCACTTTATTGCAAAAGAAGCAAATTAAATTTCTTCTTTGTTCCAGCTCTTTTGCACATTTTCTCCCCACCCCCTTCTCTTCTCTTTCCTTTTTTTTTTTTTTCTTAGCGCTTTTTTATGAGCTTGTCTCTCTTTCTCACATTTCCTGTCATGGAGTAGGAGGATACATTTTTATTTTGTAATAAGGTTGCTTAAATCACTTCCTCAATCTCTCTCTGGAGAACAGGGTTTCAATAAAAACGTTTCATGGGCTCTTATAACGTCTTTTCTTTGTTGCTCACTGCTTGGGAGCTGGGGAGAAAGTGGGAACCGTTGTCATAGATCCGGCCTGGCAAGGAAAGAACCTATACTTCCAGAGAGATTAAGTACAAATTGGGAGGACCACAGGGTGGGGTGGTGCATGCACTTACAACATCAGCTCCCACCCTCCTTCCTTCCCTCCGGGCAAACAGGGAAGATAAGTAACTGTCCCTGTTAGGTTAGTCTTCCCACATTCCCTTGCTGGCCCCCTTTCTTTGCTCCCAGGCTGGCCGTGTGCAGAGAAGTTAGTGCTAGAATAACTGCTTTTATCCCTCTTGAAAATATTTATGGCTAGACATTAGAAATTGCCCTGGGAAGTATCCCTATAAATTTCCTGTGACCCCCACCTTTCCCTGTCTTGAAACTCAAGATGAATCAATCCTAGGGTGAAAAAAGGGAGGAAGAACTTTCAAAGGTGAAATTTGATACCAATTTCTTATCTTATTGGCAACTCTCCAAGTCTTGCTTGAGCCATTTTGTTCGGCCTGAGGTGACTGATCACCAGCTGGGAAAACACAGTCCCTGTAGGGAGGTTCCAAGCCTGAACTGGAGATGGTTCAAAGACACCACTCTGTTGAGGAGAGAGTGACTCCTCTTTCTGAGGGCCATGTGTGTGCAAGCTCTGCAGGAAAAGAGGTCACTCTCTCCAAAACCGCTCTGTGTCAATAAGTAAACATTTAGAAATTCAAAGACACCATATTCACTGGGGCTTCAGTAAAATACAATGGCAAGGCCTCCTTTGACATCAAATTTTAGAAGACCCTCTCAGCTGACCCAAGTAGGGACATTAACTATCACCTGCATGAAGAACCCAGTACCAAACTCAGAAATATCTTACCATCAGAATGACTTTAAAAGCTCAGGGTGTCCCTGAGGCTTCTTATTTGGCCTGGTATAGGGTGAATTTCTGACTCTGGATAATAGTCTCACACAGTCCTGCATTTTTCCTTTGGCCTAACTTCATGTCAACCTAAAAAGGTAAACTAAGTCAAAGTATGTAAAGGAAAAGGAGTTTATTTGGGCATAAGTTTAAGGACTGCAGCTAGCATGCAGCCCAAATGAACATTATTCAGATTGCCCCTAACATGCTCACTGAGGTTTTATAATCCTCAAGCAACAGGATTTTTCTTTCCTTTTCTTTTTTTCCAGAGAAATTTTTGCTGTAGGGCATATGCACTCACCAGAGAGACAGAGACAGAAAGTGACAAATCACACGCTGGGGGGATGGCCATACTGCAATCCTTTCTCTTCCATTCTCCTCCCTCAAGCAGAGTTTTACAGGCAAAAACTACAAGGAGAAGGGGAAGAGAGAGAGGAGATTATAACAGTTGTTTTGGGAGAATTATCCTTAGCTATTACTACTACAGTATCAATAGTAAAGTGGACAGGCAATTTCTGGATAGATGTCGTTGCAAAAGCAGTCTTTGCGTCATGATGCAGTGGTCTTTGTACAACGCTGTGCTTCTTCCAGAGTTCTTTAAGTAACAATTCTTGTTACCAGGCATAAGTGGCATGAGAAAACACCTCCTCTATGGCCTTCCCTGACTTGGTTTAGTTAGGATTGACATGAATTAATCCATTTTGATTCTGACAAACTTTCACACTCATCCATTGTGTGGTGCTGGAAAGGTCATTTAAAATATCTGAGCGTCTTTTTCTTCATCTGTAAAAGAAAAAAATAATGTCTATCTTATAACATAATTGTGAGAGGGACTGGCAGATGGTGTGGTGGGTAAGGCACTGCATTCCCACATGGGTGACCACGGTTTGAGTCCCACACTGGCAGCTTGCTTTATCATGCTTCCTCTTGCACTCTCTCTCTGTCTCATTCACACACTGGTCAAATTGAAGAAAAATAATAAATAAATAAAATTAAATTTAAAAATTTTAAAAAGATAATTGTGAGAATTAAATAAGACAATGTACATACATCTTGTGTACAGTATCAGGCACAAATAAGCCCTAATGAAAGCTGATTGTCATGCTCATTGTTATGATGGTGACATTGTGATGGTTTCCCAGCCACCTCCGAGGTGCTGGTAATTTAAGCTTATTCACAGGCGGAGAAAGTCTAAGAGTGAGTGGCTACTGCAAAGACTTACTTCCAATGCCTGGCCAGACCCAATGATGGGACAAAGGCCTTGTTAGGAATCTGACCTATCCTAATATGTAAAGCACTGAAGTCTCCCCAGCACTTTCTATGGGGGTCAGCAGATTGTGTGGTGGTTAAGGGTGCTGGACTCCTAATGGCTGACTGTGGTTCAAGTCTCAGATTTGGTAGCTTCCTTTCTTGTTTTCTCTCTCTCTCTCTCTCTTCTCAGCTCTCTGCCTTTCTCTCTGTCCCTCTCTAGTCAAATAAAGTAAAATAAATAAATAAATAAAAGTTAAAGAAAAAATAAATAAATGTTACTGAATAGATGTAACATTATTTTTAAAATATATATATATATATGCATCACAGACAAATGTCTTGACCTACAAGTATCTATACTGAGCACATAAATATCAGTTTTTCTGGCTAGAATCAAGGGACACACAGTGTTCTGCTGTCAAGAGCTAGTCATGACCCTGAATGCACAGCCTCATCCTAAGACCAACGTAGAGAGCAGCTCACAAGCACAATTCAATTGGTCTGACTCTTGCACAATAAAACTGCAATTTTCATTTTACTTTCTCATTTTCCTAGGACATAAAATCAATTTTTATTGTGACTCTTTTCCTGATTCTGGAAAAATAAGAGATGATGCAAATCGGCTAATCCTTTCACAATTTCCAAGGCTTAAAAATCACTTCCCACAATCTCCAAGGCCAACTGGGCAGGACTTCCCAAGTTCTATTCCTTGTCTCTCCTCAGTCACAAAGCTTTTACTTTTAAAGGCAGTTCCTGAAGTTCATTTCTCCCTCGCTGCCTAGGAAAGCTTCCATATGTGTTGGGAAATAGCCTGCATCCCCCAGGGATGGCAAACATTGAGTCCTCTCCTCAATATTTGTCTCCATACTCACTTCCTAGTCATCTCACCTCCTCAGAAAGACCAGAACTTCATACTCCTGCATGTAACTCAAGGGATCTAGAACATTCCCTCATGTCATTGTCAAGGCCACCATGTGCTATTGCTGGTGTTTACAACGTGCTCTACACACCATCTTTGACTTGTTCAGGTCTCACTTCATTCACCCCAGATCTACAACTGGTGATAATGTCCCCAGCATCACAGTAAGTTCCAAGAGGAGATTTCTAATGGGTGAATAGACAGGACGCTAGTGAGTTCGGTAATCTGAAATTAAACATTGGTGATGCCTACATTTATAAATGTCTGGGTATGTAGTGTGTTGGGAGGTGAGGGGGCCCCGTGGCAATTTAAAAATCAAAACAAACATCTCAGGAGACTTAGCCCTTTTGTTCCTCAACTCTAACCCTCAGCCTGCTGGGTGCTGGTTGGTTGTAAATGAATTTAGGTCAATAAATTCCAAGAGACTTTTCCCTGATTTCCCTAATTTTATCCCCACCCATGACCAGAAATAAAATCTCTCTCTGGGAACCAGTCCCATTTTGAACAGCATGTGGTTTTTAACACCCTTTCTAGCATTGAGAGGCTTGCCTTCATATTCTAAGGCCTCTGAGCCTATAATTAAATCACTTATAATCAAAGAACATTACTCATATTACCAGTGAAATACAATCTCTGTATTCCTAGACAGAGCAACCATCAATTACCAGCAAAGCAATGCCTTTAAGCAATTGGAACAATCGTTTTCATCTCAGAAATTGGCTTTGGCTTCCTTTAGCTCATATAAAGGTCCTGTCCACGGTATACTCTACACTGAGCAACCAACAGTGTCCACCTTCTATAAGACGACCAGAGCACTGATATTATCTTCAATTAATTCTCAGTATATCCTCATAAAGTGGAGAAAAATATGAGTGGTGGTTAATTCCAGATGGAAAAATACTATACGGAAATAACTTACTATAAATTTTAAGGTAAGCTCATAACAAAAACCAGGATACTATTTTGTACTTTTTCTACTTTTCCTGAATGAGCCCTCTTTAGATGTACAACTTCCCTGTCTGCTGCCTTACATAACCTTCCAACTCCTTTGCCTATAACTTCTCTATTTCACATTATAAAGGACCTGATACCAGTAAAAAACAAGCATACTTCATTTCACTGTGCTTTCCTGCCTATGGTTTTTCCTTTAATGACAGCAAAAATAAAGTTGAAAAGATTGCAGGTAAAACAGGAAAGCAAGATGGGCCAGCCCATGGCCTGGTGGTTACGGTGCCTGAATCCCACATAGCTGACTGCAGGGTTCAAGTCCCAGACCTGGTGACTTGAGAAACAGTCTGGGTGTTTGTGCCCAGAATCCTGAAAGGAGGGAGAAATGGAAGAGAAAGGATCACTTGCTCACTTTCATTCTTCTCCCCCAACCCCCAACTCTGTCCAGCAAGCACACACACTTTCTAGTGAAAAAAAAAAAAAAAAAGGAAGACTAGTTGCATAATGAAGATAGGCTTGTCCTTGCATTATGTGACGTATTGGTTGAAATGTCAGAGGACTTAGATATAAAGGGTCACTGGACATTGAAGTTCCCTTTTTCCTTTCTCCACTCAAAAATGGCTGATATTTATTGGAACTAAGGGAAAACCCAATAAAATTGCCTTAAACTAAAAAGAAGAGGGGGCAGTAGGTGTAGTGGTTAAGATGTTAGATTCCCACATGGCCAATCATGATTCAAGTCCCAAATCTGGCAACTTGCATTCTCACTTTTGCTTTCTTTCTCTCTGTGTCTCTTTGGTCAAATTAAAAAATAAATAATAATAACAAATAGAAGTAAATAAAAATTAATTAAAAAAGAAAATTAAAAAGAAGATAGATTGGGACCAGCAGTTAGTGTAATGGCTATGTCACTGGACTCCCACGTAGTTGACCATGGTTCGCGTCCTGGACCCGGTGGTTTAAAACTCACGCTGGGCGCGTGTGCGTGCGAGCCCAAGATTCCGAGAGGAGAATGGAGGAGAAGGGATTGCAGCGTTGCCATCCCCCCTGGGGGGTAATTTCTCGCTTTCTATCTCTCTGTCTCTCTCTGTCTGTCTGGCGAGCGCACGCGCCCTATGGCAAAAACCTCTCCAAAAAAAAAAAAAAAAAAGAAGATAGATTGACTCATGTAGGTGGAAATATAGGGATACTGTGATCAAGTATGGCTTACCCACGATCCTGGCTCTAAGCAAATGATTCTCTCAAAAAAAAAAAAAAATATATATATATGGAAGCTCCATAAGTAGGTTTCATTTTTAAGCTATTAACTGATACAGCTATGTGAGTCCTGGACCTTATCTGTAAATGACAACTTTCATCCAAACATCATTCCAGGCAAGAGTCCTGAGACTCATCTTAAGTGGGTCACTGGTCACAAGCCTTCCTTCACAACAGACAGCTATGATCAAAGTTATAAAATGCTGATTGTCTTAATTAACTAGAGAAAACCCTTGGAACATAGAATCTTAGGTTGAACCATGTGAAACTGTAATACTAAAAGGCAATGATTTTTGACCTGCAAAAACAGTAATTTTACATGAGTTAGACTATTACATGAGCTGTGTATGGAGAAGCATGAATGCCAAATGAAAACCCACGTATTTAAGAAAGTGGGCAGGAAACTAACACATCCAATGTGTGAGCATTGTTGGGACAGGAGTGGGCTGGGAATTCTTCCGTGGCAGGCTTCACTGTATGCTAGTTATGTGAACTTGGGTAAGTTTTTCAATTCCTCTATGCCTTGACTTCCACATTTACAAAATAGAAATTACAACATACATGCCTTGTAGGGTTGCTGTGAGGATTCAATGAGTTAATACACAAAATTTTTAGGATAGTAACTGGTTCTCAGCAGATATAAGCCATTATTATTATTGTTGTTGTTTTCTTTGTTATTTCTGGACAAATGCAATGGCTTTCATTTGTCATCACCACAGTGCTTTGTTTATATTTGGGTGATGCTCTGTCTTGTAACCAATACTAATAGCTGCACTCCCAGAGCACTAAAGTTCTGGGGGTTATTAAAATTGGAGTCATCATTCAATTACATTTCATCACACTAAGAAAAGGTTGTTTTCATCTGTGTGCTTACCCACAGAGCCTCTGCAATCACCACACTCTCAAAGCCAATTAGAGTCAGTAAATTACCCAAAGACATAAAATAATTGTTTTCTAGAAAGCGCAGAGTAGCTAGAGAGGCACGGTCTCAAATCAGATGACTAGTTTTATGAGCTTCTCAATCTCAAAGGAAAAGCCAAATTTGCTTACTCTCTGCCCACCCCCTTTCCCCTTAAAGAGAGTTTATTGTGTTTGTTTTTAAATCATGGGCTTCAGTATTAACAGCAGCATATCCTGGGATAGTCATGTAGTTCATCACTCTACCTCTCAGCAGGATTGTTTCAAAATCATCCCAGGCTAGAGGAGCAGTCACACTATTCCTGAGAAACAGCTCGACCCCTGCAAGAAGCCCACTCTAAGAACACAGAGGGAAAACTGGAGGGTGTTTCATACTTTCTGCTTGCCACTTGATACCTTTGTGCCTCTGATTACCAAAATGGGTGTGTGTGTGTGTGTGTGTGTGTGTGCTTCTCCCCACCAACACCCAATCAATTCTCCTATGGATTCTCCAGCATATATTCTTGTAGCAGAGGGTCCTCTAATTCAGTTGAGTTTTGACACTGTCTTCCTTGGAGTTAGCATCAGATAACACAGGTTGAGAGCTCAGTCCTGCAAGACTGCCTCCTTCTTCAACTGCCAGTCATAACTAGGCTGGCATCTATATTTCTCTGTAAATCAGGAGTTCATTTGCCCAAGTTTGATTAACTTGTTAGAGTGGCTCACAGAACCCAAGGAAACAATTACGCTTGCTGTTTTTCTTATAAACAGTATTACACAAAATACCTACAAAAAAAGAAAGTCAGAACAACCTATGGAATGCAAGGTCTGTTAAATCCCAAGAGAAGTATAAATATGAATCCTTGGTTACATTCCACACCTATCAAGAGTTTTGCCCGAAAGGCATGCTTCAGTTCACATAAGCAAAGGGTTGTAGATTTACAATATGACTCCCATCCTTTCTTTATTACTATGTTCCTTGGGTTTCCCAACAGAGTTGAGTACCTCTAGAACCTCATTTGTCCTTCCCTACCTGCCTATCATTCTGAGCTAGTCTATGAGGTCAGCTGAACTCCACTTTGGACTTCCGGCAGCTGCCCTATCAATATCTGGCTTTTGTCCCATCTTATTATTCTTCTCATAATACTATCCATGACTACTGTATACCAAACAAAAACAAGAACTATTAGTTTTGGAAGCTTTCACAGGTATGAAATGAATTCAGAAAATTCGGCTCCTAGCCTGCTGAAACTTGAGGAATCAAGCAAGCATATGTTGTTGGTCAAGTTTGGGGATTTTCCTAAAGATGTGTGGCTCCCTTAGCTTTCGTTCCACATTCTTTGGGGGTTGGCTGCATATTCAATGTGCAAAATTAATTTTAACTTTCTAGCCCTGATAACATCTTGGGGTTGTTAAATGCACCAGGGTACTTGGTAATTCATCTTACTCAGAATTTTCACAGCTTGGTAAGCATGCATTCATTATTCTAGAAATCACTTTAATGTTTAACAAACATATCTGGCATATTCTCAGCATTCACATTTTCCATTCTCACCTAACCTGTCATGAAACATGCTACATGTATACAAATAAACAATCTTTTTAAAATTATTTTTAATTTATTATCATTGTAATCTTGTTTATATTACATTGAATTGCATATAACTTTACAGTGTATTACATTGCTTTTTCAAAAGGGAATGCCATGCAAGTCAGTCAATACTGAGACATTAAAATCCCCACTTCACCATTCAATATCTTTTGTTTTTCCCATTCATTATTATTATTATTCCAATTATTTTTTTAACCAGTCAATCACTATTTCTCATTTTGCTTGTAAAAAGACTTTACCCATCATGAAATACATCTCAGACCAATCCAGCTGAGAATACTATACACGTCATCAACAGGTAATAAGCCATATCTGTGTCCCACTAATGTCATGCCTCTTTATTTGTTCTCTTGCTATCTCTCTCTATCCTCTTCTCTTCACCCCCCCATTCCACACTGTCTTATTCTCCTTAAGTATTTTCACTGCTTTTATGTCCGCCAATATTTTGCTCTCTACCATAGAGTGCAGATAGTCAGTATATATTAAGTGGATACATACAATATTTTTCTTTTATAGCCTGGCTTACTTCACTCAGCAATAGATCCTCCATATCTGACCACTTTCTATCAAATGCCAGG
>NW_006159730.1:391087-392061 GCF_000334495.1 Tupaia belangeri chinensis | reverse complement strand
TTCATCACGTATTTGATTAATCTGGTTTCTTTCTTTCTTCTTCTTGATCAGTCTAGCCAATGGTGTGTCGATCTTGTTCATCTTTTCAAAGAACCAGCTTTTGCTTTCATTTATTTTCTGTATGGTTCATTTATTTTCTGTTTCATTTATTTCTGCTTGAACCTTTATTATTTCTTTTCACCTGGCATTTTTGGGGTTTGTTTGTTGTTATTTTTCCAATTCCCTGAGGCATGATGATAGGTTATCTATTTGCCATCTTTCCATCCTTTTCTTATGCGCACTAATTGCTATAAATTTCCCTCGTATGACTGTTTTTGCTGTGTCCCATTGATTATAGACATTTATGTACTCATTATCATTTGTTTCCATAAATTGTTTTATTTCTGACTTAATTTATTTAGTAGTGAAGAAGTCATTCAGAACTAGGTTGGGGATTGTTTCTTGAAATTAATCTTGAGTTTAATTCCATCATGGTCAGAGAAGATGGTCGATACAGTTTCTATGCCTTTGAATCTGTAAAGGCTTGATTTGTGTCCTAACATATGATCAATCTTTGAAAAGGTTCCATGCCGGGTGAGAAAAATGTGTATGTTGTGGACAAAGGGTGGAAAGTTCTATAGATATCTGTCAAGCCCATTCGATTTATAGTATCATTTAGGTCCTGTATCTATTTATTTTCTGCCTATAAGATCTGTCTAAAGTACATAATGGAGTGTTGAGATCTCCAACAATTATAGTATTTCTCCTTTTAGCTCCAACAGTCTTTCTTTCACATATTTAAGTGCACCTGAGTTGGGTGCATTATGTCTTCTTGCTGGATTACTCCCTTTACCATTATATAATGTCCTTCTTTGTCTCTTCTTACGGTCTTTGTCTTGAATTCTATTTTGTCTGAGATCAATACCGCTACTCCAGCCCTTTTTTGATTTCCATTTGCATGGAATATCTTTTCCCAGCCCTTCACTTTTAGTCTA
>NW_006159730.1:386401-390283 GCF_000334495.1 Tupaia belangeri chinensis | reverse complement strand
ATGGTATCCAGTATTCCTCATATATTATCCTCATTTATCATGGTTGTTTTCTCAATCTTCTTGATACTTTTTTCTAGGTCAGATGTTTTGTCTTCTACATTAGAGATTCGATCTTCTGCCTAATCTAACCTACTTTTAGTACTTTCAAGGGAGGTTTTGATTTACTGTATCACATTCTTCAACCCTAGAAGTTCCATCTGGTTCTTGTTTAAGGTATCTATTTCTTCTTTCAAATCATAAAATGACTTCTTCATCTCCTAGAGCTCCTTGTCTCTTTTCTCTTCCATCTCAGTTAGTTTGGTCACTACAAATATTCTGAATTCCTTATCAGACATGTCCAGTTACTCATACTTCCTGAGCCTCTGCGATTGTTCCTCGTCATCAGGTGATCTATGTGTTGCTTCCTAACGTATTTAAGGTATCACTGAGTGTTAAAAGTTGTACAGGATTAGAAAATTAATGATTTCTCTTATGGTTGGCCTACCTGTTGCTCAACAGTACCTTGTACTGTTGTCACTGGTCCTAGGTGACTGAAAGTCGTCCCTGTTTCTAAGAAGTGGTGAGCCTCCAACTGACCTAATAAGCAACACCTCAAGGAAAAACAAAACAAAACAAAATCACATGTTGTGCAATGTGCGCCATGCACTATTCAAAACACTAAAATTCAGAGAGTCCAAAGGCAAGTGGGGAAGGGCCAGAGTATGAGCAACAGGTCCTGGGCAGAAGGGCCTGCAGGCGCAGGCTTCCTGGTGTCTGGAACTGCTGG
Source organism: Tupaia belangeri chinensis (assembly GCF_000334495.1). Lineage (NCBI taxonomy): Eukaryota > Metazoa > Chordata > Mammalia > Scandentia > Tupaiidae > Tupaia > Tupaia belangeri. Next base: position 389,517 of record NW_006159730.1, on the reverse strand, counting down.
CTGGCTCGATCTGGTTTGCAGGTGGGGTGTGGAGGAGTGCGAATTCGTCTTTAAGTCCCATGAGACCAACCTGAAGTCCAGAGAGGAGCAGGAGTGGGGATGCGCGAAGGCCCATGGCAGAAAGTCCTGCAGCCCCAAGCCGCCTGGTGTCCGGAACTGCTGGCTGACTGGATTCGGTTTGCAGATGGGCAGGGGGCGGGGGGGGGGCAAATAAACAATCTTGCAAAGATGGCTTTTTACTGTGTCTAAGGATAGACATTCAAGTTTCAGATTATTTTAGAGGTGAGGTTTCTCATTCCTAAAAAGGCTCTGTGTTATGACCATGTAACTATTCCCCTAGAGTTCTGTGGGTTCTTCTTCCATTCAAAATCCAAGTTAAGATTCACAACTTTTATAAAGATTTTCCTGAATAATAACACATCTTCTCATTCCCTCAGGTTGTATGTGTATAATCTGTGCCACACTACCCCCTGTGTTTACATTTTGTGGTTGCTATTTCCCCTGGGTTGCTAGGTCTTGTGAGTATAGGTCCTTCCATTAGGTTATAGGGATTTGTTGTAATTTCTTCTATTTCATTCTTGATTTCCCTACCTCTTTTGTGTTTCTCACAATGTTGTGCCCTCTGTTAACATTACATAATTGTCTGTTGATATTGGGTACCAGGATACCATATTTTTTGAAATAATCTGCAAAGATTCCCAACAAGCAGAGCCACTCTGCTGTGCAGTCAGCCACAAAGAGGACATCCTAAGGAATATGAAAAAAATGCAGCTTGTTCCTTTCTTTCAGGTTACCTACAATGACTTGGAGAGGAAGGCTCTTGTGGATGAAATATTAATATAACTTAGTATGGTAGATTCCTGGTGTTCTCCAATGTGCAATTCCAAAGGGCTTCCCCATGAACCATCCTTAAATGAAAATCGTGAGCCAACCTATGGTGTGGTGGTTAAAGTGTTAATGGATGGGAAAGTGTTGAGCTGCGTTGTGAAATCCTTGGTTCTTTGGGTCCAGATTACTAAAATTAGAGATCTGTCCCTAGGAGCAAAATGAAACCACAACCATGAATGAAGTAGGTAGAAAAGGCAAAAAGGAAAGAACACCCAAAAGGCTCTTGGGTAGGCAAATTGCCAGGTGGCAACCATGTTTGATAGTGGTTAATTGTTATTTTTATTACTAGAAGTCATGAATATTCATTGATGGGAAGTCTGTTACACTATCTATGTCCTTCCTTTGAATTGGAATCTGTGTGTTTTCTCCTGCACTTGTGCATACTTTTCTCACAGGTAAAGAAAGAGGAATTTGATTACCAAATTGCGCACACCCAATGTGAACCAGGTTGTTTTAATTAGAATGCCTAATTAGTTTATCGCACTAGTGGGAATTAGGACGTTGACCTAGTGAGAATTAGGGCACTGACCAAAATGCCCTTTTGCTTTTCCCTTAGGGCTGCCCGCTCATGACTAACCAACTGCCTACCACAAAAGCAGCTGCATCCCACATGGATGTTAGTGCTGTTCAAATCCAGGACCTGGCAGCTTAAAAAACAGGCTAGGGGTGTATACATGCGTGCCCAAAATCCCCAAAAGAGAGAGAAATGAAGGAGAAGGGATTGCGATATGTCTATTCCCCACAGGGGGGTGTTTTATCCTCTCCCTCTCTCTTTCTGCCTTTCTGTCTCTCTCTGGCTAGTGCATGTACCCTCTGGCAATATTTTAAAAAATCAAAAATTCTAAGAGGACATCATTTTGGACTAAGCTTCTGCACTAGGCCCCAGCAGACCAGATGAAAATGGAGTGAGTCTGTCATGCCAAAATGCAATTATCAGCAAGCCGAAACTTTAAGGAAGCTGAGAGATAACAAAATAGACCACTTTTTCTGAAAACAGGAGAACACAGTCTACCCGAGTCACTGCTATCAGGAAATAAAATGTGTATACATCCTGTGGTTTTCTTAGGAATGTGAACTATCAGTCTCCTTCACCCCAAACCACCAGGCATTTAAAAAAGGTACCTGAGATAGCCGCACATGCTACCAATATGTCACAGGACATTTTGTTTTATGAACGTTCTTATTCCCCAAATATACATTCCTCCCTTTACCTTCCATCAGTAACATCTATTAGTTATAACTTTCAAAAGGTTTCAATTATAACAACATGCCAGATTTGTCATCTCCAATCTTTAAGATGAAGCAAAGTGACTCTAGGTGATCCAGAGGTTAATTTGCTCCCTTTACCACAGAATTTAGCCATTCACTGCTATCTATGACTCCTTGCAGTCAGGGATTTTTGTCTTATTGTTTGATTCTGAAGTAGGCCAGTAGGTGGCATGGTGGTTAAGGTGTTGTACTCTGATATGGTTGACCGGGATTCAAGTCCCAGACCTGGTGGCTTTCTTTCTCACTTCCCTGTCTCTCTCAATTTCTCTTCTGGTCAAATTCAAATAAACAAATAACAATAAATACAATTACATTAATAATTTTTTGAGAGGTTTTTGCTATAGGGCATGTGAGCTCTCCAGAAAGAGAGAGACAGAGAGACAGAAAGAGAGAAATCAACCCCCAAGGGGAATGGCCATACTGCAATCCCTTCTCCTCCATTCTCCTCTCGGATTCTTGGGCATGCATGCACACGTGCCTGGCATGAGTTTACGTTGCCAGGTCCAGGTTGGACTCCCATGTAGTTCAACCATGGTTGACTACATGGGAGTCCACATAACCATTACGCCAACTGCTGGTCCCTATATAAACAATTCTTAAAAAAAAAAAAAAAAAAAAAAAGATTCTGAAAGACCAGCCCAATAGTGCAGTGGCTAAGTCCTATGCATAGGGTGGCTAAGTCCTGTGCATAGGGAGCTAGATCCAACATGGCTGATTATCATTCAAATCTTGGTCCTGGTAGCTTAAAAAACATGCCAGATATGTATGGGGGTGTGCCCCCAAATCTTAATGAGAGAAAAAATGGAGAAAGTGGCAACTCAGATATTGTACTACCCAAACAATCATCCTCAGTCTTGTCCCAAATAAACTATTTTTTAGAATTTTTTTATCTAAATTTGTTTATTCACTCATTTATGTTAATTTGACCAGAGAGAGAGACACACACAGAGAGAGAGAGG
>NW_006159730.1:376988-385909 GCF_000334495.1 Tupaia belangeri chinensis | reverse complement strand
GAGAAAGCAAGCCACCAGGTCTGGGACTTGAACTGTGGTCAGCCATGTGGGAGTGGTTCAGCGCCTTAATCACCACGCTACCTGCTGGTCCCCCCAAATAAACTCTTTTACTTTACTTACTTTGCCTCAGCAGTTCTCTTAGGTTGATGTCATGATAGAAAATACATACTTGCCACTATTCAAATAACCCAGGTGTGAATGTATAGCTTATCCTATACATTGTTAGCTCACAGAGTATTTAAAAATGTATTGACTGGTTGTCAAGAAATTTATAAGAGTAAGACCTATCACCAATGTCCATATATCTTGCTTTTCTGGAAAAATTAAATATGTTTATCTTGCAACATATAAGCAATAAAGGACTCATGTTGCCATTCCACAGATCTGCTTGGATAGGGTATGAATCCTCAATATTTCCACACCAATCATTATCTTCTTTCTCTCTAGCACCGAGACAGAAGGTAAGCTGCCATTTATCATCTTTTCTCTATATATTTTATTTATTTATTTTTAAATTTTTTGTTATAAGATGTGTATGCTCACCAGAGATTGAGAGAGAAGGAAAGTGAGAAATCACTCCCCATGAGGGATGGCCACGTCACAATCCCTTCTCCTCCATTGGATGTTGGGTGTGTGTACACATGTGTGTGCCTGTACCTGTTGTGTTTTCCAAGCTATTGGGTCCAGGACTCAAACTGCACAGCTGGTCATGTGGGATCTAGTGGCATAATCACTACGTTACCCACTGGCCCACTCACTCTGTATTTTGAATCTTAGAGTTTTTCATTTTAAAATGTGGGGAAAAAATAGACTGAGACAGATATGTGTTTCAAAAAAAGTGGGTTTGGAGTGATTCTTTCTTGTGGAAGAGAGGATTATGTCCATGCAATTAACAAATGTGTCTCCGTAAAAGAACATAAGTTAATGTTCCATTAGGAAATAAATCATGGCAAGAACTCTGATCAGTGGACCAGTTGAGAACACATTCAGCTACAAGTAATACAAAACTCAAAAATGCTGGCTTACATGAGAGTGTCAGCAGTTCCACAAAGCTGTCAGAGATACAGCCTCCTTCCATCTTTCTGTTTATCATCTTTCATGCAGTTTTCACATTCACAGTTGAAAAGCATTTTGCACATGTTTTGGGTAGAAAGAATGAAAAAGGTCCTCTTCACAGACCTCTGCCTGTGTCTCACAGGTAGGACTTTGTCCTGTTCCTATCACTAATTACAAGGAAACTGGGAACTCACATTCCGGCTGCAGGGGTGAGAAAGACGAGGAAAAGAGAATGGAAATGGCTTGCGTGAGCCTTTCATGTTATTGCCACAACCAGAATACAGAAAGCTATGCTTGAAATAGACAAGGATGGAAATGTCAATAAAGTACTTCATGAACCTATAAACATCTATAGGTTCATGCAAGTGAGTGAAGAAACACATTCACGAATGTGTGTCTACAATCTTTGGTCCGCAGCTTACACTAATTATTGTTGAACAGGAACATGAATCACCCGAAGTGGGAGTCTGGGGTACGGAAAGACTTACTTTGCTGGATGTTAGAGCCCAGTATAGCCCAGAGTGTTCTCCTCAAAAAATGGGATTTTCTTCCCTCTATCAGGTCCCATGCAGTAATGTTGGAGAAATAATAAAATTTTATTTCTATGTAAGAAATAGCCCTAAAAAGAAAGCCAACCAGCTTTATAAGTAACTTAAGTCCTATATTTGCAGAGTCATTAAGAGTCTGAAGGAGCACTTAAATTTTTTCTACCACACTTTATTGCATTGTATAGAGGATACTATGATGTTGTAATAATATTTGCAATTTGGGGGATTTGCTAAGGCGTTAGAATGTATCTCTGGTGAATTTCCAAGGTCTGCTGTGTGTAAGTACTGTGTGGTAGAGACCAAAGTGCTACCCTCAGGGAACCAGGGGAGGGATTAATGGGGGCTAGACTGATTAGGAGGACTTGTACAACTCACTGCTGGAGCTAATGGACACTCAGTAGACTAATTTGCAATAATAGATTATTTTCTTCAAGATTACAGCAACATCTCAATTACCCAAAATTCAGATATATTTTTTAACATCCCCATATGGAACACTTCAGGAAAACACCAAAATAAGCACAGAAGACCATTAGAACAGCCAAAGTAGGTCTCAGGAGGTCCATGTACTGAAATGTAGATATTTTATTTCTGAGAAAACCTCACTCAGAGACTATTTATTCTTGCTTTACTTAAAAGTTCACTAAGATTGGTTTTCTGATTGCTTTGTCCAAAGTCGAGTAGGAATGATTAGTTTAAGAAGAGAGCATAGAAGTAGGCCTATTGAAAGCTGCAAGAAATTACACCAATGGAATGACAACAAAGTTTTTTTTTATAGTTCTAAAAATCAGAACCAAGAATTCTAAGTGTAATACTACCCAGAGTCATACAATGATGATAGTTCTTTTATTATTTTTTTTTTTTTAGAGAGAGATTTTTGCTATAGGTGCATATACTCGCTAGGATGCAGAGAGGCATAAAGTGAGAAATCATCCCCCATGGGGGATGACCATGCCACAATCCCTTCTCCTCCATTCTACTCTCAGAATCTTGGGCACACATACACATGTACCGCACATGAGTTTTAAGCTGCCAGGTTCAGGAATCAAACCATGGTCAACTACATGGGAATCCAGTGACATAACCATTATAGCATCTGCTGGTCCCCCATAATGGTAGTTCTTAACACTGATTTATCAAGAAAAAGTTAACTTGTGTTGAGGATCACTGTTTAGGAAATCATAGAAATATGTAACATACTTCAAGAAATATTTTTTACTTACATGATTAAAATAAATATACATTTACTCCTAAGGGAAGTAAGTTTCAGTTACCTGGAAAATTTATATTATAGAGGATTTAATTCCCTAATCATATTGGAGAGATAAGACTATATTACAACTATAGGTGAAGCCACATGCATATGTTCAATTTGCAAAGCATAAGAAAACAATCAATGCCCAGACAGATAACCATCATTTTTTAATTATAATCCATTTGAGTCAAACTGTAAATATTGCCATTCTTGAACACAGAATGAAATAAACATGCTCAAGGATATTTATTGACCCATACTAACTCCTTAAGTTAATTCGATTCCAATACGAATTGCCTCCAAAGCACTCTCAACCCCCTTCTCACACAACGCAGGCAGGACTGGACATTACAAGACAGAAAACAGAACAACCAAAGTACAATGCTCATTAACCACAAGCATATGGAACACTCAAGCATGTTTTAATCAGTGTGGTCCAACTGAACCACAGTATTGAGATGCATCACTTCCAGTAAATGGACACTAAATATTTTCCATTAAAGAAGTATCAAGTAACAGTCTCAAAATCAGGCCTTTCTAAATTACTCTTCTGTTCAATAATCTTGCCGCTTAAAAGGATGTGCATTATATGGTGTCTGAAACCCTACAGGAAGTAATACAGAGCTGTTTTGTCATTGTTCTCACATCACTGCTGGAGAGAGAGCTTTCTCCGTCAACTCAATGGAAGGAGGGCTTGGCCTTTATCGATTGCCGTTTTTCAGGTGCTCCTGGTCTGGTTAGTTGGCACCATCTGCCCCAGAAGTGGGATAGACAGCAAGGGAAAGAACATTGCTCTGGAGACAGTGTGAGAAAAGGGGGAAAAAGTATCTTTTCCACACCTACAAGTGCACTGCTAGGCCCAGCATCTGCAGGAAAACCAAAGTTTGTGAAGAGTATCTAGAGAGCAAAAGTGTAAACATAGAAAAGAAATAAAGGATTCTGAAGTTGAAAACTAAAGCAGCATATGTTTTCATATCAGCCCTGACTTTCAAACTAAGAGTTAGCATCATCATCACCTTTGTCATCCTCATTACATCGCCTATTTTTTCAGTATTTCATATGAATGAGGTTCTATGACAAGCATTTGACATACATCCATGCTCTTATTTAATTGTATGAAGTAGCTATTACTTTCCCATTTGTATTGTTAAAGAAATATCAATAGAAGTGTAGGTAGAGAAACATTTTAAACAGTATACAATGATAAAATTAAGATTGAACTCAGGCATCTTATTCTAAAGTTCATTCTCTAATTAACATTCTTTTTTAAAAAGAATTATTTATTTACTTTTTAATTAATTAATTATTATTCTTGCATTTGACCAGAGAGGGACAGAAGGAGAGTTGGAAAGCAAGCTGCCAGGTCTGGGACTCAAACCATGGTTGGTCATGTGGGAGTACAACATCGTAACTACCACACCTCCTGCCAGCCCCTGATTAACATTCTTAGGCTTACCAGATTAACCACTTCAGTTGAACAACTTCTTGCATGGAAATGAACTCAGCAAACTTTCACTCCTTGGAGGAAGGAACACAGTCCATAAGGCATATGAGTGTAAAAGCGAAAGAGCACCAACTCTCTGGAGCTCACATGGCCACAGTCTGATTTTTACTGCTTTCTGGGCCCCTTTATCTCCCAATTAAAATGTCTCCTGGTATCCCCATTGCCATGCCCAGGAAGTGTGATTATGACCCATCTATGTTGTTATACCTAACAGCAGGCAAGAATGATTGAACCAGAGGAAAAGGACTTTCCTTTTTGTATTTGTCTTTAAACATGTATGAGATCAATTGCTTAGTTCCAGAGCTGCCAGGTGTTAAATAAGACCTTGGTTAGTCTACATACCACTTTGTGGTTTCCTATTAGTCATCTGCCAACAGTCCCGAATATGTCTACTGCGATCCTTTTATTTTCCCATAAAGTTGATTGGTTTCTCTCTACTAAAATCTTTCAGCATTACCTTGCTTTGGATCCTGATTTCCAGATCTTCTTTTAAAATTTCCCTCCCTTTAATTAGTTGGCCCTTGGAGGCGAAGCCAAATGCTAGTGCTGGCCAGGGGGAAGAAACTTTCCGTAAGGAAAGAGGGGCAAGCAGTTGATCTCCCTTTCTGCATGCCATCTGTCCCTTCTCTCATCACCACTTCTGCTTAGGAAAAAAGGAAGACCTAATATATTTTCCTCTTCAGTAAAATTGAGAACATTGTGCTAAGTGAAAGAAAAAGACCTGATGTATTTTCCTTTTTCCTTAAACTCTAGGAATCAGTGTTCTTCTCCCACCTCTCTCGTTAGGGCATTACCTGCTGGTTTCTCTTTCTGGTTGGTGGTTTCCTCTAGGAACTAAGCTGTTAAGTGATTTCCATACTGGGGTAACCAAGAAACCTTAATCCCTAGACTTTTTTTTTTTTCTCCCTCTCTCAGCCATCTTTCCATCTACCCTTTTATCATAGCCATCCTTTCCCTGAAACCATAAATAACCATAGGCTTATCAGGCCTTTGACAGAGTTGCCCATTTTATAAAGAACCATTTCCTACTCCTGGGAACCAAACAGAGCTCACTAACTTTCCCACCTCCTCCCAACTTATCAGGAACACCTTCAAAGGCCTGCTATGTCCCAGCCCACACAGAGGGCTGGGGGGAAAGGGAGAGAAGTTGGATTCACAGAAGTCTGGAACAGAAAAGTGTCTGGCATGGAAAACTGGAAACTAAGGGAATATCAAGGTCAGCCCCAGGGAGAATGGCTGCCCAGGCAGGGCTGGGCCTGACAGCAGCCAGAAGACTCCAGGGTTAAATCAGGAGCAAAAGTGCATTTGCCCAGAGTAAGGTAAGAGGTGGGAACAAGGAGAGCGGATGAGTCACACAGAGCAGCCTACTGCCTGGGGCCAATTTAAAGGAGGAGTCAGGGCAAAACAAGTCAAGACAGGAGAGGTGAACCCAAGGGCAGGCATTAGGGAATCCCAAAGGAAGAGGGGCAGAGCTGAAGGGAAGTAGGGGTCACATGTACAGCAAAAACAAGATGGGGCTGGGGGTATGGATGTGATATCTAAGGGCTGAGTCTAAACCCCACCACTTAAACAGCACTTCAGCCCTCTTTGTGTCTGCTCATTCCAAAAGCATATGCTAGTCCGCATACTGTAAAGCCGTCATGAGTGGCTTTTTCAAATAGCTCATTCTTCCCCAGTTTGACACATTGTTTTCCCACTGACAGAGGACAATGAAATTCAACCTTGCACTGTAGACTCGCTAGGTGGCAGACCTGAACTCAAGTCCTGATTTTGTTTAATATAACGTAGAACTATGTTGGATTGATTTTCATACCACAAAATGGTCATTTTGATGGCCCAACCTAATGTCACGTGATCTTGAACAGATTGCACTGCTCATCCAAGCCTGTTTCTTTTTCTGTGAAATGGAGGTAATAATACCTACCATTTAATGATGATTAGATGAAGGCATGTATTTTAAGGTGCTCAGAATAACGTCTTATATCTGGTAAATATGCACTGTTAGCTGTTATTAGTCCTAGTTTGCAGGAAAGAACAAACATTTCAGAACAGAATTTGACCGTAGAACTCTGTGAATGCTTGCTGAGCAGGGAATCTTAGATGGATATATCACATTTGGTACTCTGCAGTATAAAGCCCACATTAAGCCGCTTTGTCTGCCTCTAACTCAAGTGCAATGGAGCATATACTTAAAATAATTCATGCACTTTAGAGTCAGTCAGACATTGGTTGAAGCCTTGCTCCACCACTGGACAAATTACTCAACTTCCCTGAGCCTCGGCCTACTCTCTGTGCACTAGGAATAATGGTGCCTGTGAAATGTCTATACAATGCATGCCACATAGTGAGTGCTCGATAAATGGTGGTCCTTACAGGCTGACCAGATCTCAGTTCTGACCAGCACTCAGTCTGAAACTGAGCGATAACAGTTAGTCCCTAACTACACATGCCCGCTCCTTTGTGTACTGCATACTATGAAAAGTTACTGACAGTATGTCCTGTATTGCCTCCTGAACTATAAAAGGCCCCTCTATCCTAGGTTTGGGGTCCTTGTTGCAACCTGCTGCATTGGGCATAAACTCGGACTCCAGCTAGCTGGAAAAAATAAATGCCTCTTCTGCAGTTGCATTGTCATTGTCTTCTCTGCGTCACCACCGGATAAATCAATCTTTGGACCCTACAAAACCACACCAACCTATGTGTAGGAAAGAGAGCATTAAGCACCGTCTTCTACTTTCATCTGTTTACTTTCTCCCACTGAGATTGAAGGACTTGTGTTGCCTCCAGTCCCTGGATTTACCTGCTATTAGTTTTGTTGGTGGCTATTTCATGTCAGGTGAAATCTAGGAAGCAGATTGGCTCAGTCTTGGAACAACTTTTAATTTGCTTGTGGTTTTTGAGTTTCAGGTTGAAAAAGAATTCTTGGCAGGAGGAGACTTTCTCATTCAAAATAAAACAGATCATTTTAAAAAATAAAGGCTTGTTAGCTTTCTGGGACAGCAAATGGCTCTTACAAAGGAGAATATTAATTGGTTTCAGAAGAAGGATCATACGGAAGCAAAGAGAGAACATTTCCTTCCATACACAGATGGATTTCAGAACTCGATGCAAAGTCGGCAAGGCACACATTGGGTACAGTTGAGGCCAAACCGTCTGGAGGCGTTAGGCCTGGTCTGCCTACTGCTTTTTCCAATGAGAAGCAGAGCGATACCAACAGCACTGCAGCCAGAGTGCATGTTGCTACTGGGAAATGTGTTAGATCATCTCACAAGAAAATCTGCGCAAACATGCCAACTTTCGTCGGTAAAATCAAAGGCCTTCTTCACTCTTTCATCTTCCTGGCTCTCCACTTCCTAGGCTTCCAAGTTGCCACGTGTCGCTTACTCTGAGTGGGGATCAGTGAGATTTATCAGCTCAGCTGGAGTAGGGTGAGTAACCTGTGTAGCATAAACACACGGCAGTCGTAACATGGAAGCTGCTAAAGTAGCTAAGTATACACCATCATAGCATTTATGTAGTGGGAGAAGTATCAAGGATGGGTGGTAACTTCATTTCAGTCCAAGAGAATGAGATCTTTGGACCTTATAATATAAAGAGATGATTCTGTTGGAATGGCTGGCTTCAGAAAAAGTATTGTGTTCAATTAATGAGCCAATCGAATTTCTGGTTTTTTTTTTTTCTTCTGATGTTATATACTCTACGGATTCATAGTAATCCATACGGAGTCTATGAGAACAAGCTCAAGCCTGGCAAGGAAATTAGAGCTGGTTCCTCTAACTTACCTCAAGAGACTCGGGATTTTTTGCCACATCCGATGACATATCACACTGAGCCCAACAAATTGTAATTGAGAATCCACTGGGTCAAAAGAAAGAGCCAGAAATTTCTATGATACCTAGATATGAGACCTCCAGAAGCCCCTATTCTTGAGAAATGACTCTTTCTCCAACTTTATTCTTGGATATATTGACCTTACTATGGGGAAATGTATTGAAAACAAATTAAGCCTTGTGTGCTAAACTAACAGTCAGTGTCTCACCCCTCTTGGTTGTGTGTACTATCCTGGAGTAACATAGTCATATTCCCTATAAAATTAGCATCTTGGCTGGGAGGTAGTTATGTTATTGTGTTCTGTTCTAATAACAGAAAATACCTGAGTCTGAGTAATTTATGAAAATACAGACTTATTGAGCTCAAAATTTAGAGGTCCAAGGTCAAGGGGCCACATCTGTGGGTGTCGTGCAGAGTCCTGAGGCATCCCATACTAGGAACAAGAGTGGAGCTCAGCATCCATGGGTCTCAGTACCTCTTCCTTTTAAGTTCTCTAGGAGTCAATTGTGGGGGCGCCCACTCTGACACCCTTAATCCTAACCTGTTCCAAAAGACTCCACCTTTCAACACTATAGTATGAGTCAAAGTTTTTAGCCTCTTAATCCCATCACAACCAAATCTCAATGCATGAATTTTGGGTGGACATACAAATCATAGCAATAGCTCCCACCAAAGTAATGGTAAAGCCATTCATTTTGCTCTGCATGGTTTTGTGGTGACTCCAGTA
>NW_006159730.1:359784-376970 GCF_000334495.1 Tupaia belangeri chinensis | reverse complement strand
AACAAACAAATAAACAAACAGAAAACATCATACTTAAGCATTTTTCAAGTGATGATGATAACTTGAGGCTCTTTTTCATTCCTTCTTCCCTTTATCGGCACTTCTGGAGTAGTGATGAATTAACCATTAGCACATTCCAGGTGAAATCACTAAGCTCATGGACTTGGTGTAATGATGAAAAGAGAGAGCCCGTGAAAGGCTGGAGAACCAGTGGTGAATGGTGACCCAGGAACATAAAGTATCATTTTCCCATCTTTGACAACTACTAAAGAACCACTTAGGGGTTGGCAGATGGCATGGTGGTTAAGGTGTTGGACTCCCAAATGGCTGGCCAAGGTCAGAGTCTCGAACTTGTTGGCTTGCTTTCTCACTTTGCCTCTCTCTCTATCTTTCTCTGGTCAAGCTAAAATAAAATAATAAAACAATAAATAAAATTAGAGAGTTGTTTAAATAAAACAAACAAAAAAGAACCTTTTCTTTTCCTCTGTGGGAAAGTGTCTTATATCTGTTCTCTTACTTAGTTCTTGATGATACTGTGAGAATTAATGAGGGGTCTGTGATCCACTTCTAATTTCTCAGATAAAAGAAACCCTATGTATAAAAGTCATATCAAGGGAGTGGTGGCATGGTAAATGCCATTATGTAAATGAAGTATTTGAACTCCAAACAATATCTATTACTATAATTATGGGAAGTTACTGATAATTGGCCATACAGTCTCTAAGAGCTTTACATATACCTCAAATAACCTCATGAGGTTGTTTCAGTCCGTTCAGGTTCCTATAACAAGGTACCATAGACTGGGTGGCTTACAAAAACAAATTTATTTCCTCTTAGTTCTGGAACTAAAAGTCTGAGATCAGGTGCCAGATTGGTCAGGATCTGGTCAAGGCCCTCTTCGGGGTTACAGACTATCAACTTCTTATCATATTCTCATATGGTATAGAGTAAGAAAGACATCATGCCTCTTTCTCTTTTTATAAGAACATTAAGCCTACTGTGAAGGCCTCACCTTCATTATTTTATTTCACCTACTAACCTTCCAAAGACCATTCTTCCAGCCATCATGTTGTGGGGTAAGATTCCAAAGTACACATTTTCGGGAAGACATTTACATTTCCTCCATAACAGAGCTAGATAACATTGTCTACGTCTCCAGCTGACATGGAAAACTGAGCCACAGAAAGTTGAAATAAATTAAGGTCACACAACTAGTAAGCAGTAGCACTGGACTTTACCTCCAGCTAGTCTGATTCTAAAACTCAGGCTCATAACCACTGCATTTTGCTCCCTTCTATGTTCACTTTAGATCTGTAAAGGCCTCTGGTTCGACTCCATTCTATTTAAGCTATTTCTAGGAAATAGAGAAAATGACATGAGGAAGTTTCTCTTTTTTTGCGAGAGAGAGATTTTTATTTTTGCTATTAGGGAGCGTGTGCTTGCCAGAGAGACAGAAAGCAAGAAACCATCCTCCCCACCAAGGGGATAGCCACACAGCAATCCCTTCTCCTCCATTCTCCTTTCAGGATTTGGGGCATACATACATATGTGTCCAGTGCGTTTCAAGCTGCTGGGTCCAGGACTCGAACTGCAGTCAACTACATGAGAATCCAGAACTTTAACCACTACACCACCTGCTGGCCCCATGGGAAAGTTTCTTTTTCAGAGGCTAGGATTCTAGCTAATAAATTGCCATCTAATGAATTTCAAAGAAGTTAAGTTTAAATCGTTCTGTCCCCCTAGTCTCCACTCTGCCACTCCCCCTCAATGCTTAGCTGGCACCTTCAGACTTATCCCCCTGGAGGAGTACTTTGGAACTTCAGTGTAAATGCAGATGTATTGGGAGCAAAATGTCTACACTGGCAGCATAAACCTTAACAGTGTACAAGAGCAGGGCCAGCAATGAAGTTCTGCTTGCTGGAATGATGCCAACCTCTCAGAGATGCTAATTTGTATTGTGATGTTGCCCAGATGAATCCATCAGCAGGCTTGACACTGGCAGTTGCTAGAATTCCAGTCCCTCAAAGCCCTTTCTTCCTTTGCAGTCAGGGTTGGAGCAAAGGGTGGGACAGTCGCGCCCAGTGGGCTGCACCAGCCTGCCAGCCAACATGCAGAGCCTCTGGCAATTAGCACGGTTCCTACAGTTCTTTAAACAATGTTGATGGACCCTTGTCTTTCATTAAGCTGCCTGAAAGTCAAGCTCTTGATGGATCCCAGAGGGAAAATCAAGGGGGAAAGAGTTTATTTTCAGACACAGTTTAACAGCAGCCAACTTAAGAAGCACCTAAAAAATGATAATTAAATATTTCTCCAAGGAGCAAATTAAGATGAATGCCCTAAGAGTTATTCAACATAGATCTGTTTAGCAAATGTCCAATTAGGATAATATACACCACATTTCAAGCATGGAAGGGATTGTTTTGCTTCACTCCCTTTTTGCCATTGTTGATACTCCAGCCTTCTAAGGAAAAGATTTCTTTTTCTTTTCTTTCTTTCTTTCTTTTTTTCTCTTCATGTTTAGAGGCAGCATACCCTCTCAAAGAAAGTATCAGGACAAAATTTGGGGCATAGGCTTTGTCCTGACCCTAGTTTTGTAAACCAATGACTTTTTAACAACAGTCAGAACCTAAGTTAATTTAGACCATGAATGGAATCCGATTATAAGGACAAATCTCATTGTCAACCACATTTTGTGCCTATTGGTATAATTCTTAGGACAGCTCTCTTGTGATTTAATCTTCCTTTAACAAGTGAAGTGAGCATCTACTTTTTTGGGGGGGGAAGGGGAGAGGTTCTAAAGGCCCTACTTATCCTGTTCATTGAGATTGGGTTTCCAAGAAGGCCTTTGTCATTCGGGCTTTCAGGTAAATATCCTGTGGGAGTAGTTTCTTTCTCAAGGATTTTAAAGTACTTGGAGGTGATGCTTGAGTTAAAGTCCTTTACAAGCCTCACTTCATTAACCTTCAGTAAGAGGGTGTTTTTTACCGTTAGACCATTTTATAGATTGGGAAAACCTAAGCATCAGGATATTAAGGCAGCCAAGAGGGGCATGCTCTCAGTCAATCCTTCTTCCCACTCACAGCCTTCCGATTATTTCATGTATGGTGGCAATGCAGTCAGCCCTCTTTTCAAAACATGTTACTTTTCCAAGTAATGGTGGGTCAGTGTAGCTTTCTGACTTCAGGTTTTCAGGCCTCCCTCACTCAGCAGGTCAAGGTGGGATCAAGCCTCTTACAGAATTATTTTTTTCTTGGCTGTCTACAAGGCTGGTGTGTCTAAAGCACCTTGGTAAATTTAAGAAAACAACCGTTAATGGCGCTGACACATGAAATGCCTACCAGGGTCTTTTTCCTGTTCATTATCAAGGTTAATATGAAAATATGCTATGGTAAGCAGAAGAAAAACCGTATTTGAATAACTTTTTGTCTCAATGCAATGCAAATTTCTGCAGTTCAAACGCAGAAACTGCCTCATCTCCTTTGCTTTTGGCCATGAATAGATCATTTATTTCCCATCACCAGGAAGACATGGCAGAACCCTCATTATCTCTTATCCATGCTTTCCAAATCAATCAGCTCCCTGCTACACTGCTGGGCTTTTTTAATTTAAATGTCAGCTAAAGTTAAAATGTGTTTTTAAAAAAATGTCAGAGCCTCCTTAATTTTGGCTTTGTGTGGGTCCTGTCTATCACTTTTTGGTTGACAATGTTAAGAAAATTATTTGTCTAAGAATGCTTGCACTAAAGGCTCCTCTTTGAACTTTTATGATACTTTTTAAAAATCACTATGTTCTAAATTACTGACACCTGTAAGTAGCCACTTTTTAGACTATATGAAAGGTTTTTAAATGCTTTCCCACCTTTGAATTCACAGTATATAAAATATTCTCCAAGTTGAATTTGATCAGTGCTTCTCAATGGACTTTTGGGGTTCAACAACTATTTTTGGACAGGACTGCCCCACCCACTGCTAAATCTTCAGCTTCCAGTCTTCCCCTGCCTACTAAATGCTAGTGATTCTTCCTACTTAGTGTGATGTTGGGCCTCAATATGACATTCCAAGCTATGGCATGCTGAGTATATACTTTGAACTGAAGGAGATTGGAAGGCCTCAGAAGCAAGGTCTTTCTGACCTCTAATCCTCCTGTCCTCTGCTCCTCTTTCTGCCCCAAAGTGAGTTGTAGAAACCAGAATTCCTCTTCTCCAAGGTGAGTATTAGAAACTACAACCCTTGCCCCCCAAAGCAAGCCATAAAACTTAAAAAAAAAAAAAAAAAAAAGGCCCTCTCTTTCTTCTCTCTTGGAAATCCTTGTCCCAATGCAGTGTGGCCTCATACTTGGGAAGAAAGAATACTACCCAGAGAGGTCAAGAAGTATCAGGACAGCTAGGCATTGCTGAGTGTTCCCCCTCAGCCCATTACTGCTGCTTTTTTTTTCATTCACATTTCTACATGCTGTCCATTCTTCATGGACCCTAAACAGAAACTAGACAGTCTTCCCTGGGTCTTTGAGTTTTTGTTTCTGAATGTACAGTGTTTCATGAAACTTTGGTTAATAAACTATTACACTTTTCTCCTGTTACCTTTTTTCTTTATGAAAGAGAGAGACAGAGGCAGAGACAAGCACCTTCAGCAAGGTCTCATGCTGTGAAACACTCCTCACCCAGCCTTCCCAGACAGCCAAGATACATATGCTCGATGTGATACATATGCTCGATGTGTACAGGTCTACAGGGAGACCAAACCCACAATCTTCTGAAGCTTCGCATGAATCCAGCTCCACTTGAGAAGCTCTTTACCGATGCGCCATCAAGGCAGTCCACTTGTTAATCTGTCTCTATGGGAGTGTCAGCTGGGACCCTGATAATGACTGAGGAAAAGTATCACACCTTTTCATTCCTACAGTGACAGCAAAAAAAGTCTCTACACATTGCCAAATGCCTCCTGGAGGCGTGGTCTGTCCCTGTTGGGACAAGATTAAACTAAAAATTCAAAATCCTAACACTGGACAAAAAACAACCAAAGTACTTGCACAAAGTCTCCTTCCATCTCCCCTCTCAGCGCTTTCCCCATTTCTCTCAACTCCTAAAGTCATACCTACAGTCAGACTGCTCATTCTATTGTGACTTCTGCTGCTTTGTGATGCGGCTGGAACTATTTTGTTCTTTTGCTTCTGATAGAGTTCTCTTCACTGACTCCAAACCAATGATTATGTGCATGACAGATATCTTAGGATAGATTATACCTCACTACCAATGCGATGGTCACAGGAGATGGGGGTCTTTGGGAGGTGCTTAGATCATGAAGGTGTAACCCTTCTGAATGGGATTAGTGCCCTTATAAAAGAAGCCTCAGCATGACATTTGCAGGACACAGAAAGAGTTTATTACCTGTTGATGATCACATGTATAGTATTCTCAACTGGACTGGTCTGAGAAGTATTTCATGTTAGGTAAATTCTCTTTACAAGCCAAAGGATGTATCACAACCGAATGTTTAAAAAAATAAAAAATAAAAAAAATAATAATCTGAGAAAAATGAAAAGCTATTTGCTGATGATGTGGATAGTAATGTCTTTGTCTTGACTGATATGCATGGTAATCACACTGGAAAAAGAAATGTTATACACTGTAAAGATACATGTGATTAAATGTAATATTAAATAAATTAAAAAGAAGCCTCAGAAAGCTGCCTTGCCCCCTTCTACCATGTGAGGACACAGCTAGGAGGCGCCACCTAGAAACAGAGAGCTAGCCTTCACACTCATACAGATGTGCCCACTGAGTTTTTCAAGTTGCTGGCCCAGCATTTGAACCAGCAAGTAATGTGGGACCCAGTTCCCAATGTACAGTGCTTAACCACTGTGCTATGGGGCCAGCCATAATTGTTCTATTTTTTTAATGGTTATCATTGCTAATCTCTTGATTTGTCTAATTAATATATTAAATTGTATCTAGGTATTCATGTATAGAAAAAAAACATAGTACATATACAGTTTGGTATTCTCATAGTTTCTTGTACCTATTAGGGTCTCAAAACATATCCTCTGTAGATAAGGGGGGACTACTAAACATACTAGTATTTGCCAAAAATAAGATATTTTCTTAAAATTTGATGATTAAAGGGAAAAGTCGATTTTCCTCTTCAATTACTTCTTTACACTGACTCTAATTTTATTCATTTGTTCAAGGTTCCCATAGTTGCCCTCTTATTAGAACATTGAACAGATGTCTCTTCAAAGGCATCAAACCACTGTTGTTGTTTTCCTCCTATCCCAATTTCTTTTTCAGTAAACAAATTACCAAGAATATACTTTTCCCATTATCTATATGTGTTTGGGAGAAAGAAAACAACAGACAGAATTATGTATTCTTTAAGATCATTTTTCTTGTTTACAACCAGGGACATAGAAATCAATCCCAACTGATTTGAAAAGCAAATACTACTACTTTCTATTTCTGTAGCCTAACTGTTTACTCCCATGAGATGAATGGAGATAATCCTCAGATAAGAAGAAAGACAGAAAATACAAGACCTTTAATGATCAGGTTTAAGGGTAAGTGAACTTCAGGTCACATTTGTAGAGGACAATGAGGAAATAAAGATGCAAACTCGAGTTTTCCCCAGATGGTGATAAATTCCCATTGATCCAATTTGTCCTTCTTTTCCTGTCTCTATGGCTCTTAACAGCACACAACTGAACTATGGCTAACATTCTTTAAGATGTAAGAGTGCCACCTGCAGACTTTACCTAGTTTTTTGTTTTTGTTTATTTGTTTGCTTTTTTAAAAAAAGGAAGAAATTGACCCATTCATACACTGGAGCCCTGGCAGAACCAGGCTGTAATCAGGGCCATGTGGTGAGTGGCAAGGCTGAGCTAAAGTCACGCCTGGGGCGTGCTCGACTTGTTAGAGGCATGCATGTTTAATCAGACACCAACCTCTGGCTGAGGGTGCACTCTCTTTCTCTCTTTTGACTTTCCAGGCCAAGCAATTTCCCATTATACCATTGCATTCTGGCTTACTCCCCATGGTCTGCTGGAAGGGAGAGGCTCAGTTTGGGCCACCAGGACACAGTCCCCTAGGAAACAAAGTACTTCTGTGATGCATTCTGGTTACCCATTTTCAGAAAATCCCACTTCCACAGCTGTGAGACAAAGAAAAAAATGATCATGTTTTGAAAGCTAGTAGTTCAAGTAAAATTGCTATCAACTCAGCAGAAAATCTTCAGACATTTTCAAACTATTAACTACGTCCCACCAATCAGGATGAGGCAACATGGGGACACTGCTTACTGGGGCACTGAACAGAATTCAAATAGAACCTAATTTGTTAAACATAGACCCGGACCTCAGATTAATATTTTACTCAAGTGAAAATAAAAATACAATGCTTTAAAAATCAAAGGATTTCACATAAACAGAAGCAAATGATCTCAAAATTAAACCTAAGCCAGAGTGATATTTCATTCACTTTCTAATCTCGAAGGCACTCTGATGACCATTTTTCCAGGGCAGGTGGGCAGCCATCTTTCTCTTGGCTGTTTCTCTCAGCTGGCAATTCACTAACGACAATACTTCCAACAGGTGGGGCAAATAATATAGCTCTAGCCTGCAAACTAGCCCCCCTGCCAAGTAGTTGAAACATCATTTGCACAGTCCAGTTTGAGTTTTGAGTGTTCAGACAGATGGGTCATTTGAACTCACTGATCCAAGAACGTGCTTTCATGTATTTCTATGCCTCTTATAAATCAGCCCAAAAAAGGAAGAATGAATGAATGGTTTGGCCATTTCAAGCAATTATTCTGTCTGGCATAGGTGGAGCAAAAATAGAATAGTGTCAGCAGAGTTATCAGCAGCTAGTTTTACTGGAGGAAATGTTACATGTCCAGTGCCAGGCACATCTGTCTGTCTGACTGCTTTGTCTTTGATGGTCGCTACTTTTCCTCTTCTCTCACGTACACACATACCCTCTTTAATTACTCACAGAAAACAGTGCAGTCTGCACACTTCACAACATCTGTTCAGGCCTTAATTAATCCAACTCTCACATGGTCTCCATAGCAACGATGCTTAGCAGGCTCAGACACCACATTAGAAAATCTTCCTCTAAGTGACTGACTCAAAATACGGCCATTACCAAAATGTGTTTACATTAATTCTAGTGTCAGATATAATGAGAACTTTGCACGGAGGGTATTTGCATGAAAAGATCAAGTTATATGATCACATTCAGCATCACCATAGCAAAAACAATGGTCCCAAACTAGGAGTAGAAGGTAATAACTCATTTTTCAGGATGTTGCAAAAGAAAAAACAGAAAGGAAGAAAACAAATCCCATTACTACCTGTGTGTGACAAGAAATTCCTGTGTTGTAGAAGATGAGTGAATACAGTTGCTTTGAGGGGGCATACAGTTACTGTTTGTAGGGCAGTTAGGAGAAATGTAAGTGTTTTAAAAGAAACTTTCTGGGAGGTTCATTTCCTGAGTGTCGGCTCTATAGACCTTAATTAAAAGCTTATTGTCCTTTGCTGACACCTGCCAATGTCTTACCCAAATCAGAGCTTGCCAAAAGCAGAGAGGTGGACCAAGGCTTTCCAAGGAGGCTGAAAGCTGCCAAGGGGAACGTCAAGTCTGTCTTAGCTCCATGGCCTATGCAGATGCTATCGTTGAGGCTATGTTTGTGTTTGTATTTGAAGCTGTTATGTTAGAGATTGTAAAAATAAACTCTGGCAACCACCCAGAAAAACTGCTTAGACATTATACATGATGTGGGAGGCTGGAGGGAATAGAGGTAAAGAGAGCATGAAGAAATAAAACCAGGCATTTGTCCCCAAATGGCACTTCATACCAGCTCCATCATTTAATGTTTAACCTGGGTTGCTATCAAGAAGTAAACCATTCATTGAAGTTTTAGCTCCTTCCCCCTTCACTGTTTCCTTCCATGAATAGACCAACAACCCGAAGTTGGCTGAGTAAAGAAGAAAAGAACGTAGACAAATGCTTAGGTAAGCAAAAATGCACTTTAGTGGACAAATCAGATTCTTTTTTATGAAATAGACACATCTGAGCCTCTGAACAAGGGGACCTTCCCACACGTTCTCCAGTGACTGGAACTCTGTGGAGCTTGGGACAGAGCTAAATTGAACCAGGAGATGAGGCCATGAATGAAAGAGGGGTCATTTGGGGGAGGTGGATGTTAAGACTCTTGTAGAAATAAAAGGAAGTTCTCTCGTAAAACCATAGAATCCAGTGAAATTAGCATGAAGTTCACCCTTTGTCCTTGGGCAATTATTATGACACCTGACTGTTAAAACTTTGTAGCTAAAACTTCTGGCTTTCTGCTTTTTGAAGAGTTTTATCAGTAGACTAGGATTCAAATAATGGCATGTCAGAATTTCTCAGTCATTAAGCTTCTACAGAACTACTGAACCATGATTCCCTCTCCAAGCTACTTCATCCAAAGTGATGTTCAATCACCACCTTAAAGTGATTGCTTTGAACCTAACAGCCAGAGGCAAAGAAATGTAATGGACCAGGGTTCTAGTTCTAGATCTGTCAACTCTTTGATCTCAGATTTTCAAAGACTCTTGTTTATCCACTCATCTCATTCAATGAGTATCATGAAGCTCTTACTCTGAGCCCAGCATCATGGCATGCTTTGATCTTGGATGCCTCTCAGGACACAGAAAAATGGGCTATGAAAACTGAAGTAAGGATGTTCAAGCTATTTTAATTCTTGAGCATGCCCAAGCCTGCTTTCTCCCTACCCCTATCTCCAACATATAATAACTGTGGTTTTTGGAGTGCTTACTACGTGCCATTTACTGTCCTGGGCTTAATTCATGTGCAGAGGTTCTCACGACAATCCTGTAAGGCATGGCTATTATTATAACCCCGTCTCACAGATGAGTAAACAACTCAGAAACAAAGTTGGAGGAGTTTCCACTCACATTGGATTCTATGAGGGTGGGTGCCCTGAAGCATGATTCCTGCAACACAAATGGTACCCCTGGTGCCACAGTTGCGCAACTCTGTAGCCCTGGGAAGATTCAGTGAGCAGAGCCCAAACCTGCTTAACTTTCTGTATCTTTTTATCACCTCTCTCACACTGGCAGAGGGATATCAGGAAAGAATATGATAAACTCATCTTGTCAATCATAAGATCTTTCTGGAATTTTCTTTCTGTGTATCCTCCTTTTTAAATTTTTGTTCTTTTGTTTGTTTTGTTTCTTTTTCATTCTCCATACAACCCTAAGTGGTAGATTAAAATTAGTAGCTGGGAACAACATCAGAATTTAACAATATATGAATAATAATAAACTGGAAGAGCAACGTGAGCCTGTCCCTTTTCTTTTTGTCTTCTCCACTTGCACTCCTCAGTTCATCCCATAGTAGCAGCATGAGGCAGTCTTCTGGACCCCTCCATCTCAATAGGCATCTTCAAGGTAACCCTAAGGTCCCCCTTACTCTTGCTTTCTTACGGCTTGGGATCAGGTAAGCAGATACCCAACTGACCACATAACCAGAATCCACATTACTTTATGGTAGAGATGGGGGTGGAAAGATGAAGAGATCAGTGGGCATCTGATTATGCATACAGAAGAGCATAACATCCTAATAAGGAATCAACCCAAATGTCCACAAACAGATGAATGGATTGAAAAAGTGTGGCACGTATTAATACTACTCAGTCATAAAAAACAATGAGGCCCTGACATCTGATACAAAGTGGACAAATTGGAAGATTTACCACTAAGTAAAGCAAGCCAGACTATGAAAGAGAGGCATTGCATGTCCCTCCTTGATATATTCTGAATGTCAGCACTCAATGGCAAAAGATGAAAGAGTAGAAGGTATAAAAGCATGGAGAGCAATGGTGATACTAGAGACAGTGTGGGGGGAGTGGAAAATGGGGGAGGTCGAAGAGGAGGGAATCAAGGGGAAAAAGAAAGAAGCAACCATTTAAGGGGCACAAAAATGGAAAATTATTTGTTGATGATAATATACATGGTAATATCTTTGAACCAATATACGATGTATTCATGACGAGAAAATTCATTTGGTATGCTGTAATGATACACAGTGATTGAATGTAAAAAATAAAGAAGTAGGGACCAGCAGTTAGCGTAATGGCTATGTCGCTGGACTCCCACGTAGTCGACCGCGGTTCACGTCCTGGACCCGGTGGCTTAAAACTCACGCCGGGCGCGTATGCGTGCGTGCCCAAGATCCTGAGAGGAGAATGGAGGAGAAGGGATTGCAGCATGGCCATCCCCCCTGGGGGGTGATTTCTCGCTTTCTGTCTCTATGTCTCTCTCTGTCTGTCTGGCGAGCACACATGTCCTATAGCGAAAACCTCTCCAAAAAATAAAGAAATAAAGAAGTAAATAAAAAACATGGGACAGCCTTAAAAAAAAAAAAAAACACAAACATTCCTCCAAAGCCTGCCTGTATATGGAACATAATCAATTACCATGGACAGGGAGGGGGAAGGGTATGCTCACGTTCCCCCACTACTTGCATAATGCTTGAAAGAGGCAGAAACAAGCGGATGTCCTCACTGGATACCTTAATTGGAGGGGAGGAATTTGCTCTGGGTAACTGCACTGCAGTGTCTTTCCAGGTGTTACACACTTGCAGGCTTTTGCTTGGACTGCCCTCCTTGCTAGGAATGTCTTATCCCTGTTCTTTCTCTCTTTTTTTTTTTTTTGAGAGGTTTTTCACTATAGGACGCGTGTGCTCGCCAGACAGACAGAGACAGAGAGACAGAAAGCAGGAAATCACCCCCCAGAGGGGATGGCCACGCCATAATCCCTTCTCCTCCGTTCTCCTCTCGGGATCTTGGGCACGCACGCACACGCACCTGGTGTGAGTTTTAAGCTACTGGGTCTGGGACGTGAACTGCGGTCGACTACATGGGAGTCCAGTGACATAGCCATTACACTACCTGCTGGTTCCCTTATCCCTGTTCTTTTCACTTAACACTTTGACCCTTAAGAATCTTTTTTTTTTTTTTTTTTTTGAGAGGTTTTTCACTATAGGGCGCGTGCACTCGCCAGACAGACAGAGACAGAGAGACAGAAAGCAGGAAATCACCCCCCAGAGGGGATGACCATGCTGCAATCCCTTCTCCTCCGTTCTCCTCTCGGGATCTTGGGCACGCACGCACACGCACCTGGTGTGAGTTTTAAGCTACTGGGTCTGGGACGTGAACTGCGGTCGACTACATGGGAGTCCAGTGACATAGCCATTATGCTAACTGTTGGTCCCAGGAATCTTCTGCATTAGGACAACTCTGTTCCACATGATACTGGTTCCCAACATGTTCTTCCTTTGAACTTCCACAGCAACCTGCATTTCTCCATGCCATCACCTGTGCTGTTACAGTACTACTCTACTTAAGTCTTAGTCTTCTCTAACAGATTGCAGGTTTTTTTATCTTTATAGTGATCAGCAAATACTTATTGAATTCATGAGTCAAAGGGAGGCTTAGAGATACAAATAAGTTGAAAACTAAACTTATGAAAACTCACTCCAGTATCCAGTATTATGAATTTTCATTTTCTTTTTCTTTTTTTTTGGAGAGGTTTTTGCTATAGGGTGTGTGCACTCAACAGAAAGACAGAGACAGAAAGTAAGAAATCACCCCCCAGGGGGGATGGCCACACCACAATCCTTTCTCCTCCATTCTCCTCTCAGGATCTGGGCATGCACAGGTGCCCGGCATGAGTTTAAGCCACCGGGTCCGGGACTTAAACTGCAGTCGACTACATGGGAGTCCAGCAACATAGCCATTACGCTAACTGCTGGTCCCCAGTATTATGACTTTCCATCTCCAAGCATTTGAATTCTCCATTCACTGTTTCTGGCTACGCAGGACCAGTAGCTTAAAAACTGGGACCAGGCTGGGAAATTGTTAGAGATTCTTTTTAATGATATGATAATAATTGCATATATTGAGTGATTATTATGCCCCAGGTTCTAAGCACCTTGCATATATTAATCATTTAATCATCTCGACATTTCTACAGGGTAATCACTTCTGCTTTATAGATGAGGAAACTAAGACAGAAGTGAAGTGGCATGCCAAGGTCACACATAAGTGCCAGATCTGGATCTGGAATCCACATTCTCGATGTTGTTGCCTCTCAATAAGAAAGACAGAGAGGGACAAGCTAACTCTGAGTTTGAAAGGTGGCCCCAAGTCACAGAAAGAAATACATATTCCTCTTTATTTCTATATCTGCCATCATATGATTTAATTATACTCACCTTGTTCACCACACACACACACACACACACACACACACTCTTCTTTTATAGCATGTATTTTCATCCTTTTCTGAATGAACAACTTCTATTGTGAGTGGGCTGAACTGTATTGCACAATTCTAGCAATTATGTAGTCTTGAAGAAATTCAGAGTAGCTAGGTCTGTAAATGAGATGATGCATATATTCATGCAGCTTGGAAGGAACAGAGCAAAAACATTGTTTTTCTTTTCCAGATAAATCTCTAAAGGGAATGAAGATTTTCTTTCTTTGCTTAGTAAGACAAGTAAGATATTTTAGTGGAAACTTTTCTATAATCCTGGGAAACAGAGTAGTCTTAAGATGAACAACTTTGTTGGAGCCACGGAGTGACTCTATTGTGATCTTAGTCCATTCAGGCTAAGATAACAACAAATGCCATCAACTTGTAGCTTATAAGCAATAGATCCTTATTTCTCACAGTTCTGGAGATAGGATGCCTGAATTCAAGGCTCCAGCAGACTAGGTATCTGATGAAGGCCACCTTCTTGGTTCGTAGAAGGCATCTCCTTACTGAAGCTCTCATTAGGTTAAAAGCAACGGAGTTCTCTAGGGCCTCTTTCATAAGGGCACTAATCCCATTCATGAGTGCAGCTCATGATCTAATTACTTTTCCAAGGGTGCTCCTCCTACTATCAATGCATTGGTAATTAAATTTTCAACATATAATTTGAGGGGACACAAACATTCAGACCATAGCAGAGCTCACTTACATGGTAAGGACAAAGTGAGAAGGAGAAACTTAGCAAGAAAACTTTAAAGGCTCGGTAGTGGTGGCACCACTGTGTGATACTGGAGCCACGTGAAAGGCCTGGGTTCCAATCCTGGGTTAACCTAAACATGTGTGGTGCATCCACCTGTGTCCATGATCCCACTGGCTGAAGCCTTGAGGGAGGATTGCAGCACATTAAGACCCTGCCAAGAGTATCTCTCCATCGCTATCTCAATAAATAAATAAAAATTTTTAAATGTTTTGAAATTTAGTTATATTCTATTGAGAAGTCATAATAATAAGTACCGAGAAGAATCTATGAACACTGGTAGCTAAAAGATATGCACAGGCTTCCTCAGGAAGAACGAATGAAGACCAGTTTTGTAGGGCTTGAAAACTGAC
This sequence comes from Tupaia belangeri chinensis, assembly GCF_000334495.1. Lineage (NCBI taxonomy): Eukaryota > Metazoa > Chordata > Mammalia > Scandentia > Tupaiidae > Tupaia > Tupaia belangeri. The sequence goes on along the minus strand of NW_006159730.1, from coordinate 362,549 downwards.
TGACCACACATATTTTTAAGGATTCCCATAGGGATTTTTCATCTTTTTACATAACTTCACTATTTCCATACCTACTGTCATGAAAAAGGGTTATATTTTTGGTTATATTTGTGGTTATCAGAGTAAGGATTTAAACTGAAATATCTATATGCTTTTCATTCAAGGGACAGAGAATTCTGGAACAGATTTTATTACAGAAAAAAGGAAGAAAAAATGTTTCTAGATGTCCTTACGAATAAGAGATGCAGTTTATAATTCAGTTAGGAGTTCAGTTAGGAAGCGAAGTGATTGACTAGAATTTTAATAAGTTATATCCATTCTGTGAAAAGATTAGTCATTGAACCTTCTAATCTAATTGTGACAAAAACGAAGCAAGAGTCAGAAAAAGGAGTGCCAAAAAACAGACCTTTTTAAAAACTACTATTTTACTTGTCAGGATGAAAAAACAATGTAGATAACAACTTACAACTTTAAGTAGGAAAAACACCACAATGGGATTTGAGTGAAAATTTTTCCCCTCCTATCACTTCTGTCTCTGGCAAGAGCTGAAATTCAGAATGCATTTAATAATCCTCCTTTCTTTTCACTTTTCATAAGGGCAGATGGTATGTGTGCACAAAATGAGAGCTTTACTCTGGCCCTACACTTCATATCTAAATTACAAAGTAAAATAATGAGGTAAAGGATATTTATTGACACTGAACGAAACATACACAAATATTTCTCAAGAATAAAATGAAAACATTTCCTGGTTTCTTTTCTCACCCAGAGACCCATATTACTCCGAAGGCAGGATATGCCAGCTTTCCTTTGTGGAAAAGCGTATCCAGGCAGCAAGCTTCATGAGAGCCAGACGTTTGTCCTTGAAGAATGCAGGGAAGAGGTCCTCCAGTGAGTGGTAATTGCTAGTGCTGCAGCTGCCAGTCAGGACGGCCCCTCATAGCAGGCCGGCTCTAATGGAGCTCCATTGTTTATATCAAAAACTGATTTGCTGGGAGTGCTGGGCCTCTAGGCTGTGTTGAAAGATTGTGCTGAACTGTGGCTTGAATCTCACCAGCTTTATGACCAGGTAAATGTGTCAGCCAAACGCAGCTCAGGTCCTAAGCATGCCAGGACTGTGGCCCTGACAGTGTCTGCTCAGGCACAACAGGGACACAGGGAGCACATGCTGGTTAAACGGCAACTTTGCTGTCCCAAAGAGAAGCACATAAAAACTAGCCCGTAAAAGGCCTTTCCATCTCCTGCCTTCTTGGGCCCGAAGGCCACTCTCAGAAAGTGACTGCTATGACAGTGAAAGTTCACTCCTATGAATATCAGTCCTTAAATCCAAGTTGCTTCATCTAGATCTTACAAGGCATCTCAAAATCCAGATGATCCAGTAAAGAATGCAATACGGGAATTTTACTCCAGAGTCAAAACAACTTTTAAAATACTTCTGCTTATTCAAGTTAGTTTCTTCTCCAGAAATCTGAAATTAGGTGTAATAAAGATTATACAAACAGAAAAATTATGCTTTCAATAATTTAATTAGACACATCCTCCTCAAAATGAACTTGCATGAAATATTAAATATTATTCTTAAAGCAATTTGGACATAGAAAATCACACAACAGACAAGGAATGGGGGGGAAGAGTGTCTCCCCAAAGTGCCAGTGTTTCATTTCGCTTAGAAAAATAACAACAACACGGTTAGAGGTAAACAATATTTTCTTCAGCTCCATCTCCAGTTTCGCCATCATGTGTGGTCACTGTCTGTAGATCTGAGTTGCAGGAAGTTGGAGACGCAGTCTGGGAAGCATCCAAATCTGCAACCAACACACAGCAGAGGTTATAAGAGCATCAGCCTGGCACCCACAGGGCAGCTGGCACTAAGAGAGTCAGAGCTCTCTTTTTTTTTTTATTAGAGAAGGTGTTTTGTTTTGTTTTGTTTTTGTTTTTTGTTTCTTGTGGGATTTTTGTTTGTTTGTTTTTGCTGTAGAGCTCATGCACTTGCCAGAGAGAGAGAGAGAGAAACATAAAGCAAGAAATGATCCCCTAAGAGGGATGGTCACGCCACAATCCCTTCTCTCCATTCTCCTCTTGGGATTTTGGGCATGCACACATACGCACCCAGAGTGAGTTTCAAGCCTCTGAGTCAAAGACTTGATCCATGATTGACTGCATGGGATTCCAGCAACATAACCATTATGCCATCTGCTGGTCCCTTCAAGACTCAGAGCTTTCTAACATTAGGAAATAAGGGTCCATACCATCAGCCACAGAATGGCCACATCTGGAGAGAAAGATACCTAAAGATCTTATTGGTATCATTAAGATGTTGATTGTGTATACAAATGTCTCTCATGGCTAAAAATTCCCTTTACAAAATACTCCTAGGGAATGGTCAAATGATTAAAGACTATTACCATTCATTGGAATGCTGCCATTCCACTTACTATTGAAAAAGGGTGCTTTTTTGTTTTTGTTTTAAGGTACACGCCTTTAAAAAGTTGACACAGAAGTATATGCTGCTGGGAACCAGCAGTTAGCATAATGGCTATGTCGCTGGACTCCCACGTAGTTGACTGCGGTTTGCGTCCCAGACCCGGTGGCTTAAAACTCACGCCGGGCACGTGTGCGTGCGTGCCCAAGATCCTGAGAGGAGAATGGAGGAGAAGGGATTGCGGTGTGGCCATCCCCCCTGGGGGGGGTGATTTCTCGCTTTCTGTCTCTATGTCTCTCTCTGTCTGGCTAGCACACGCGCCCTATAGTGAAAACCTCTCAAA
>NW_006159730.1:287225-359773 GCF_000334495.1 Tupaia belangeri chinensis | reverse complement strand
TATATGCTGAAAATATAGCATATACTGAAGCTATGTATACTAAGTCATAACTGTATCTGCATAGCACCTTCCCTCAGAATATCCCGGTATTAAGAGTGGACCTTGCTACAGTTTCAATGTGTCCCCCAGAATTCATGTATTAGAAACTTATCCCCAGTGCAACAGGTGAGGTAATCGGGTTATAAGGGCTCTGCCCTCAGGAATGGATTAATGTCATTATCAAGGAGTGAGCTAGTTATTGGGAAAGTTGGTTCCTAACAAAAAGGATGGGTTGAGCCACTTCCCTTCACTCTATCGTCCATGCTCTCTTGACCTTCTACCCTCCACCACAGGATGATGATGCAGCAAGAAAGCCTTACCGGAGTGGGGAGTCCCTTGCATTTCTCAGCCTCCAGAAATATAAGAAATAAATCTCTGCCCTTTATAAATTACCCAGTCTCAGGTCTTCTGTTATAGCAGCACAAAATGAGTAAGACAGACCTCAAGACCTAAATAATGTATGTGGGACTTTACTGGTGTGGGCAAAGAATAGGAGAAAAAAAGTTGAAAGATGGAGGAGACTCTTTGGTCTCACTGTTAATTCGAATCTGTTCACACTACAAAAAGTACGTCGCAAGAGTAGCCAGGTTCCTAAGGAAGAACAGGTCAATGTCGACGATGATTAGGTTTCATTTTTTTCTGGTTACCTAGCAACAGCAGGGCACTGTGTAGTCTCCCTTTTCTGGTAAAGCCCTTTAATATTACAGCTTAAAGGAGAGAGAAAAGGAGGTTTTCACTTATAGAAAGACACCTGTAAATCATTGTCTCTGTACTCGTTCCTTTGATCACCCTCCCTGAAGCTCAATCATAGGAAAAATTACAAATAGCCAGCTTCTGTCAGAGCAGAAAGTAGACATGGAAATCCAGGTGAGGCAGGAGGAGAACGTCTTGAGGCTCAGCAGTTCTTTTTTCAGTCACTAACAAGAGGCCATTATAATCTCTGCCACATTTTATCTAAAGACACTATTATTTAGACGGATGTACATACCTGCTGGCATGCTAATAACAAAACTGCTTGTGACTCTGCCCTTCTGACAAGGATCTTTGGTTGATAGAGATGATAGGAAGCAGTGCTGGCAGGAATAAAGAACACAATGTTCTTTCAAGGCGCCATTTTTGGGGAGGGGTGGCCTCTGCTATACTTCATTTCATCCCTTCTCCCAATAGGAGATAAGGTGTTATGGCTTGAATATGTTCCCCCAAAATTCATGTGTTGAAAGTTGGTTGCCTCTGTGATGGTATTAAGAGGGTAGAAACTAAATCTAACTACAGTATTATGAGGCAGGATCTTTGAGAGATGATTGGGATGAAATAAGGATGAGGATAGGGACCCTGTTCTGAATATTGGTTCCTTTATAAGAGCAAGAGAGGCCAGAGATGACAAAAGTTTCTGCCTTGTTGTCACAGGACACCCTCCACCACCTCAGGATTCTACACAGAGTCCTGACCTGCACGAAGGCCCTCAGATGCAGTCCTTTGACTATGGACTTCCAGAATTATGAGCTGAATAAAACTTTATAAATTATTCTGAATATTCGGTTAAATATGAACTAAAACATGGGAGTAGTGAGGGAAGAACATACAAGGTTACAGGAGAGTTCATCAAGAGCTGGAATGTGCTTCTAGAGGGAAGGAGGACTGTAAAGGGAAGAAAGAAAGAGAGAAAGTGAAGCTGCACTTACAGCTTTGTTCAGTTTTAGACATCCTTACCCTTTAGAAGTCAAAGGGGTACAAATTTTAAAAATTCACTTATGGTATGGTGACTTCATTCTGCTGACCCTGATTCCAGATCCTGTACCTCAAATACTAGGAATTCAGTAATGGCCAAACACGTAACTCCTGAAGGTGCCTCTAGCTTCCATCATCTATAGAGCGCCTTCTCCAAGGATAGGCCTATGCCAGATCTCTCACATCATCATCTCTTTAAGTCTCAATATGTTGTATCCAACAATTCACAGGTTGGGAAACTGAGGCACAGGTTAAACTGTGCAACATCATATAACTGGGAAGCAATCTAGATTTAAACTCAGGACCACTGCCACATGAAGACAACTTGATCATTTGATCAAAATTCTCATGATCCTGGGACCAGCAGTTAGCGTAATGGCTATGTCGGTGAATTCCCACATAGTCGACCGTGGTTTGAGTCCCAGACCTGGTGGCTTAAACTCATGCTGGGGGCGTGTGCGTGCGTGCCCAAGATCCCGCGAGAGGAGAATGGAGGAGAAGGGATTATGGTGTGGCCATCGCCCCTGGGGGGTGATTTCTTGCTTTCTGTCTCTCTGTCTCTCTAGCGGGAAAAACAAAACAAAACAAAACAAAAGATTCTCATGATCCTCATTTCTCATAGGGCTGGAAACAGCTTGACCAACTTTTGTGAATTAAGAGACCCTGGCTTTTTTAATACTCTACCTCCCTTAAATACTACATTTTGAAAAGTTGGCTATTAGATAAAAGAAAGAGAAGGAGGAGAAAGAAAAAGAAAAGACAGCTGAGCCTCTCAAAACTGGCATAGCAATTGTTACAGAACTAAGAAACTCCCTCATTTAATCAAGCAAACACAAATATCCTCACAATAACTTCACTCTCGAGATGCTATATCTAGAATAGTCTCCTGAAAATCCACGTGTTGAGCCATTGTAACAGGATAAAGAGGGTGAAAACTTAATCTGATTATGGTGTCAAAAGGTGGTGCCTTTGGGACGAGATTAAGATTAAGGCTGGGACCAGCAGGTGGCATGGTGATTAAGGCGCTGGACACTCCCACATGGCTGACAGGGTTCAAGTCCTGAATCTGGTAACTTGCTTTCTCACTTCCTCTCTCTCTCTCACTCTCACCCTCTGTCTCTCTCTGGTCAAATTAAAAAATAAATGAATGAATAAATAAAATAAATAATTATTAAAAAAAAAAGATTAAGGCCATGAGGGTGGCATTTCCAGGACTAAGTTCTGGTAGGTTTTTAAGTAGAGAGAATGAGAAGGACCCACATGGAATACGAACCACGCTTTGCTTCATACTATCATATTCTTTTATCTTAACTTTAATTGTAGGCTTTAGTTCTGGAAAGAACCTACCAGAGGAGTGCCTGGACTCTGCACCCCCAAACAATGACTAAACTTCTACTTTGACAAATTGCTCAATTTCAAGTATTTCCTGATATTGGCTGTGGAACAGACTAGAACACAGGGCAAGCCTAAAAATCAGCCAAGATTGTTTTTTGTCCTATTTTACTACATTGAGAGACAAAACTATAGCTATTTGTGACCACAGCATACATTCACACTTTTAAATCCCTTCTCCAGCCATTGAACGAAGTAACTTCACTTCCAAATGCAAATATTCCTCAATTAAACTGCTGATGTGTTTAATATTACACACACACACGCACACACACAAACCCTCAAAAGTTCCACGTAGCAGATAATGGCAGATTGAGCAGGGACATAAACCACTACAGTGCCACCTCCTTGCCAACAGAAGGTCCAGCCAGGGATCAAGAAATACTACAATACATTAAAAATGAAAACGCATCTCTTAAATGAGGCTGCTGGAGGTGACTGATGAGCAATGTAACAATGCCAGGTATACGGGAAACCCTTAATCCATGTATGTTTATCTCCTCTGAGATGTGAAGCATGTAGCAAAAAATTCAAAATACTGGTGAGTCTAGATGTCTGGGAAGTCCCCTTATGGCTTCAAGAGAAGACTTGTTCAAAAAGAGACAAAGCGTCAAATATATATCATGTCAGAAAGAATTCTTTTATCTTAACTTAAATTGTAGGTTTTAATTCAGGAAGAGAGGGAACCAAGAATGAATGGGGAGGAGGGGTGGGGCAGCACGCGCGCGTGTGTGTATGTGTGTAGGGAGCATACGTGGGAGCGCGCGTGTGTGTATGTGTGTAGGGAGCATATACTTTTAATCAAATTGCTCAAATAAGAATTAAAAAAAAAAAAAAGGAGAAAAACACTTCTAGGTGAGAACATGTTGGGCCCTAAGGTGAATGGCCCACATTGTAATTCCAGATGTATCGCTGTATGTTGTCGTAGCTGTGCGTCACCTGGACAGGAACTCAATTTCCTTCTCCGTGTTCTTTTTGGCTTCTACCTGAACAAAGTAAGCTAGGTCAGACAATCTCTCTTTGATATTAGAAACCATCCTGTGGGTTTTCATTTTGCTACTTCGTTCAACCCTGAGAGAATGCCAGCACGGCAACTGCAGATTTCTCAAGGCCAGCCACCTTTCTTCACACTTTTTACTCTGGGTAGTATGACTTTCATATAGAACCCTCAACTGAAAATATATTTATTAAAAGTAAACCTCACTAGGTCAAAAAGCAGAATTATTGGTGAGTACGATTAATCATCTAATTTATGTTCGAAATGTCTATAAATTGATGGACAAAACCCCTCATTTTTAATAAGCAAAAAGAAATCAATACAATCATAATTTGGTCAGCTAAAAAGCAAATAGTATTATAATGCGACACAATGACAAAGAACCTTTCAACCATGTGTCTCAACACAACTTTTCTTCTTGATAGAAAAGAAATAATTTGATTGTTACCATATCTCTGTAAACTAAATAGAGTGACCATAATAAAACTTAAAATAAGGACAAATAAACTAAACAACATAAGCACTCCAAAGCCAGCCTAAACTAAATAGAAAAGTAAAATCTTGGTTCAGGATGTTTGTTATTTTCTGTTTCATAACTAAGATTTTATTCACACAATGAAACTTCAGCCTCCACAGGAAGATTCCATACTCACATTATGAGGACTGAGAGGTGTAAGTCTCCAAATGCAAAATCTATAGAAATCTGTATTTTGGTGGTCAGCATTCTTTTCTCTTGTGGGTATGTGGAACACAAAATATCAACACAGCCAAGAAATATATACTGACATCTAGAGACTATTCCCTAAATCTCTTCTTCAGCTCTTACTTGCAGCCTGCTTGTTGACATTAGTGTTTATCATTTCCACAACTTTCTCTGCTCATCTCATATTGACATTTCTAATGGAAAATGGAGAGACTCTGACTTCCTTCTACTGTTAAACCCACTGGACAACTGGCTACTTTCAAGAACACACAATAAACTCAGTGTGTAAAACATGGCTGTGTGTCACATTTTGAATGAAGTGCCTCCCAGACTGTGAGGTGAAATAAATCCTCTAAACCACAAAGTTAAATGTTACTTTGGGCATGTCGTTTCCCTTATCCCGGCTTTAGTTCATGAAGAACTGAACAGATATCATCATTAAGGTCTCCTAAACTTCTTACACTGTGTGTGAATCTTCATGTTTGTGTTTTAGCTCAGCGATTCACCAAATAATATTCCACAGTCATAGAAAGTGAATGTATTTTTCAACTGCCTTATGCTTGAGAAATGCGATAAAATTCATTACCTGAAGTTGTATTTAAAATTTTCAAGCTAATTATCACACACCTGACCCACCTCTCTAGCTTCAGTCTTCCCAACAACATATATCTGAAGTGAGTCCACATACAATATTCAAAGGATAGTATTTGGAAATTACACTTTGAGATCCACAGTCATATCTGCACTGATCTTCCTTCCTATAAATAACAAACTTGTTGTAAAGAACATGTTTTTGACAAATAGAAAAGGGTTATCTATACTTTCAAATTACCTAATTAATGTAATCTTTGCCTTTTTCTGAATTTTCTGAAAACAAAAACATTTTAAATCATAGTATGTTTTAAAGAAAAGTTTCCTTGGAATGTAAAGGTGCCAGTACAACTTTCATCAACGATATCAGCTGCCAAGGTTTACACACAGCTTAGCAGTGTACACAGTGACCAGACACCCGGAAGTTCAGTGCTACACCAAGCATGTTTAGTCTATGTTGAGATCACTGGTGATGCAATGTTCAACCTTCTCCATGTCTTATCCTATTCCATCCTCCCAAGAAGGTCACAAAACAGAACTTCGTATCTTCTGAGACTTGGCTCTGTTTTTGTTTCTTTTAATCAAGTATTCTGTCTTGTATTTCTTAATTACTACATCCCTTGTGCTCATTCTTAACATCAAAATTCACACTTTCCTAGAATAACTCTATCTCAAAAGAATTTCCTCATTAATGTTACAGCTCTGCAAAATACATTGTATTCTCTATTTAGTGATCAATTCAGGCTTACACTCTGAAATGTTTAAAAGAATCATTTCCTGATGTCATTACTGGCAATCACTATTTCTTCCTCAGGAGCATTAATGCACAACATTTTCCTTCTAATGGAAAACATTTATTGTACAGAGCTCAAAGAATCTTCAGAGCAAAGAAAAATTGGTCTCTGTCCCTAATTTTGCTTGAGTCAATTTTCCATAGTGAGCCACAAACAGGATGTGAGACTCTGGCATAAAAACTAATCTAGAGTTGGTATCTGAAGCAAACAATCTAAATTAGTGTTATGGTTCCCTTTCCTAGTCTTTATGTACTAATTCTGCATCTGAAATAAAATAACTGAAATGTGCTTTGGGGTTTATGTAGGTATATGGTGTGTGCATGTACAAATTCATAAAATTTGAAAGCAAATTGTTATAATTTTTAAGTGGTGATTTTGAGAGTTGGACTTTGTTTTCTTAACAGTAATTAACATATTTAACATATTTGGAATAGTCTATGTTGACAATATAAGTAACAGTGAGAAGAAACACAGCAATTGAAACAATCGAAACAAAAGAAAATGAGAGTAGGTTAACAGGAGACATGATGATGTGACACATCAGTTCTCTGTGCTGTCTAAATTTGGATCATTCTCTTCCTTCTTCCAAGAAGTTGCCACTGTTAAGGAGCCATGACCTAACCCCAGTCAGAATGGCTAAGATTAAAAAAAGAATGGTAAGTGCTAGTGAGGTTGTGGAAAAAAGGACACTCTCCTATACTGTTGGTGGAAATGTAAATTTGTAAAACCAATGTGGAGAACAATATGGAGGTTCCTCAAATACCTACAAATAAAACTACCATATGATCCAGCAATTCCACTCCTGGGTATTTACCCAAAGGATAGAAATACAGTTGATCAGAAAAACACTTGCACATTTATGTTTATCGCAGAATTATCCATAATTGCTAAGAAATGGAACCAATCCAAATGCCCACTAACAGATGAACAGATTGAAAAAGTGTGGCACATATACACTACAGAATTCTACCCAGCCATAAAAAACAATGAGAGCCTGGCATTTGATAGAAAGTCGACAAATATGGATGATTTACTGCTAAGCAGAGCAAGCCACACTATGAAAGAGAGAGACACTGTATGTCCCCACTCAATATATACTGAATGTCAGCATTCTGTGGCAGAAACTGAAAGATTGGAAGGTATAAAATCAGGGAAAGCAACTGTTGACACTGGAAACAGTGTGGAGGGAGGGTGGGAAATGAGGGAAGGTGACAGGGAGGGAATCAAGTGGAAAAAGAAAGAGACAAAATATTTAAGGGACACAAAAATGGAAAATTATGTATTGGTGATAATATATATAATAATATCTTTGACTGAACCAATATACAGTATATTCATAATGGAAAAATTAATTTAGTCTGCTGTAATGTTATAGAGTCATCAAATATAAAAAAAAAAAAAAAAAAAAAAAATTAGGGACCAGCAGATGGTGTAATGGTTATGTTGCTGGACTACCACATAGTAGATCACAGTTTGAGTCCTTGACCTGGCATCTTAAAACTCACAGTAGGTGCATGTATGTGCATGCCCAAAATCATGAGAGGAGAATGGAGAAGGGATTGCAGTGTTGTCATCCCCTCCCCCTCCTGGGGGTGATTTCTCACTGTCTCTCTCTGTCTCTCTGGCAAGCTCATATACCCTATTACAAAAATCTCTAAGAAATAAAAAATTTAAAAAAGAAAGAACCATGACCTTAACATAAAAAGCTCCACAAAACTATCTTTCTTCTCTTTCTTTTTTTTTTCTTTTCTTTGGAGAGGTTTTTGCTATAGGGCACGTGTGCTCACCAGACAGACAGAGAGAGACAGAGAGACAGAAAGCGAGAAATCGCCCCCCCAAGGGGGATGGCCATGCCGCAATCCCTTCTCCTCCATTCTCCTCTCGGGATCTTGGGCATGCACGCACACATGCCTGGCGTGAGTTTTAAGCCACCAGGTCCGGGACACAAACTGCGGTCGACTACATGGGAGTCCAGCAACATAGCCATTACGCTAACTGCTGGTCCCCAGAAATTTTTTCACGTCAAAAAATAAGGCCTACATCAAATTACCTAATCAAATATCTATTATTAAGTACCACTTTATAGGAACTATGTGGGCAAAAGAATATGTTAAATAACACCATAGGGATACAATCTGTAAAATCCAGAATGTGGGACATTTTTAGGGGAAAAAAAACCTAGCCCCTTCGAAAAACAAATAATCCAATTTTTCCAACAAATAATTGTAAGATTAAAACTGAGGGGAAAAAAATAAAAGAACAATACGAAAGAATCAGCAAAACAAAAAGCTAATTTTTTGAGAGGATAAACAAAATTGACAAACCATTAGCTAGAATAACCAAGAAAAAGAGAGAAAGAAATTAGATAATTAACATCAGTAATGGAACAGGTAATATTACAACAAATACCATGGCAATACAAAAGATCATGAGAGAATACTACAAGTCACTATACACAAACCAACCAGGAAACCTAGAAGAAATGAACAAATGTCTGGACACAAACAATATACCTAGACTGAACCAGAAAGAAATAGAAAGCCTAAATAGACCAGTAACAGGAAATGAGATTGAATCAGTAATAAACAATCTCCCAACAAACAAAAGCCCAGATCTTAATAGCTTCACTTCTGAATTGTACACATTTTTAAAGAACTAACTCTAGTTCTTTTCAAAAAAAGATCCAAATAAAAGGAATCCATCCAAACTCATTCTATGAAACTTCTGTCACCTTAATACCAAAAGCAGACAAGGATACAACAAAAAAAGGAAAACTATAGACCAGTAACCCCAACTAGATACAGATGCAAAAATCCTCAGCAAAATACTAGATGACCGAATTAAATAGCACATTAAAAATATTATACACCATAAACAAGTGAGCTTTAACCCAGAGATGCAAGGATGGTTCAACATACTCAAAACAATAAATGTAATACATCATATTAACAAAAGGAAAAATAAAAACATGTGACCATATCAATTGATGCAGAGAAAGCATTGATAAAATACAACATCCCACTCTTCTCACTTGGGCATCAGCATGGGCCATTGCTGCAAATTCACTCCCATCTGTATTGGTCTCTCAGTTGCTCCAGCCCCTGCAGAGCAGCTACCTTGGTCACCGCCCCTTCCATCTCACTGCAGCTCAAAATGAAGCTGTTGTCATTTCTGGAAAGAAACTTGCCCAGCAGATCAAGCAGGAAGTACAGCAGGAGGTGGAAGAGTAGGTGGCTTTGGGCAACAAACGGCCCTAACCTGAGCGTGGTTCTGGTTGATGAGAATCCTGCAAGTCACTTCTATGTCCTCAACCAAACCAGGGCAGCTGCAAATGTAGGAATCAACAGCGAGACCATTGTGAAACCAGCTTCAATTTTAGAGGGAGAACATTGAATTTAACCGATAATTATGCTAAATAGTGATAATAATATAGATGGCCTCCTTACTCAGCTGCCTCTTCCAGAGCACACTGATGAGAGAAAGATCTGCAATGCCCTTTCTACAGACAAAAATGTTGATGACTTTCATGTCATTAATGTAGGGCAAATGTGTTTGGATCAGTATTCCATGTTACTGGCCATCCCATGGGGTGTCTGGGAAATCATTAAGCGAACTGTCATTCTAACCCTAGGGAAGAATGTGGTTGTGACTGGAAGGTCAAAAAATGTAGTAAATGATGTTACTACACACACAGATAGGGCACGTGAACACCACGGAGGTGATGCCACTGTTACAATTCTCATTGATATACTCCCAAAGAGCAGCTGAAGAAACATACAATTCTCGCAGATATTCTGGTATCTGCTGCAGGCCTTCCAAATCTGAAAACAGCAGATATTTTCAATGAGAGATAAGCTGTCATTGATGTGGGAATAAACAGAGTTCAATATCCCATATCTGCTAAACCAAAGTTAGTTGGAGATGTGGATTTTGAAGGAATCAGGAAGAAAGCTGGCTACATCATTCCAGTCCCCAGGGATGTGGAGCCCCCGACAGTGGCTATGCTAATGAAGAATGACATTATTGCTGGGAAAAAAAGTATTGAGGCTTGAAGAGCAGGAAGTACCAAAATCTAAAGAGCTTGGAGTAACCACCAATTAACTGTGTGTCTTCACTGCCACGAACATGCCAGTTCAAGAAGCAAAGCAGGCCAACAGAAATGCAGTATTTTATTTATTCTATTGAAATGGTTTCAAATGATGCTTTATATTTATTAAAAGCTTAAGTAGTTTGGCGTTTGTGCACCTGGCTCTGCAATACCTCACCAGGGAATTCTCCAGTATTGTGGTGAGTCCTGCAATCTAGCCAAGAGCAGCCATTGACCTGGGTTAATTAACATGGGAGACATGGTCACGCTGAGGAAACGGATGCCTTGTCGAGTTAAAAATTTGCCTTCTCTAGGCAGGCATTCCCAAGTGCTGTTCCAATAATGTTGACACTCATTTGAGGTTCCAAACCTTTTGAGTTCAACTGATCAAACCGAAGGAACACTTTTGCTAGAAAAACTTGGGGAAAAGGTAGAAAGGAAGAAACGGTGGTAACTGAGTGAAAAAAAAATATATCCTCTTTATATTTAGATTGATTGATCGGCAGATTTATCTAAATAGAACTGAACTGGCAAGGAAAAATATAAAATCTACAAGCAATTGTATTCCTAAGCTACCTTTTTGTGGCTTAGTCATTGGGCAACTGTTTAGGGTCAATCCATTTGCTATAAGCCCTCCTTTTAATAATGCCACCCTTCAGTGAGGTCTTTCCATTTTAGTTTTCTAGGATTGAAGGCTTATTTTATACATTATTTATGTGTGTTGTCCTAATTGGCTTTTGCTATATTTTTAAACTTTGTTAAATTTGTCTATTTTTAGGAGTGTCATATGGTTTCTTTGGTATATCGTGAAACCTATTATATTCTTGAGAAATGAAACTTGGGCTTGATGATCATTAGGGCAACTTGTATAAGTATGCAACTTATTTTTTCCACCAAAGAATTATCAACTGCTGTCTGCTTTTCTCTGATATACTTTGTTGGCTTTCTCAAAAGATTTTTAAGAGATTGAGTTCATAATGAACTTAATCATACTTGCTGGTTAAAGATCTTTTTGTTGTTGTTTGTTTGATAAAACACGTCTGTCTGGTGTGGAATAAGAAAAATCCCTTCATGATTAAGACTCTTAATCAAATAGGGATAAAAGGTGCATTTCACAACACAAGAAAAGTTATATATAACAAATTCATAACTTACATCATACTGAATAGGGAAAAGCTAAAAACTTTTTCACCAAAAACTAGAACAAGACAAGGTTGTCCACTTTATCCAATATAGTATTCGAAGTCCTAGCCAACTCAATCAGACAAGAAGGTAAAATAAAAGGTATTCAAATATGAAAGTAAAGTAAAATTGTTCCTATTTGTAGATGACATGATTACATGCATAGAAAAACCAAAAATCTATGAAAAAAACTCCTAAATAAGTGAATTCAGTAAAGCTACAGAATACAAAATCAATATACAAAAATCTATAGCATTTTTATACACCAACAATGAGCAGACCAAAGCAGAATTGAAGCAAATAATCCTATTTACAATACTTCCTCATACCTCCCTCCCCGACCCTACACACACACAGGAATAAACATAACCAAAAAGGTAAAAGATCTTTACAAAAGAAACTATGAAAAAACTGAAAAACAAAGTTGAATATGATAAAGAGAAAATGAAAAGACATCTCTCATTCTTGGATTAGAAGAATAAATGTAATTAACTTTAACATGTCAATTCCACCCAAATTTACTTATAACTTCAATGTGATTCCAACCAAATTACCAGTGGCATTCTTCACAGAAATACTAAAAACAATCATAAATCTGTCTGGAATCATAAAAGGCCCTGTATTGCCTAGGAAATGCTGTACAAAAAGAATAATGTAGGAGGCATCTCACTAGCTGATCTTAAAATATTGCAAAGCTGTGATAATCAAAACAGCGTAGTACTGGACCCAAAACAGACACACAGACCAATGGAACAGATAGAGAACCCAGAAATAAATCCCTAAACAGAGTTAACTGATTTTTGATAAAGGGCATAAGACATTCCAGAGGAGAAAAGAAAGTATTTTCAGCAAATAGTGCTAAAAGGGCTGGACATCCACTTGCAGAAAAATGAAACTATTGCTAGCAGGTAGTATGGTGGTTAAGGTGATGGACTCTCACATGGCCAACCATGTGCTTTGAATTCCCGATTAAGTAGCTTGAAAATCATACCAGGTGCATGTGCATGTATATCTGAAATCCCAAAAGTAGAATGGAAAAGAAGTGATTGTGGTGTGGCCTTCCTTCCTGGGGGTGATTTCTCACTTTCTTTCTCTCTGCTTCTCTCTATCTTTCTCTGGCAAGCACATGGAACCTATGGCAAAATTCTTTAAAATGAAATTAGGCCCCTATTTCTCACCATTAACACAAGTTGACTCAAAATGAATCAATGATCTAAGTGTTGTGGACAGAAGTCTGACTACTTTTCCTATTTTTCCAAAATCTTTTCAAAAGGGACTGGGGAAGTCATGCCACAAACATTAACAGACCATAATATATGTGAGACTATCTCAAAAAAATATAAATAAAAAAAGCTGCTTCTGAAATTATTAAAAAGGCACCTAAAACTCCCCTTGTCCGGACAATTTCTGTCTTTTCTTATTCCTTCTCTTACCAGAAATAAACTTTGCAAAGATACACATTTAGCAGATTAGTCACCATAATGAATCTATAGAAAGAAGGGAAGCCTAGTCTTACTAAGTGCAGGGCCAAGAGCAGGGCAGCTCATGCTACAAGGGGCCATTTCTGCTAGAGTTTTGTTTCATGTAATCTTCGTATTTTTGTTTAAGTGCATAAGTCTCTACTGAGTTTGATCGTGTGCTTTATCAGTTTTAGAGGGTGTGTTCATCTGGTGGGCTTCTTTTTGATTTGCAAAGTTCTAGATAACATTTTCTGTTTTAGTACAAAACAAATCATAAGTTTTCTGGCAGCAATAGGCCTGGGGTCTTTTTCTTTCTTTCCCCATTTGCTAGCAGACAGCAATTTTCTATCTTGTAAAACATCTTAAAATTTTGTTACTCCTCTAAAACCTGTATATTTTAGGTGGTAGTCTTCTCTCAGCCTTTGTCTCATTATTTTTTATCATAACTAAAGTCTCAGTTTTTCTTTTACTGTGGGTCATTACAATGTAAATAAACCTTGGATTTCTAAGCCCCCTTAAAAATGTTTTGTTTTGTTCTGTTTGTTTGTTTTTATCCCAGTCTTAGCCCTTTTCAAGTTGGACTCCTAGTTTTAAGAAGGATGCAGGAGCTTGGGGTACATGGGCCCTGCACCCAGTACAGATACAGTAAATAAATCCCTTTTTTTTATGCTCATAAAGAAATAGAGACATGGTCACAGAAAAAATACTGAAACAGAGTTAACAGAGGGAAGAATATCAGAGCTCCAAGACAGGGAATGAGTCTATCCTTAGTATCTGGTATCTAGTTTCTTTGTTTTGGTTTCTTGATTTTTTTTCTTCTTTCTTTTCCTGCATGAGAAATCTCATCACGCATGGCCAGGGTAGTCTTTAAAGAAATTAACATCCACATGTGAATACACTTCCTGGGTGTTTTCCATGTCCCATTCCAGTGGTAAAATTTCTGTATATGTATCTGGGATATCAGAAGGACGATAACAACCTTCCTGTTGCCAAGAGTCAGATATAAAGGGTGAATTTAACACAGAGATACTTTTTAACTCTCTTATATGTTCGTTTGTGTTGTACTTATATGCTGTATGTTATGTTTATGTGGTGAAGTACTTAAGGAATTCCATTAAATTTGACATGTAAATAAAGAGTGCTCTTAGCATTTAATCCAAATGCTTTCAGGTTCGTGTGACTTAAGTAAATAAATCTACTACAAATTTAAAAATAAAGGTTAAAGATGACTTCATAATTTCAACCTAGGTTTTACCAATCAAACTACAAAATTGTTTGGTATTATTGATTTTAGTAAAACTAAATTTCAGACTTAACAACTTAAGATAGTATCTAATATCCATATGATCTACATATTTAACATGTTATAAAAAGTTTAATAGAAAAATAAGTAATTGACTTTCCAGTATCTTTTGGTATTTTAGATAGCCCAGACATAGGTTTTTAAGATCTGGTATTGTAAGTATAATGTTAAAAAATTTTCAGGTAATTTTAGATCTTAAAAGGAATTAATGCCATGTTAAGTTACTATTGGTTAATATAAACTGTAAAGTTTTTCACTTGGTTTCTGACTTTTAGAGTTATTTTGTCTTAATAGAAAAATTATTAAAAATAAATGACAAGTCAAATTGCTTACTTATAAAAAAGTCAAGGTTAAGAGGGTTGGCAGGTGATATGATGGTTAAGATACTGGGTTCCCAAATGACTAACTATTAAGATACTGGACTCCCACACGGTAAAATAGTTCAAATCTCAGACCTGACAGCCTTCTTTCCTGCTCTCTCTCTCTGGTAGAATTTTACATAGTTCTTAAAAAAAAATTATTAAGGTTACAAAAGAGTAAAAATTAAGGTTAATATATGTTATTCTACATACAAAGTTACAAAACATTGAAATCTCATTTGAGTAAAAATCTACAAGTTAGACATACAAATATTTTTCTTTTTAACATTTTTGTGGGGATAATCTAAATAAAATGTTATTAAGGTTATATTTAAATGTATTTATGTAAAACCCTTAGAGAGGGATCTAAAAGCCCATCTTACCTAAAAGGCTGTCTTAGTATGGGATGGGTGGGGTCACACAAATGGCTGACACCTTGATTAAATAACATGCCATTGTGACCTAAACCCCTCTGTGGTAATAGGATGAAACAGTTCTGTGGCCTTGCTTGACAGTAAAAACAAGGCTCTGGTCAGAGTTTGTTAAAAGCATCTATCATTTTTTTTTTTCTTTTCTGAGGGGAGGTTCCTAAAAGTCTTCAAAGGGTCAATCTAATCTAAAGTAACAGCAAAAAATAAAAAGAATTTTGTTGTTGGGACCAACAGCGTAATGGCTGTGTCACTGGACTTTTTTTTATGATTATACTCTGTTACTTATAATCCTGTTGTATCCCAATACTGTATTGACTTTTCTGACATTTTAATATAACTTTTCTTTTTCTTTCTCTTTTTTTTCCCAAGCATTATTTACTTAGATCTAAACGTTCATTTTTTGTTTTTTTCCAGTAGGGCCCCTGGAAAATCTCAAAAGATGCATCTCATTTTTGTAAAAGCTAATCTGGTATATCAGTTAATGTAAGGATCATTTGTCAACTGTAATTATTATTATTATTTACACATTATTGGTACTAATATGTTCAGATAATTAATTTATGAGATTAATGCTCTTAAGATGACACTCAGTTATAAGTATATCTCAAGTTACTGTGTATGACAAAACAAAATTGTTTACTCATTTACCTCTATTGTACTGAACTGCTGTCAAGTTATTTATACTTTTTTTTTTTTTTTTTTTTTTTTCCATTCATATTGCCATTCATACTTCTGAAAATTGCTTCCCTCCCCAAATGGACTTTTAGGCCTGACTTTTTCCTTCACCCAGAGACAAGTGGCTATTGTGTCAGACATGTTCTTCCCCCAGGACTACTAGGGATGAGCCTCCCTAAAACCATGGGACATGATTCCTAGGAATAAGTCTCCCTAGCACTGTGGGACCTGACTACTAGGAATGGAGCCTTCATAGCACCCTGGGATCTGTCAATTTTGTGGCCTACACATGCATTCAGAGGAACGATTTTTGGCCAACAGGGGGGACTGTGGACAGAAGTCTGACTACTTTTCCTATTTTTCCAAAATCTTTTCAAAAGGGACTGGGGAAGTCATGCCACAAACATTAACAGTCCATTTATTTTCTATTAACAGGATTCTTCCTACCTCCTGTTCCTGGCATAGTATCTTTGAGATGTACATTTCAACCCATTACAGTATATTCTTCTGCTTATCTCTTCCCAAGACACAGAACTTCCCTTTTCCTTGAGATGTAGATTAAGCCTTTCTTTAACTAAGACACAGATCTTCCCTTCCAATCAACAACCTAGGAATTGTGGAACCCACCTATAACCTACAAGCCCCACTTCTACATGTCCCACCTTTTTGGACCAGACCAATGGAAAATCTTTTCACTAAATGTTGTCTGTCAATCTCAAAAACAAATAAAAGGAACCTTTGTACATGATCACCTCAAGAAAGGCATGTATGCCTCTTCTCCGGGCCTAGGTCACTCACAGTTGGCTTGGAAATAAACCACATTAACTATTAATTATTAATTATTAATTTTACAGTTGGTTATTTTTTTCCATCGACAGTGTAAAGCCTCAAACTGTAAAACTATTTGTGGAAAGCATGGGGGATACACTTGAAAACACTGGAGTAGGCAAAGATATCTTTATAAGACCCACTAACTGCAGGCAACAATTCCAAATAGACAAGTTGGTTTACATCAAGCTAGAAAGCTTCTGTCAGCAAAGGAAAAAAATAAATACAGTTAAGAGACAACAGAATGGGAGGAAATATTTGCAAAGTAGGCTTCAGATAACGAATCGATTATCAGAACATATAGGGAATCCAAGCAGCTTACCCACAAGACAACAAACATAATAATTCAATTTAAAAACGAGCAAATAAGCTGAATAGACAAATTTCAAAAGAAGACATATAAATGGCTCCAAAGCATATAAAGAAATGTTCAACATCTCTTATACTAAGAGAAATGCAAATTCAAATCACAATGCAGTATCACTTAACCCAGTCAGAACGTCTAAGATAACAAAACAAAGGACAAGTGCTGTTGAGACTACAGTGAAAAGTGAACTCTCCTGCACTATGAGTGGGGATGTAAATTTGTACAACACTGGAAAACAGTACAGGGCTTCCTCAGAAATTTACAATTAGAGAGACCAGCAGTTGGAATAATGGCTGTGTCGCTGGACTCCCATGTAGCTGACCACGGCTCAAGTCCTGGACCCAGTGGCTTAAACTCATGCTGGGCACGTGTGTGTATGTGCCCAGGATTCCGAGAGGAGGATGGAGGAGAAGGGATTGTGGTGTGGCCATCCCCCCTGGGGGGTGATTTCTCACTTTCTGTCTCTCTGTCTGTCTCTCTTTCTGGAGAGTGCACGCACCCTATAGCAAAAACCTCTCCAAAATAAATAAATAAATAAAAAAGAATAAAGGTCATTAAAAAAAATTTACAATTAGAGCTACCGTATGAGCCAGAAATCCTATTCACTGATATTTACCCAAAGGACAGGAAAACAGTCAGTAGGAAAGACACTTGCAGCATTATTCACAATTGCTAAGACTTGGAATCAACCTAAGTATCCAGCAACTGATGACTAGATTGAAAACATGTGGCACATATGTAATATGAAATACTATTCAGCCCTAAAAAACTGTAAGACTCTATCATGTGACACAAAGTTAATAAATATACAAGATTTAATGCTATGAGAAATAAGCAGACTATGAAAGAGAAACATTATATTTGCTGAACGTCTGAACTCTATGGCAGAAACTGAAGTATTCAAAGACATAATAGCAGAGAGGGCAAGTATAGATACCAGAGACTGTATAGGAGGAGGTAGAGAGGGAGGGGTGGGTTAGAGGAGCTCAGGAAAAAAAGTATTTGACACAAGAACGTGAGGTTCTTTGTTGAAAATGATTTGTACAACAACATCCTTGATTTGATTATTCCACACTGCAGGTATGCTTTGAAAATTGTATACCATAAGATGTAAAACAATTCAATGTAAATAAGAAATTATAAAATGAAATAAAAATGGAAGAGAGAGAAAGAGCTGGCCCTGTTGCACAGCAATGGGGCACTGTGCAGACAAAGCTGATCCCACATGGCTGACTAGAGTTCAAGGCCTGGCTCAGTTAGCTTCACATTGGTCTGATACATTCATAACTAGGATCCTGACATGACAGGATAGGGAACTGGAAGAAAGAGAACTATGGCATAACCAGGTCCCATTGTGGGCACTTTCCCCTTTCCTCTCTTCCCCTCTCACTCTCTCATCTTTCTCTCTTTCATGAACACACAAATGCTCTCTATCATGAATAAAAATATTTTTTTAAAAAGAGGCAGAACTTTAGATTAAGAGACTTAAAAGAGATATACCAACCAAACCTAATATATGAAATTACTTGTATCTTAATTCAAATAAACCAAGGGAGGAAAAGCATTTATAAGATAATCAGAGAAATTCTAAATACTGACAGCATGATTTTAAGAAAGAGTATTTTTAGGTGTGATAATGATATTGTGGCATGTAAAGGGTCTTCATTGTTCAGAGAAAGATACTAAAGTATTTTTGGATAAAATGATAAGATGTTCTAGATTTGCTTTAAGATAACCCAATGTGAAAGAAAAGTGTAAAGGTCATTGAACCAAGATTGGCTAGGAGTACACAGTATCCATTAAATAATTCTCTCTACTTTTGTATATGTTTGGAAATTTACACATAAAGTAAAATTTTTAAGTCAATAGCCTTCCATGTATTTGGACTATAATATTATGAAAGGTTCTTTGTCATTCCAATAGTGTAGCTTCTATATATCTAATATAAACAAAACATTGTGGCAATAAATTAGATGGATGCTGAGTATGTTTACATCAATTTTAATGCAACTGTAAGACAAGTCATTGTCAAGGGCATATATGGATTTATAGCTATTTAGAAAGATACACAAATTGTATAAACCTATGCCGTAAAACAGACAGAGTTCATTTGAGTTCAAAGCTACTCATAAAAAATTTTAAAAAATTTAAAAAGATAACTGATTCAGTTATTGTCTTTACTCTTGCCTGAAAACCTACTAGCATCTTCTAGGTAACATGTATTTCAGAAAGTATCTCACTTTATACTCCAGTACACTTGTCCTTAGCATCAAATTGGTAAGGTTCTTTATTCCGTGGTCCCCAATTGTTTTGGCACCAGGGACTGGTTTAGCAGGAAACAATTTTTCCATGGATCAGGTGGTGGAGGGGTGGAGGGGTGGAGGGGTGGCTTCAGGACAATTCATTTATTGTGCACTTTATTTCTATTATTATTACATTTTAATAGATAATGAAGTAATTATACAATTCACTATAACGCAATCAGTGGGAACCCTGAGCTTGTTTTCTTGCAACTAGATGGTCACACCTGGGAGCTCCCATGATCCACTATCTGGCAGGAGGCAGAGCTCAGTGAACAATGGGGAGCAGCTGTAAATACAGATGTAGCTTCACTCACTTGCCCACTGCTCCTATCCTGCCATGTGGCCTGGTTTTCCTAACAGGGGCTTAGGAACCCTGCTTTATTCTATTCTTATTAACTAAGTTATTCTTTATTTTAAATTTATTTCAAGTTAAAAAGTAACATTTAAGAAATAGTAAATGGGGGCCAGTAGGTTGCAGGGTGGTTAACAAACTAGATTCCTACATGGCCAACCATGCTTTGAGTCCTGGACCCAGCAGCTTGAAACTCATGCTGGTCACATGCGTATGTGCCCAAAATCTCAAGAGCAGAATGGAAGACAAGGGATTGCAACAGTCATCTCTCCTAGTGATGATTTCTTACTTTGCTTCTCTCTTTCTCCAGTGAGTTCACATGCCCTAATGCAAAAACCTAAACAACAAACTAACAAAGAAATAGGAAATAAACATAAGTATGGCTAGTCCAATGATATCAAAGTCAATTTCAGATAATAATTACAGTAGGTACCGATATACATTGTCGAATGAATGAATTAGTGAATACTTAATTCAAAAATTCTAGCTACTCTAAAGTCATGGGAAACCATACACAATAGCATAAAAATATATTGTGGAAATGATATGCACTAAATGATATACACTAATGCTGAGGAAGAAAAAAAAGGGAAAGTTAAGGGAAGATACTTTAGTTCTATTATAGTTCTATTACATTTCATTTCTTATAAAAAGCAAAAAGACAAAAATTTTAAGGAAATATGGCAATATGTCAACATTTGTTAAATGCATAATTAATATATATTTTCTACACTTTTCTATAAATTCAATATTTTCATAACTAAAACTTTTATATTAAAAATACATTATACTGGGACCAGCAGGTGGCATTGTGGTTAAGATGCTGGACTCCCACATGGATGACTGCAGTTCAAGTCCCAGACACAGCATCTTGAAAATCATACTAGGTGTGCATGCACGTGTGCCCCAAATCCTGAGAGGAGACTGGAGAAGGAATTGTGGCATCCCTGCTGGGGGGTGATTTCTCACTTTCCCTTTCTCTGTGTCTCTCTCTCTCTCTCCTTAAGAGAAAGTGTACACACACTATGGCCAAAAAAAACCCAAAAACCAAAAAACAACAACTTTTAAAAAAATGCATTAAACTACACACAATTGCAACATATGGTCTTTATACAGATCCCAAGTGAAAAAAACAAACTGAAAAAAGGACAGACACATGACATTTATGAAATAATTGGAAATTTCAAACATATGTTGATAGACCAGCAGAAGGCGTAATGGTTACATTGCTGGACTCCCACATAGTCGACCATGGTTCAAGTCCTGGACCCGATGACTTAAAACTCACGCCGGCCACATGCACTGCGTGTGTATGTGTGCCCAAAATCCTGAGAGGGGAATGGAGCAGAAGGAATTGTGGCATGGCCATCTTCCCTGGGGGTTATTTCCTGCTTTCTGTCTCTCGTTGCCTCTCCAGTGAGTGAACGCACCCTATGGCAAAAATCACTCTTAAAAAAATAAAGTTAAAAATTCAACATATGTTGATATTATGAAATTCTTGTAATTTTTTTCCTAGATGTGATAGAGTTTAAAAAGAAAAACTTACCTTTTAGAGATACTGACCTTTCTTATGGATGAATAAATATTTATAGATGAGTTTTAAAATTTGCTTCAAAATAATCTGGGGCATGAAGGTGAGGACTGGCTATAGTTCCTAATTTTTTGAAGTTGGGTGATGGCTACATGAGCAATTGTTATACTTCTCTGTTTCCTTTTGCGTGTGTTTAAGATGGTCTATAGTACATTCAGTAGGCAAGTAATACATCAAGTTCAAATTTTAAGTAATTAAAACAAATTAAGATAGTCAAATCTCGGAGTTCCTGTGCAGAAGCATGGACAAAATTCTAAGAGTGTGCTAAATTAAATGATGTGTAGCTACAAGGACAAGGTAGTATTTTCATGACACTAATTTCATCCCACAGATTTAGAGACTATGGTCTTCTAAGCACCACAGTAAAAAAGCTGACTTTCTGGAAACTGCCTGCCTCGTGATCCACCCCAAAAGAGTTATGCCTCTCATTTCACTGAGAGAAGAATCAAATTAATTTCTCTGCCAGCTGAATAAGGCAGAAAATCAACCTAGGAATTTTAATGCTGCATTTATTTCTCACTGCTTCGGTAGAGGGAATAACAGCTGTTATAATTCTTAAGCATACAAGATACAGTGTTTTTATTTAAGCCTGAAGAAGGCAAGCAATTAAGTCAAACACACCCAAGCTAATTAGTTCTACCTGCTTCTTAATAATTATCTTATTACCATACTTTCAAAAAACCTGGCATCCAATTCTTTACTTTAAAGGTCTACAAATCCTGTTTTTTTCTTTTAATCGACTACAAAATTATGAGATTTCACAGAACTGACAGTCCTATTCTAGTCTAAGAAGTTGGTATTTACAGTTTTCTGAACAACGTAATGTTTTTTTCTTTTTTAAAATGAGGAACATTCATTTTGGAATTCTTGTTTGAAATAACACTTGCTAAGAAACCAAATCCTGAAATAGCCTTCCTAAATCAGACTGAGTTTATACCACTCAAAAATAGTAATTTAAAAAGTATAACATAATGTATAGAAAAATATGTTTGTTCAGTACAGATTTTTCATGTGCTTGGATGTTCTTTTTACATTTATGTTTGTTATCAGAGTAAAGATGGCTATATTACATTTCTAAAAATTAAACTTACGCATTTTTAGGAATTGCACAAAGAGATAAGTAGGCCGTTTGTAGAACAGACTACCGAAACAGCAATCAGAAGAGAACACATATGTCACAAGGTAAGCTGCTGCTCCTTGAGCCATCTCTCCTTATAGGAAATGACAGAAACCTGTCTTGTGCATACAGATGGCATATGCTACTTTAGTTGCTAGTGTTTGTGCTTCTTGACATATGACCTGTCACCAACACCAGAACCCAAAGGAAGCTAGCTAATGTCCCTTTAATTATCCACCAGGTGAAACCATTTCCCAAGTTTGTCCTCTAGTCTCCTGCATGAACAGATCTTCCGTGAAACAACTCTTCTCAAGAAGAAGCCATAGCATTACTATATAATTCTTTGGGGGGGGACAGGGGGGAAAAACAGGGGAGGAATAAGATTTTAACCAAGGATCATGAGAGCTACTGACTGACAGTCCCAGCTCCTACCAGACCCTGAGGGCTACTAGGCATGTGGCCCTAAGAAGCCCAGTACCTCACAGAGCAGGAGGATGTAGGTACAGGTAAATACAATAAGGTAACTATGGTGCTCAATAGCTATGGAGCACTGCCCACAGGTGGACATTTTCCAGATGTGATAGCCAAGACAGGCTTCAGAGAAGAGAAGGCATCTGAACTGATCCTTGACGCCTGGCCAGAATGGCAACAGGAAGACATGGCTTTACATGGGAGGTCTTCCAGGTATCACCACTGAAAGAAGGAGAAAATGACATATCATGTGAAAGGAATTGTCAAAGTTGGCTGAAATACGGGTTTGTACAGGTGAACCAAGGAACTTGGAAAAGTAGGTTTGGGAGAGTCTTGGATGGAAATGTTGGGAGTGTTGGCTTTAGGAGGTAAACTTGACTGTTACTGGTAATTCAGGACCCATCAATGGCCCCATTTCAACCTGCATACCAGGCTTCACTGCACATACAGGTACCTTGGGGCAACAGAAGCAGTCCATAGCAGGGCAAGAAGAGAACTGTGTTCACTGGTTTTTGCCTGCCTATAATGAATCCACATTTAGCCAACAAAACGCCCATCACCTTGCTAGACAAAACTTTCTTTTTTAATCTTTTTTTCTTTTTGGCAGTTAATAGCGTGTATGGCAAAATGAAAACTGCTCTGAGCTTCTTATTTATTCATCCTTCAAAAAATTGTGAGTGTCCAGTTTATGCCCCTTTCTTTTCTAATATTTTTTTCTTTTTGGCAGTTAATAGCATGTATGGAAAATGAAAACTGCTCTGAGCTTCTTATTTATTCATCCTTCAAAAAATTGTGAGTGTCCAGTTTATGCCCAGTACTGAACTGAACACCAAGAAAGCCAAGTTGAACAAGAACTAGTCTCAGAATCCAGAAGGTTTATAATCAGAACTGTTTTACTGAAAACTGTTTCACAGCTCCTTACAAGTTAAACAGACATCTATCCTACAAGAAATTCTACTCCTAGTTCTTTATCTAAAAGAAAGGAAAGCAATTCACAAAAAGCCTTGTTCAAGGACATACATAGACACTTTAAGTCATAACCGAAAACCAAATGTCCATCAATGGAAGTAAACTGTGGCATACTCATCAATGGAAGATTACTCAGTAATATAAGAAAAACAATTATGGATTCATGCATCTCAAACATCATATGCCAAGTTTAAAAAGCTAGAGACCAAAAGGTAGTGTCTGATTCTGTTCTAAAATAAGCAAAAGTAACCTGTGGTGATGGAAAGCAGATCAATACTTGCTTCTGGAAGTGGAGTTGACTGGGAAGGGACACAAAGGAATTTATGAGATAATAGAAATGTTCCATGCCTTGACATTCTTTCCACAAAACCAAATGGACACTAGACTTGTTCACTGTATGTAAACTATATCCTAATAAGTAAAATAAGATGTATGAAGTATTTTAGAGTCTAGAGAGAAAATAAGTGAGAAGTAGTGTAGAAAGTAATAAAAGTGCCCACTGAGCTCTCTAGAGTCACACGGGAGAGGCTCTTAACTCTCTGATGGTCTGCATGGGCTTCTGGAAGCAAATGACTCTGAAGCTCAGCCCTGAAAGATGAGTATGAAGTAACCAGGCTGGGAGTAAAGGATGAAGGAGAGGACATCTCCTCAGAGGAAACAGATGTACAAAAGGTACGGGATCTGGCTTCCATGCAACTGAGAGAATTGTGTGGCTGGTCCACAGGGTGAGAAAGGAGGGAAAACCATGACATGAGGCTGAGATCAGAGGCCAAGTCAAGCCTCAGAGCCTAAGCACATAGCCTCCTGTGCTCCATTAGGGATGGCTGGTTTCCAGCACATGGAGGGGTTTAAATAAGCTATGAAAGCTGACCCAGAACCCTGTAAGAGGACTGGATGGCAGCCCGATCCACAGGCCCAAATGCCAGACTTGGGGGGAAGGGGGGCTACACAAAGCTCTATCTGAAATTTATTGTGTTGGAGTTGGGTTTCAAAATCAAACTATATAGTACATCAGGCTGGGATATGTCTCCTGAATTCCAACTGTTCCCAAGGGAGTAAAAAATACATTTGAAGAGTGTGCCACATGTAATGAGTTTATTTCAACATCAGTGTTTTTCCAAAGTTTGTTTCAAGGAATAAAGTCCTGCAAGATGCTGGGCTGGAGAGGAGGATGCTGTGAGTTAAATAGGTTTGGGAGGTGCCATCTTGGAGATTTGGAGTACACATGAACACAGAAAGTTCAGAAAAAGTAGTGCAGTCCCTAAACCTGCATTTTCCAATATAACCTATTGATGGGAGCAATTTATCATATAATACCCAGTAACAACCAGCCAAATTATGAAACTCTTTCAAAACAATCTGACTTGGATAATAGTTGTGCCCAAATGAGGCATAGCAAGTCCTTCCAGTCACCAGAACCATCATTTTAGAAGCATTCTTGTGGCTCAAGTGACTAAATGAACTTTTTTTGCAGGGAGAGGGGGAGAGAATTTTGCTATAGGGCACATGCACTCACTGGAGAGAGAGAGATGGAGAAAGAAAAAGTGAGAAATCACCCCCAGGGGGAATGGCCACATTACAGGCTCTTCTCTGTTCTCCTCTCAGGATTTTGGGCATGCATGCACACATGCCCAGTGCAAGTTTCAAGCTACCAGGTCCAGGTCTCAAACCACAGTCAGCCATGTGGAAGTCCAGTGCCTTAACCACTACACACCTGCTGGCCCCATGAACTTCTTAATACTTTACTCATCAGCACAAATACAAGAATAACAGTGATAAAAATATTATTGAGTACTCACTATATTTGCTGATTTCTCACAAAGTTGTAAGAATTTTAAATATATCATCTTATGTAATCTTCATCTCATATGCACAGCATATACTATCAGAAGTCCAATTTTTTAAAGGTTTATTCACGTATCTCTTCCATGCACCAGAGAGACAGAGAGAGAATCCCCAACAGGGTCTTGAAGTCGTGATTCACCATCAGCCTGGGTCAGTCCTGGATCATGGGCACACAGGTGCCTGGCATACCCAGGAAGGTCTCCAGATGCAAACCCAGAACTTCCCATGTGGGATTGTCTCAAGGAATGTCATTTTACTGCTGTACTACACCTGGCCCTAGAAGTTCAATTTTATAAATGAGTAAACTGAAACACACTATGTTTAAACACAGCTTAAAAGTTCACAGATAATAAATAAAAGATTTGGGGAGCCAGCAATTGGCCTAATGGTTGTCGCTAGACTCCCATGTAGTTGATCGCAGTTCAAGTCTCAGAACCAGTGGCTTAAACTCACGCCAGGTGCCCGTGCATGTGTGCCCAAGATCCTGAGAGGAGAATGGAAGAGAAGGGATTGCGGCATGGCCATCCTCCTGGGGAGATGATTTCTCACTTTCTGTCTCTCTGTATCTCTCTGTCTCTGTCTTTCTAGAGAGCACGCATGCCCTATAGCAAATACCTCTCCAAAAATAAATAAAATAAATAAATAAATAAATAGAAAAGATTTGGAATCTGGCCCCAAGAATAATTCCCAAACCTTCTATCTTCATCACTTAGCCAGTCTACCACCTCCGTTGTATTAATCAAGTCCATTCCTCCAGGTAGTCATTCATTCATCTGTTCATTTATTCAAACCTCTCACTTAAAAGTGAAGTAACGCTAAGTGCATTTAAGGTCCAACATATTGAACAAGCATGTTTTCAGTCTACTTTTGTTGAAACTTGGTTTGGGGGGCTAGAAGGGAGTACTTTCTTTATTTTCTCATCTTTGAATGGCAGGGACATTTACATCACCTGCTTTCCTCACAGGAACAAGTCTGATCTGATGTGGTTCTTGGTCTTGGTAGTTCTGGTCAAAATGAAATTACTAAACAGATTTCAACCCTTGCATTTGTTCTCAGTCTGTGTTAACTCAGTCATTTAATCAAGTCCTTTGCAGAACACATTTTCTAGAGTTTTCCTGGACCATACATCTTCAAAGTTAACCAATGATTTCTCTAAAAACAAATAAAAAACTCTGAAAGTGATCATTACCAGAAGTATGATGTTAGTTTGAGAATATAAGTGTTTTACCTTTAAGTCCACTTTGATTCATAAAAAGAAGACTTAATTATGTCTCTATCCTACCAGTGGGAGAAGGTAAATTGGATATTCTAAGATATTCAAGAGGCTTAATCTAACAAAAATGTCTGCCATTAACTATGTATCTATATGTCTACATCTCTTATCTAAAAAATATAAAGAGGACATATTATAATCTACTGGCAGCAGCATTTGAAAAATCCTTCTCTATTTTTACAAAGACCAATGATAATTTCTAGGAGTAGGATACTTTCGACATGCTTTTCCCCAGCACTCTGTTGGCACCCACCTCAAACAAATCAGATTCGGTCTTTTTGCCCTGTGTTCATGAAGGTAACCAACCATACCCATCTCACAGCACAGGGAGCTCAGAGAGACCAATTTAGTGTCTGATTTTTCACAGTGCTTTACTTCAGACTGCTAGTTCAGCACAAAACAACTGACAATGGTTTAAACACCGAACTGTTTAGTTAGCCTAAACGAAAGCTAAACACCATTCTTGCAGCATAACCACAATCTCCTTTCAAGGTAGGTTTGGGTCTACTTCACAGTCCCAAGAGGGACACTGCCGTGCAGCTGCACTTTCTCATACCGGAGCCTGAGTGTACAACATGGACTCATTACCACATGCTGACTAACAGACCATCACATTTGGACCAAAATGCCCATTATGCTTTTTTCTTCCAATCTACATGCCGACCAAAAGTAGCTGCATATTCACAACTCTGAGTATATTTCAGGGCTCATATTGAACAGAAGCACCAAGCATTCTAAAAATATAGGATGAGTTCTACTTGTGTCTATCATGACAATCTGGATAAATTAACAAGTAATCAAAACCAGTATAACTTCTAGTAGGAATAAATTTATCAGGAGCCAGAGTTTAACCCACTTATTGGAAGCAAATGGCTGTGAAAACTTTTAGCCTCTTTAAGGAGAGTTCAATATTAATCACCTGGGATATATATTAAACTTCCATACTCTCGTTGTAAGAACATTCTAAAAACAGAACCATATGAAAATGAATAAAGACAACACAATGTACATACATCAAAGAGTTCATGTTTATATAACTTTAAGAATATTTAAAAACTTCATATTTACTAGGATAGAATTAGTGTGTGTTGAGGGGGGGAAGCCATCACAACTAAACAGTTAACTGCAAGGGCACGTCTGAAATGACAAGAATACAAAGTGAAGATCCTGAACATGAAGGTTCCAGAAGCATCTGACACAGCCAAGTATGCAAAGCCTCCTTAACTTCTATCGTACTATCCCATCTTCTGCCATCTGCCTCTAGTAAATGCCAGTGTATTTCCAGGATGGAAACATACTTCCTTTCTGAAGCATTCCTACAAAGACTGGCAAAAATACCACCACTTGCAGTTGACTGTAATTGCCCTGAATTCAAGGGAAAAGAAAAACCTATAGTCTTCTTTGGTAATCCAGGAAAATCAAGAATTCTCACTGTCCAAGAACCAGCAAATGGCGTAGCAGTTACATTGCTGGACTCCCACACAGCCAACTGCTATTTGAATCCCAGATCCGGTGGCTTGAAACTCACACTGGGCACATGTGCCTGTGTGCCCAAGATCCCAAGAGGAGAATGGAGGAGAAATGATTGTGATGTGGCCATCCCCCCTGGAGAGTGATTTTTTCACTTTCCCTCTCACTGTCTCTGTCTCTCTCTCCAGCGAGTGCATGCACTCAAAGGCAAAAAGTTCTTTTAAAAAATAGTATTCTCATGGCCAAATGATCAGTTTCTAAATCAAATGAGACTAACATTTAAAGCCTCCTGAGAGCTCAGGAAAGGGTCAAACTCTCTGAGGAAACAAGAACACTAAAACTCAGAAATCAGGCCCAGCTGTGGTGACGCAGTGAGTAGGACACCACTGCATGATACTGAGGCTATGCCAAGGCCCTAGGTCAGGGTCTGGGTTGACCTGAACACACAAGGCATACAGTTCTATGTGCCCATGATCTTAGTTGGCTGGAAGGCTGAGGAGGGGGGGTTATGCTATGACAAGATCCTGTGGTGGGGGGGGAAGGGGTCTCTCTCTCTCTTATGAAATAAATAAATAAAATAAACTTTAAAAAATGTCAGAATCCCTAAGACAGCACTGAGGCTTCTGAGAAAGTTTAAGAAAACAATATAAAACCACCTCCTCATTCAGGGTTTCACATGAAGAGGTCTTTGAGTGTGCAATTTCTGTTTTGTGTTTCTGGTGGATTTATGAAGACTAGTAGAGTGCAACACCCTTAGTGCAGTGTTACAACATTCTGTATGATTAATTGATTGCAAATCACTACACAGGGTGCCAAGATCACCGGTAGGAAGCAGGTCATTAAATAAAATTAAAACTCTGCCAATGTTTTGCTTATAAATGTTTTTCCCAAAGCCTTACAGCACTATTTCTTTCTTTTTTTTTTTTTTGGAGAGGTTTTTGCTATAGGGCGTGTGCACTCACCAGACAGACAGAGAAAGACAGAGAGACAGAAAGCGAGAAATGACCCCCCAGGGGGGATGGTCACACTGCAATCCCTTCTCTTCCATTCTCCTCTCGGGATCCTGGGCACGCACGCGCACGCGCCCGGCGTGAGTTTAAGCCACTGGGTCCAGGACTCAAACTGCGGTTGACTACATGGGAGTCTAGTGACATAGCCATTAGGCCAACTGCTGGTCCCACAGCACTATTTCTTAAAAAAAAAAAAAAAAAAAAAAAAAAAAAGAAAGAAAAAGAGAAAAAAAAGGCCTCAATTCATCAGAAAAGCAGTCTCCTCAATTTCTAGAGAGTGACCTAAATAGTCTATATTTAATATGAATATCAAGCATGCAAGCATATTATAGTTTAGAAAGAGAAGGCCATAGTATAATGTGAAATTAGCTCAAAAGGAGCTTTGGAAGAGTCACCATGAAAATAATTAGATTTTGAACAGCCTTACTGTGAAATTGTTCAGCAAAAGGCACAGAGTCCTGTCCTGCATAACTAGATCCATTGGAAGCCTACATTTTTCCTTAGGTAAATCTTCAAGCCAAGCATTAACATTTCAGATTAAATTGAATTAATATCTTATCCAGAAAGAGAATGGATATGCTGGCCCCTTATCAAAGAAACTCAACAGTGATTTATCATGGTAAATTAACATCTCCACAGATCAAAACTAAGGGCCAGGCTTATTTATTATCTGGCCCAAAGTTTGGCCAGAACAACTTCTCTTCACCAGCTGTGTCTAAGAAGTGACTGCCTTGGAACCTGAGTGCATTTTGGTCCGTTAGTATGGGGTAAAAAAGCAAAGGAATATATTTCTGAAGATGCCCTCACTTAAATTTAAGATTGCTATATTAAACATGTAATTTTTCAGGCAATATTTTAAGGCTGACAATTAGAAGGCCATGCCAGGGAAATTGGTTCACATTCTAGGAGTCTATTTAACTAAACAAACACCAATTGTTTTGCCTGGGGAAATATACTAGACTGTTAAATAGGATTTGGCAGAAGTAAAAAGGTTTAAGAAAGTGTTTCAGTGATGTGGAGCTAGCCACCCATACTTAATTTACTGGTTTCAGGCTATTTTATGGTTAAAAAAAAATCCCTTAGTGAACAGCCAAGCTGACTAATTGTAATTGATATGGCAATTAAATGCTATACCATTTATGTGTCATCTTCCTAAAATGACAGCAAACGAGTTCACTTCTACAAGTTTAGACTTAATTAAAGCATTTTACAGAAAACACACTTTCACTTTTAAAATTTTCATTTGCTACATACGGCCATATGGCCACTATACTTTCAATGTTCTAAATGTAAAAATAACTTACATGAAGAAGTATTCTGTAAAGTTGTGTAAGGAGTACCTCTACCAAACTGATAAACTGCACACTACACATTGGTAAACAGAAGAATTTCATTGTTAATGAGGGGGAAGAAAAGTCTGTCATTTTTTTAATTCTGTGACCAAGAATCCAGTAAGATATTAAAGGGAAACTATCTTGCAGTCACCTTGACATTTTAGGAATGCCATACAGTACACCCATCTTACAAGAGGTTTGAAACACTCAATCCAGTTGTCTAGCCCGGGGCATTCATCCATGCTGCCAGCATTAACTATTATCACACCTCTGAGGTCCTAGATCTTTTCTCAAGATTTTCCAGTGCCACAGCAGAGTCACGCCATGTGGCTCAAGCTCACAGCTACTTGCATTTCAGCTAAAGAGTGTGGACCTGGCCTTTGTTTTATAAGTATTTATCAACAGTTCATTGTATGCTAAGCACTGCGCTTGCTGCTTGTGATAAAATAATTAACAAAGGAGACACATGTAATGCTCTACCCCGATAAAGCTTACTCTCTAGTGGGGCAGGCAGATATAAGTTATTACACATGCAATTCATTCAAATTATAACCGCCAGTCAGAGGTGCTTCCTGGTGATTCTGAACTCTGATTCTTATCAGTTTATCCAGCACCAACAAAGACAAATTGATTCAGGACAACCAAACGTGAAAGGAGATTAAGATCATGAATTAGAATGCAGCTTTTAGATTTAAAGTGAGAAATGGTTTACACCAAAAGACTCTTGTAGGCTGTTGTCGACATTTCCTTTCTAAGAGAAGAGTTCATTCAAGGAACCAAAGTATGATTAGAAGTTTTCCTAGGGATTTATTGAATAAATGCAGCCAACAAGCCTTGTAGATTTGGAAGCTCTCCTTCCCAAATACAGACATTCAGTCTGGTCAAAATAGCTTACATTTGGGTGCTTATAACTGACGGATGCAACTTGTTCTACCCAGACAGGAAGAAAGGGAAGCAAAATGTGCTTTCAAGGCTTCCTCCCTAGAACAGTTCTGGTAACGCACTAACAAACACTCCCTCTGAGACCAAAACAGAAAGATATTCTCATACATTTTCACTTTGAGTAAAAAAAAAATTCCCCAATTTATAGTTAACTTCTTCTTTTAATCTTATTTTAAACTATTGCTTCCAATGACATTTAGGAGACACTTTGACTTTACTAGCAGGCTCTATCAGAATCACAATTAGAATGAATTGTTTCCAGAATACAAGGAAGCTGATGTGTATTGGTTCCCCAGAACATGCTAGGCTTTTTTTTTTTTAAACTTGTGTTAGCACTTCCTTCCATTTTGTACAGATGGAGAAACTAAGACTTAAGGGCTATACAGCAGTAGGCACCACAGTCAGGGTTTGGGATAATGCCCTCTAACATCAAGCCAGCACTCAGGTCAGCAGTGCAGGGACAGGCACAGCTGGCTGTTTCCAAATCATCTAAGGAAGATGCTAACGAGACACACAAACTTGCAGGCCCCAGCCAAGCCCTGACGTAAATCTGGATCTCTGCACAGAGGATCCCGTCTCTACAGGAAACCCCCATGCATGGCCAGCTATAGTAACCATGGTGACAGCAACAAAGCCCATCCATGTATCTTCTTTTTCATTAGCTTTACAATTAAAATAGGCCCTCTCCAATCCATCACAGGATTTGGGCAGTTAGAGATTGGGGAAAGCACATTTATCCAGCACTTTGACTGCAACATGCCAGGCACATGTGTGTGTGTGCCCAAAACAAGATAGAGAAGA
Source organism: Tupaia belangeri chinensis (assembly GCF_000334495.1). Taxonomy (NCBI): domain Eukaryota; kingdom Metazoa; phylum Chordata; class Mammalia; order Scandentia; family Tupaiidae; genus Tupaia; species Tupaia belangeri. The sequence goes on along the minus strand of NW_006159730.1, from coordinate 327,359 downwards.
TAGAGATCAAGAAATGGATGGAAAGGAATTGTGGCATGCCCCAAGAAGGGGTCCTTGTTTTTCTCCTCCTCTTTCTATTTCTCTATCTCTCTTTGACCACTCACTGCACATGCCCTCTGGAAACAAACAAACAAAAAGCTTGAAAACCACTTTCTGGGGTAGGCAAACTACTGCCACCAGTTTTGATATGTAGAGTTTTATTGGAACATAGCTCATTCTATACATATCATCTATGGCTGCTTTCAAGACACAATGGCATAGTCGACAAAGACATGATGGCCCGTGAGAACTAAAATACTATGTGATACTTTAAGAAACAGTTTGCCACCCTGAACCAGATGGTCGTATTCTTCTTAGGCAAACATGAAACAATGGTACTCAGCTGAACACTCCACATTTTAAGCAAACTCTAAAAAATGAAATCTCCATGGTTGGACATGCTGAGGAGTGAAGGAAAGAGATCCCGGAATCTGATACGTGTACATGGTGAGGTTTCCTTTATCAGTGATGATCACTGTCCCACAAGTCACTATGACAGTTGGGAGCATGTCTTATCCTTTAGCTATGTTTGGTGCATCAATGATTACAAAGAACTTTCCCTTTAAATCCAACACTTAATTGCTTTGAGAATAAAGCCATACTATACTAGGGATCAAATATGTAAATCTTAGTCCTTATTTGTACATGAGAGGGGGATCTCCAAAAAGTTCACAGAAAATATATATTATGAAAAAAAAAAAGAATGCAGGGACCAGCAGTTAGCATAATGGCTATGTCGATGGACTCCCATGTAGTCGATGGCGGTTCGAGTCCCGGACCCGGTGGCTTAAACTCACGCCGAGCGCGTGTGCGTGCATGTCCAAGATCTCGAGAGGAGAATGGAAGAGAAGGGATTGCGGCGTGGCCATCCCCCCTGTGGGGTGATTTCTCGCTTTCTATCTCTCTGTCTCTCTCTGTCTTTCTGGCGAGCGCACACACCCAATAAGAAAAACCTCTCCAAAAAAAAAACCAGTATGCATAAATTTCAATTTTTTTCATTTAAATAAGCTCATATTTTAATTCAACTTTTCATGAACTTTTTTTGAAGTACACTTGTATGTATATGTACGTGTGTGTGAGAGAGAGAGAGAGAGAAAGAGAAAGAGAGAGATTTTCTATTTTTTAAGCTAAGAATGACTCAAGGCCGGGCCTAACCTCTAGAACCATTTGTACAAAGTGGACTCCCACTTCAGCAGCTTGTCTGAACCAAATTGGAATCTAGGGTGGGGATAAACAGGCAGCCACATGGCTGGCTGGCTGCCTCTGAATCCACCCACCTGCTGGTTTAGCTCTCCTGCTGTGTATTGGGCTGTATGCATGAAGGCGGGATGGCCCTGGCCCAGCTGGCTCACAGAGCCAACCTGCCCCCAGAGAAATATGCAATCAGGAAGTTGGCAGTAAGCACTCACGGCTCACCAGGCTCTGCAAGCAAATGTCATGTTTCCTTTTCCTGGTACAAAATCTGCAAAAGGCTAAAGCCAATCAGCTATACTTGTCGATGAGAAAGATTAAAATTAAGCCTTTGAGTCCAATTCTTTATACTGTTGTCCTAATGGAGATTACCAAAAGCAAGCACTATTGTGGGTTCCTCTAAAGTAGGTGATACTTTAGTATCACTCACAGTGACAGTTAGGATTCCAGATGAAAGATAATGAATTGTCCAATGATTTCTGAATTTTGACTTTTTCAAATCCTGAGACATATTTGGATAATACCCTGATGCCATTCTGAATGTTCTCAAACCTTAAGCTTTGGTTTCATTTAAGTAATCAAAAATACAGGCATCTAGGGAACCAGCAGTTAGCGTAATGGCTATGTTGCTGGACTCCCATGTAGTTGACTGCGGTTCACATCCTGGACCCGGTGGCTTAAAACTCACACCAGGCGCATGTGTGTGCGTGCCCAGGATCCTGAGAGGAGAATGGAGGAGAGGGGATTGCAGCGTGACCATCCCCCCTGGGGGGTGATTTCTCACTTTCTGTCTCTCTGTTTCTGTCTGTCTGTCTGGCAAGCGCACACACCCTATAGCGAAAACCTCTCCAAAAAAAAATACAGGCATCTAATATTCCTCCCAATCACCCAGAGAGCTCGAAATTTCTAAATCCCCTTACCTTAATTTAGACCAAGGCTTTAAAAATATGCCTAAATTTTCTATTTAGGATGTATAAGTTAGAAATAAACCTATAAACTCAATATTTTCTGCACTAATTTCTATGTGTTGACATAAGCTTAATAACACACAGACCCATTTCTGTAAGTGTAGTTATAGTTACCTATAGGTACTTATCACAATTTTACTGTTAAGAAATTACCTTTTTTTAAAAAAAAGGTAAAAAAGAATACAATTCACTTATATAACCAACTTGAAAAACTAAGCATATAGGCAAATCATAGTTTAACTTTGGTATTTTTTTTAATTGGCTTTTGCCATGAGGTACATGCACTCACTGGAGAGAGAGAAAAAAAGGAGAGACAGAGAGAGGAAAAATGAGAAATGACCCCTTGCAGGGATGGCCATGCCATAATCCCTTCTCCTCCAGTCTCTTCTTGGAATTTTGGCCATGCAAACACATGTGCCCAGTGAGATTTTCAACCTACCAGTTTCAGGACTTGAACTGCAGTTGGCCATGTGGGAGTCCAGCACTTTACCACTACACCATCTCCTGGCCTTAACTTTGGTACTTTAAAATAAATAAATAAATAAGATTTCCATAATATCTAAAACTATTGTGGTAAGAAAAATAATCATTTTGTCCCATTAAGGGTTGGATTATGTCCCTCCAAAATTCACATTTGAGGTACTCCAGTACTTTGAAATCTATTTGGAGACAGAGCTTTAAAGAGGTAGGTCCTAATCCAATATGACCAGTGTCCATATAACAAGGAGACTGGGACACAGGGAAGACCACGTGTAGACAAAGGGAGAAGACAGTCATTTGTAAGCCAAGAGGGAGGCCTCAGAAGAAACTCACCCTGCCAACATCTTGGTCTCCATTTCCAAGCTCCAGAATTGTGAGGAAGTACACATATTTCTGTAGCCCTCAGTCTGTGGTACCCTGTAGGGCAGCCTGAGAAAACTCATGAGTCTCTCCCTTCAAATACTCCTTTGTTGTTGAAGCTTAGGAGTCTTACCCCAGTTTGGGTTTTATGCGAATTGCCTGAAGCCTCTTGGCAAAGTTTTTTTTCCATATGAATTACGCAAATAAGGTGCCAGTTTCTGAATTATAGAATATTTTTAGAACATTAGAAATGACCATATTCTCACTTCTTAAAGAAAGTTACTTAAATACTAACTACAGCATAACTTTTCATTTGGAAACTATTTTCTTGCCTAACATAAGAAACCTGTCATTGAAAGTTTAACACAGCTATCTATCTATCTATCTATCTATATATATATATTTTTTTTAATTTCCAAGATGAGATACTCTGAGTACAATGCTTTGAATTCTGAAAATATATTGCTGAAAATATATGCTTTGATAAGTGTTAAAAAGAAAATTCCCTTGGAACCTGAGCTTTTCTACATGATTGACACGTATATTTGGCTTTTGATTTAAACTTTATATGCATGGAAAAATCATTACACTTAAACTGCGTTGAAGAGACATCCAGGCAATCTGCAAGTGCCAAGGTGCAGATAAAAATGTAACTGAAAAAGACTAAGCAATTTCAGATGATCTTGCCATAAAATGTTTTCTCCATTGATTAGCAAAAAAGGCAAATAGTATAAACTAGTAGATGCATACTTTTGGGGTTTTAAGACTAGAAGAAAAAAAAAATCACAGGAATAATTTTATTTTTTCTCTCTTTAAGAGTACTGCATTTGAGCATCACATAGAACCAATTACACAGAAATTGTCCAACAGAGACATCACTGTTTTTAAAAATTCAAGTTTTCTGTAGTCTTGGGGGGGTAGCTTTCATAGGAGTACAGATAAAGTTCTTAAACCAATCAGCTCCTTCACTATAAATAAAATTGAATACCAATTTGGGTTTAATGTTCAAACACCTAAGAATTTCATTCAAAAATCATTTTTCTAAGATTTTTTTGCTATAGGGAGCATGAGATCTCTGGAGAGACAGAGAAACAGAAAGCAAGAAAACATTCCCCAGGGAGGATGATCATGCTGCAATCCCTTCTCCTCCATTCTCCTCTCAGGATCTTGGGCACACGTGCACACACACACACACACACACACACACACTTGCCTGGCGTGAGTTTCAAGTCACGGGGTCCTGGAATTGACTATGTGGGAGTCCACTGACATAACCATTACACCATCTGCTGGTCCCCCTAAATCACTTCTAATGCTGGAGAATAAAGTTTTTGAAAATGCTAGCTTCAAAAATAATGAAGTTAACAATAGAGTTATTATTAGGCAATGTTAGAGAAACAAAATATTCTTAAGAAAATGTGCCTTATGGGAAAAAAAAATGATGCTCAAGGGTATTTATGTTATCTAAAGACTGTCAAGTCCCATGTCAGAGCTGACCACAGCAATCCAAAACATGTAGAAATGTTTTCCAAATGATAATATGAAAAAGAGAGAAAGGGAGGGGGAGGCCCTTAGTCATGAACATCCTATTAGGCATTACAAAAAGATTAATTCTGCATCTACATCAACTTCTTTAAAAAGTGCAACAGCTTTCTAAAACTTAACAATTTATAGTGTAATAATTGAGAGCATAGCTCCAAGAGCCTGTCTTCCCAGGTTCAATTCCAGGTCCTGTGTGACCTTGAACAAATTGCTTAACCCCTCTGTGTCTGTTGCACCTCTGAAATGGAGATAATAGAACTAGCTCAGCGGGTCAGTATGAACACCACATGAGCTTCTCCATATAAAACCTTAGCACGGTGCCTGGAATTCGATAAGTATCAGAGAGTTGTTGGTGCTGGGGTGGGAGCGGAGCAATTGGAAAACCAATCACAAAGAACCCAGAGAATGCATCAATGAGTCTGATGAAGTTGGACTGAACAAATCAATGAACATTCCAATCTAAGCGACATCTAAGACATTCAAGAATTGGTTGACATGGAATTTTTTCCATCAGTCTTGCTGTTCCAGAAATTCACATGTCCACTGATCTAAGCTGGTCATCTATAAACAGCATCAGACCAGGCAAAGAACAAACCAATCTTTAAACAGCTGATCCTATGGCCTAGTGATAAAATGGTCAGCACAGCCTTAATTAAATTATGGTAAATGCACAGTCAACAAAATGCCAACCCAGAGTATCATAGGCAAATTTTGCCAGCCAGAATACTGTGAACTATCTGGTCCTCAGTAGTGGTCACCAAAGATTCAGCAGCAAAACCTGAAGGGAGGGGGGACAACAACACTGCATTGTCCTTGACTCTCACACCTTGACCACCCCTTCACCACCCAGCACGCCCTGGGGCCTGACTCCTCCATACAGCCCACTCAATCAGAGCCCTTCAAGAGCAGGCATGGACCACTCCCACAGAGCCTTGCTAAGACTGCCACCAGCAGCTGGGTTTGTGCTATTTTTAACACCAGCAGCTGTGAAAGCTTTGGAGTGGCATGAACAATTTTATCTGGTGTTGACCACTGTCTTAAGAATACACATCCCATTTGCAACCACTTCTCTATCCCCTGCTATTCCCTGACCCTCTTTTCACTCCTCCAAAAATTGCTTTTCATGTTTAAGAAAACAAACATAAACAGAGTTTGCAGATGAGCTGTAAAACTTCAGTGGTTAACAGTGCACACAGCATTTCCGATCTAATCCCTACTTATGCACACCAGGATGTTCCTGAGAGATTTATGATTTTCCTTTCTCCTGTCAATATCCTTATGGATGACCTCAGTCTATACTGGCCATAAAATTTCTCACACATAAGTACATTTTCTCAGCATTCCCTTTGTTTATATCTAATTCCTTGCATGTGGATAGACTGGTTTTATGTAAAATTATTGTTTATTTCCTTAGTACATTTTCTATCTACTGCAAATATGCTGCCAAAGGTTTAAAAGCTTTCTTCTCGGAAGCACAAGTCAATAGAAAAAGATAGAAGATACACAAAAAGCAAAAGAGAAATATTTCTTTTAAATAAAAGCTCAATGTGGTTTAACTCAAACTGAGTATCTGAATTATACCAAAAGCAGTATGTAAAACCACACGGACAAAAACATATAAAGCTCTGTAAACAGCAAGTTAACGAATCAACACACTAAAGCAACCCGTGCCTACAAAAAGCATTCTGTACTGTGGTACCCATGGTATTAAAGTTGCAACATAATATATTAAAGGAACCCAAACTATTTCATTACATATTTTTTCTTTTTTATTTAAATAACATTGAAAATTATACTTTTGAGAACTATTTCATTCTCTTTTGTATGCTGACAAGAAATGAAAATGGTACCGCAGTGACTAAGTGAGGTAAAGAATTAGCCACCACTAGAATCAACATCTTTTGGATTAGAAACAAATCAACTAACAGGCAGTGTCAGAAGTACTACTCTCTGATTGGAAGAGGCCGAATACCTTCAAAATTTTTTGTTGCTAAAATATTACCCTCCCTTAACAAATAAAGAGTGTGTGTGTGTGTGTGTGTATGTGTGTGTGTGTATGCACACACACATATATATGGAAATAAATCTGTGTCCAGTTTCGAAGATCTCTGTACTATGACTTGTTTTATGTTTCTGAAACATTTTACTGTCGGTGATTTATTTCACATCCATGTGGCCAGCCATTTGTTTATTCTATTGCATACCATCTGTTTTTCGGTAGAGAGGTTTCAAGTTCTTCTCATTCCCTACCTCATATCCCCCTGAAAACAATTTATAATAGACAAAGATTTAAATCATTTGGATTCATGTGGAGTCGGTAACTTGAGCTGCCTTTCATTTATATTGGGCAAATGCTTTAATGGGATTAGCAAATTGTGTTATTACGAGGTACTTATGGAGAGACAACACTTTTTTTTACAATGACAAATGATGTTAGCAGTTTCATTTTGGGTGTTTAGTGGTAGTATAAAGATTTCACTAATGTTACAGGAAACTGCCTGGGTAGACAAGAAAGTCCTACCACAGACCCTGTCCATACCTTTCATGTCTAAACGTCATTGGCCATGTACATCAGGATATAGCAGGCTGGGATGGGGAGGCACTATCACGTTGCTTCACTTTTACAGAGACAGGCACTATCATTTAATTCAGAGTCCTGAAAACCCTGTCTAGTTCTATCATGTTGGTCATACTCCCTACATCTTCCAATCACGATCTAGATACTTATAAGCAAAGGCAGTTCCCAGACTTCCCCAAAGAAAAGTTTATGCCAAAAATTCCAGCTCATCAGCACTAATTTATTCCCATTCTAGGGCTGACTTTTCTGCTCACAGAAGAGCCAGCCATTCAGAGAAACAACTTTTTGCTGAAAAATACACAGATGCTGTTTAAAGGGTTAATTACCATTTTTACAAGAATCCTTGCTGCTTTCATGGAGAGGAAATATCTGATGACAGGGCTCAGTGACTGTCCACAGTTCATGGTTGACATCCAAGGGCTGAGAAACATCTCTCTTGAGGTCTACTTGATTTTCACTAGTCCTTACCACATCCGAATTCGATATATTTGAGGGGTAAGTAGCATCCTGAAGGATACCTGCTGCATTTGGTTTGTTGAAAGTGTTAAGTGACATCTGTACTAATGCTTCATTGATGAAGAAGGAATTTTCATGACATAAACTCTCGGATCGATTAAGTTCTATCACCTGTGTAAAGAAATGTAGAAAAAGTACAATAGTTTCTCCAGCACTTACACAAATTTCATGTTTATTTCTAATAGAATCTAGCAACGAAGGTTTTGAATAAGAGGTTGAAAAGAATGTTGCCATTTACTCTCTTCCCATTTCCTTTTAATGAGCTAGTACTAAAAACTTCAATTCTCTACATAGTACTTATTTATAAAACAAAACAAGCAAACAAACAAGAAGTAGTACTGTTCTATGCCATTAAGGTGTTTCCACATTATTTTAATAAAAGAAAGTAGCACTTCTACTTTCGATAAACAAAAAAGTTGTCAACATATCCATAAATATGTGAGGAATTTTCAATAAATAACTTAGCCAACTTGATAGGAAAATCAGATGCAACACAGGTATTTCTATAAATGTATCAACTTTCACAATGTTATGTACTATCAATGAAAAGCACATATGCAAGTAGCACATAAAAATAAACTGAGACAAATGGAATCATCAAACATGGTTAGAGAGGATGCAAAGAGAACACTGAATCTCCTGAAAGGTTTCATACAACTCTGTCATTAAGAAGCATAATTCACATGAACTATTATTTGTAAAATGGACTTTGTATTTACCATATCAAATTTACAAAGAGAGACTAAACTTGGCATCATAGAAGAGTATTATACAACCATGCACTGCATGCCAGTGTTTTGGTCAACTACTGATGGCATAAGATTGTAACAGGCTATATACCGCATAGCCTAGGTATGCAGTAGGCTGCAGTATCTGGGTTTTTGTAAGTACACTCTGGTATTTGCACGATGACAAAATCACCTCATGACCTATTTCTTAGACACATCACCACCGTTAAGCAATACATGACTATACCTGCTAAATTCAGTCCTCCAGGACAAACCCAACCCTTGATTCTGTGTTCCTTTGTTAGATAAGTGTGTCTCAGAGTACAACGATCCAATGACCTAGACCTTTTAAGTTCCATATGTTAAGTCAACATTCATATGAAGATTCCAGCTTTTGCTACCCACGTACTGAGAAACTTTTTTTTAATTTCCTAGAGAGCATGTGCACTGACCAGAAGTGGGGGGAGGGGAGGGAGGAAACACCCCTGATGGAGCAATCCCTTCTCCTCCATCTCTCCCTCCTTCATGATTTTGGGCCTGCACAAACACACACCCAGTATGTTTCTCAACCTACCGGGTCCAAAACTCAAACCAGGGGGTTGGCCATGTGGGATCCAGCTCCTTAACCAGCAGGCCGTGGGCTGGCCCCAAATTGAGGAACTCTCATGAGCTCACAAACAAGACGGAAAGAAACAACCATCTGGTGAATGCCCCAGGAGCAACTAGGACTAAACCTGTCTTGGAGAAGCTGCCTTCTGTCACTCCAGAAGATGCCTACCTCCTTGCTTCCTGGAGGAAAAGCTGCAGGGAGGCTCCTCTGCCGACTGTGTCTCCAGTGGCACAGCAAGCTCTGCTTGGCCCGCATCCTCTCCCTCTCCATCTCCACCATCCGTTGGCCCTCCCTCAGCCGCTCCAGGTTTTGCTGGTACTCCTGGAGCTGAATGGCCAGCTCTCCCCGGCTTCTCAGCAGCAGCTGCTCCTGTGACTGGCAGGCTCTCTCCCTCTCCTGCAGCCAGCTCTCCTGTGCCTCCTGCTCCCGCTGCTGCTGGTCACACCTGCGGTGCCAGCGCCGCTGCTCCTGCTGGAACTGCTGCTGGAGCTTGTGGATGTCGGCCAGCTCCTCGCGCTGCTTCTCCAGGCTGCGGGACTTCTCCTGGTCCGGAAAGGAGCTACCTCGAAAAGAATGGCCGGGGGACAGGCTCCCTTGCTGCTGGAGAACAAGTTTGTGGATCTCGATGTGGCTGTCCTGAATGGTTAAAGCAGCCTGTCAGAGCAGAAGAAAGGGCAAAGAGAGAAATATGGGCTGCCATCATGTTTGTCCTCTGTGCTGGAACAAGCTCTAAACACAAATTATTTTCTCTTACTCTTTCTGCCCCTTTTCTAAGTTACCTCCAGAGGTAGACTTTGGTATGGCAAACAGGCTTGTGTATGTCTTCTAGTATTATGACCTAGGAGTTTACATAGAAAACAAGTAAAGTTCAAAAGCAATACATATCCCCTTTAGTAGAAATGTGGCTTCTCGCTGGTTGTTGGATAATATTTAAGCAAATATTCTGAATAAGAACTCAGTTCATAAACTTGTAAGACCCTACAATCTATTGTTTTTCTGAGGTCTCACCAGTCAATAGTAATTTCAGAATTTTTATAAACTTTGTGGTATCCTTTATCTGAATCCCAAGTCAGAAAACACTAGAGCTACACTGCTTTCAGGAAGATATAAAAGCCAACTCTTTGGAGACTTTTGGTAAATAATCTTTTTAGAACATAATGCAGTTATGTGTTATGTAGTATTCAGAGAATAGCAGTGAATGCCATTTTTGGGGTGATAAGTAAGTGGCCAAAGCTAGTCTCCTTACTGTTATATCTTTGTGTTACAACAGGAAAGGCACACATACAAAAACAAAGCTGAAATTCATTTGTTTAATAGATTGCTAACCGGAGACTGGAATGATGAAGGGAAAACAGGTACTCCAAAGCCCAGGGGACATTGCCAACCAGATTTTAAAAACATTTTGAATTACAATATCTGCCTATGAAAAGTTTGGCAGCATCACAGGAAATAATTGCCAAGATTTGGAATGACTCCACAAAAAAAAAAAAAAATTCTGTGAATGCCCTTGAAAGCTTTTAATTTTAAAACTTTCCATTTATAGTGCAAAGAAGTACAGAAGGGACAAATTGAAAATGGACACACACTGGGTATGTGTGTATGTTTTGACTCAGTATGAGAAATCATTGCTCTCCCAGGGATAAATTCACATTTTCCTTCCTAAAAATTTGTTCAACTATTCTTGTAACAGATGTTGGGAAGATGGAGATTTGACCATCAGTTCTTTGTTAGATCAGCAGTTTTCTATACCCTTGTAGTTAAAAAGCTGAAGTATATTTTAAATTCATATTCATCGTAGACCAAGATTCAAAAATGTATTCATTTGGCTTTTAGAAATAAAATTCATATTTTACATTTGAAAAGTAATTTTAAACATTTCAGACTCATCTGAATATTTGATTAATGGCTGTTAGAGGTTCTTATAAAGAGAACAATAATTAGCACTGAGAATACGATATTAATTGTGGTGATCTTTATATATGAAATAATTAGTACACAATAATAAATCATTCAGGACTTTGCTGATCCAGCTAGAGCAAAGTGTAGACTGTAAATTGTCTCTGAATTCTAATAAATCCTAAGGGCATCAGTACAGTAGAACAAAGGAAGACTCAATATTTACATGTCCAACCTAGCTCAGGCAATAACTTGTTTAAGAATTATAGTTAGAATAAGGAAGTGCTGTATCATGAAGTGTTTTTCATGTCTACTTAACATCTACAATAAGACCATTCTCTTCCCTAACATAAAGGTGAGATTTGAAGATTAGATATTAATTTCCACACTTAATTTTTATATTTATGTTTAGGACAGAGAATAGCATTTCCTTTTCAAGTTTAGGGAAATTCCCAATTCATTCTTTCTCTTAACTGTACTTTGCTAGAATGTCTCTATGTCTTTTCCTTTTTGCCTTATCTATACTTCATCAGTAACTCAACTTGTTTAATATAAGGATCAAACTTCATCTTTATCTGATTCAACTCTTATGTAAAAACTTCTATCACATATAAGAGATTCAGCTTCAAAGATGTCTATGCCATGTACAGAAGTTTTTGAGAACCCGTATTCTCAGACCAGCTCAGAAACTTTGGTTAGTTTAAAAGACTCTACTTAGACTTTGATATGCCCAAAGTTGCTTCAACCTAATGTGCTGAAAAAATTAGGTCCTTTATACCACAAGGCTTTCCTGAACTTTAAATCCACACAGGGTTACATATAAGGTCAAAAGAAAAGAAAAGAAATATGATCTTGGGGATGTTTTTATCAGGGAACACAAGCCAAAATCTCAATATTTTCATCCTCCAAGAATAAACAGACTAGATTCAAACTATATCCCGTATCAACTGATGTGTAAAAGAATATTTATTTTACATGATAAATTGATCTCTAAGAAAATCTACCTCAGACCAACACATCTAACATAAGACCCTAAAGGCATTCCTACTAAATCTTGATCAACATAGTGAGCTTACTAGCAACACTGTAATGTAAATATTTTCAGAAGAACAAGTCAAAGAAGTACGCCAAGAAAATGAAACTGATATAATTACTAGAGAATAGCCATAATACTTCACTTTACTTTCTACCTGGAATACTCCAAAGAATCAATGAAAAAACGATCAAAGCCAAAACTAAATTTCAGTGAGTTGGCTAGTTACAAATAAGCCCATTAAAATGAATACTTTTATTTATAACCACAATGGCCATTGGGGAAACATAATTTAAATTTTTTAATTTGCAAGAGCAACAAAGAGACATAGGAATGAGCTTAGCAAAAAACATACACACACATATACAACCTATATGAAGACAATTACAATGCTTTCCGGCAGAACATAAAATCTAGTACTATCATATGTTCAAATGTATTCCAAAGCTTTAATAATTAACAAAGTGGTACTGGAGCAAGACCATGTGGGTAACCGACAGAACAAAAGAGAAGTCTTGATATAATCAAAGTAGAAAAAAGAAAACTTCAAATGCAAGATGATGTTACATTTTCTATTTAGTTTTATTTTCTTTTAGCATTCAGCACATAAAAATAAGAAGCATGTATAAATGAACCATTGGGGAAAGAATTTAGTCTTCCCAATAATAAAGAAATGTAAATTAAAAGAATCAGATCATTTGATCCATTTTCAAATGAAGAAGAGAGAATTCATTGTATTGATTATTTTGTCAATATCTAATAAAAATAAAACTAAAAAGAATCTATTATTTATTCTAAGGAAACCCTCAAAAATGTTTATAGAGATTAGCAGACAGAGATGTCTTCTCTGGTATTATTAATACCGAAGTGTAAACAAGAAGAGACTGGATAAATAAGTTTCCCAGACTTGAGTATTGAGTATCCATCAACCACTAAACACTGTGCTGTAGAATAGTTGATGTAGAATGGTATATGCTACAGAAGAGCATATATAAAATCATTTGAAAACCTGGAGGGACACACACCAATAGTAATGTTCTCTGTAGACTCATAAGTCATTTGACTTTATTTACTTATTTTCTCAAATATTTCTACAAACTTTTCTACAATGTCAACATTGCTTTTATATGATTTAAAATATGTTTAAGCAGTAAAGTAGGCAATTGGATACACTGAGTCTCTTTCTTGCGCATGGCCTAAGGGGTTATCCAGCCCTCTAATCCAAAATGCAAGTGCAATTTTTATACCTATTTTCCTTTGAAAGATAGTAAACCATTTGAGAGCAGGCTTTGTGAGCCATTTGCCTTTGAGTGCCCAGCCCTCAGCACCTGAGAGGGCACTCAATAAATGCCGAGTGGATGAACAACAACAGAGAACTAGGAGCATATGAATTGTTTAAAAGCGCTAAAGGCCCAAGGCCACATGTGGAAGTGAAACACATGTAGGTGTGAATTCAAGTTTTCACCAGAAAATGTGAAGTCATGCAACACTCACCAACAAATTTCATTGTGAACGTCAAGCCAAAGCATATTCATCAATATTTCTTAAAGATATGAACTGTTTTATGGTTTCCGAGAAGAATGGTATAAAACGGAGTAGTGGTGTTGCTTCATGATTACAAAACCAGGCGAAGTTCCACACATCTAGCTGAGTTACACTTAGTGGGTTGGCATTCTTTTAAGATCATTCACTACCTCTCAGATACTTCACTTTTTAAAGTCTGGGAATCATCAAAGTGAAATGTATTGAATGAAACATTCACAAGGTCAAAATTTAGAGGAAAGTAGTTACCTGAAGGCTATATAAGAGACGGGTTAAATTCTGGATAGCGTGTATAATCTGAAAAATAAGATTGTGTAGGTGTCAAATTCTTGAAAAAGTTTTCATTACCCACAAATAAAGAGAAGAAGGTGACATATTTAAGGTACGTAAAGCTCACCTCTGACTGGGAAGAACCTGGAAAACTTCTATATTCCACCTAAAATACATAAAACGTATCAAAAAATGAATAACCAATCTACTTCTGAAATGCTGCACTGTAATGTTCTAAAACATATGACCTTGAGTGAATCACTTCACTCTCTCTAATCTTGATTAGCCTCAGATATAATGACTCTGTTTTCTCCCCCAAATAAAAACCTACCGAATTAACCAACCACTTGACCACAAGAGCTTCCTGCATGCAGACTTGCTGTTTAAGATGCACAGCAGTTTTTACCCAATCGTCCTTTAAAACCACAAACAATGACAGTAAAGAAACCCTAAAAAGTCAGTGACAATACTGACCATGTGCAAATCACACTGTAAACTGAGTTACCTGTGCTCAGGTTGAGGCCATCTCCTGGGCCAAGCTGACCTCTTGTATCCTAGAGGCCAAATGCGGAAATTAAAGAACATCCTGCCTGGCCCCTAATGCATGACTCAATGCTTGAGATTGATAATGCCATAATGGCCAGTGATTGGGAAGAAAAAACAGACCTCGTGATGGCCCTAAGGGAACACTGGGCTGGCCTGCTCCAGATCCTACCACCACCAGAGTTCACTGGATCAATGACTGTCTTAGCAGAAGTGCTCTCAACAGAGGACATGAATGCGGCGTCAGCAGACCATCTGCTTTCTGGGGACAGGTCTATGCCTCATTCTTTGTTCTTCCCACATACACATTAGGGGCACACGAAGACAGTGAGGGTATCCAGTTCCTGGAACTGAACTCAGCAGCTGTCTTGTCGTTTATTGTCTGTCTATGATATAAGTCAGGAGAAGCAGGACTTCATCTGCGAGTTCAGTGCTCTATTTGCCAACCTAAGAAAGCTGCCTGGAATATAACAGACACTCAACAAATGCATGACTGTAAGTTGAATTTAACTGCACTCCATTCAATAAATAAGTATTGATTACCCACTATGGACTTTGTGCTATGGGAGGTCATCAGATATCCTATCTTCCAAGAGCCTACAGTCTCCTTCATGCTGTTTGCTTTTGTGTGAGCAGATAAAATTTTAAGCTGTAAAAACAGTCTGCTAAAGTAATGTCCTCAGGTAACTTTGAACTTGTTGCTAAACACATCAGTTCAGGCTGATGGTGCCATGATAAGCTAGCCAGAGCTCTTCTTTCCTTATACTGCCAATTAGAGATTTCATTACTTCAAGGTACCTCTAACAGAGAAAAGGCAAAGACTTCTAAAAAAAAAAAAATGGAGATAAAGTTTAAAGGCATTAGATCTGTGCCCAGTCCTGTGGAAGACAGCAGGGTTAAGAGTGAGTTGTTGTAGAGTTATACAGTGAGTTTGGGAGTTTGCACTGCTCTCCCGGTTCTATCCTTGCCCATCCACATTCTATACTGTATAGAACTTCTATGCTCTACAAAAATGAGAAGCACAGAAATCAAGTGGATTGTGCTGCATGTGGTTACTTACACTCAAGAATCACCAGGTTTGACACAAGACAAAGAAAAGTCACATAATCTTTTTAATGGAGTTGGTCCACCACCTTGTGGTCAGTGTGCGCAACTGCAGTTGGTGCTTTACATGGAGCATTTCTGTCAGGTACATATTTTTAAAAAATTCTTTCAGAAATTTGTTTTAACCTTACCTTATTAAAGATAATGACAAAAAATCCATTCTGCACTTTTAAAGAGTATTATTTTAAGCAGCCTTTCCTTGTATTTCAGTTTAGTTTCTAAAAAAGACTTCATAAGGGCAAAATCTTCGAGACAGATTAATCCAGAGGACTCTAAAGACTCACTTATTCACCTGTGACTAAAATCATGGCAGAGAAAGGCTTTGGAGGTAGGAGTCAGCAGTACTTTCCACTTAAGATTAAACTATTACTGACCACCTCTTCTGTCCTTTTTTTTTCTTATAAAGTTTTTTTTTGTTTGTTTTTTTGGTTTTTTTTTTGTTGTTGTTTTTTTTTGCTACAGGACCCATGCACTCACTGGAGAGATAAGAAAGTGAGAAATCACCCCCCAGGGGATGGCCACACCACAATCCCTTCTCCTCTGTTCTCCTCTCGGGATCTTGGGCATGCACGCACATGCCCGGCATGAGTTTTAAGTTGCCAGGTCCAGGACTTGAACCATTGTCAACTACATGGGAGTCTAGTGACATAACCACCATTATACCATCTGCTGGTCCCGCTTCCTTTCTTTTCTAATAACCTAAGTGTAACTGAAAGCTACAAACCTCAGACTTAAAAGTGAAGTTTATGCTGAGAAGGATGAAAAGCAGGAACATTTTAAGAAAGAATAAGTTAAAAAGCTTACAATTAGAATAAGTGAAGTAAATATTATATTCCTTTATTTATTTGGCCTATGAAGTTTTCAAAAGAGTAGTCTATCACAGCTACCTTGTCATTGGATTTTTAAAAACCTTTGGATCTGGTTTCTCAGTTATATGTAACATATACAGAAATATATATAAAATATGTCATGCATATAAAAGAAGGTCTGACAAGTCATTTTTTCATCGACATAGATTGATACCTAGTAATGAACCTGATTCAACTTTAAAGGAAGCCAAACTCTCGAGCTTCAGAAAATCCCAAGGAAGCTGACTAGCCACTTTCCGGATATTTTTTATTCCTTCCCTATGTCTGACATCTCAATTTCACTTGAAGTTAGTAGAGTTTTATGCTTTAATTTTTAAAAAGAGAGTTATAGCTTATGTATATAGTATAGCATTTGTAATCATTTTGCCCCAAGTAAAAATTGATCAGGTTAATTAAAAATGTACCACGAAAAAGTAATGAACTGTGGGTGGTGACAGGAAAGTAACTTGAACAGAGAGGAAGGTCAAGGAAGGTTAAAGTAGCGAGAATATTACAAAGTAAAGCGTGTTTCGATGGTGCTGGCACCATCTGGTTGCTTTAGGATCTGCCCAGGATCACCCAACCAGAGTTGCCTAACGTGTTCGAGTAAAAAGAAAGGTTTGCAGGGCGAAGAAAGGCCAGAAGTCAGAGAGCGCAGACACACATATACACAGAAGAGCTTTAAATCTTTTTTTTTTTTTTTAATAAATTTGCAATTGTTTCTTTGTTTACACCTACACGGCACAGGAAAAGCGAGAACATTTGAAGAAGAAATCAGATCGGAAATATAAATATGAAAGTTTAAATTAATTGAGAACAATTCAGAAGTGCTCATTCACTCCACTCACTGCCATTGACAGACGGGGACCGGAGGCTATAATATTTCATTACACAAAGTAACAGGAGCTGTTTACTGACAAATCAGTTAACGATACCTTATCCCCTGCATCAGAGACCGCCAAGTCGGTTACCACACCCTGGATCCCGGGATCCACATCCCAACAGCCTCTTCCTTCTGTCCCTTCTGTGACTAGTGCTGGAGGCACACCATTGAGACAGAAACAAAAGGACAACATCAAACATCGGCCAGCGGACTGGGTTCCTTTGTACACAGCTGACACATACTTCAAAATAAACAACATCGCAAAATGACACAGATCGACTACTCTTATCTGAGGTGCTGCAACGGCCCCGAGCAGAGGCCAGTCCCTGCCCGCGAGGAGCTTACAAGCTAGTTAGTGGACAGCAGACTGACAGACGGTGATCTCCATCTTGTCACTCCGAGGTCTTGCTTCCCGGCGTTCTCCTGCTGTCTGTGGCACAGAGGGCAGATTCTACGTCTCACTTTCACTTACTAGGGAAAGGCCTCCAGGGAAGGGTGAAATTTAAAACAGGCGCTGTAGAACAAAAGCAAGGTCTCTTGGCAGACCTGAGTCTTAAAGAGGCTCCCTTGCGGCCAGAGCAAGAGAAGCAGACGATAAACAAGCTTTAGAAGGAAGAGTCTCAGGCGGGAGGCAGACAGCTCTCTAAGACCGAAGGCGCTTCGTACTTTACCGGCTCTCAGTCATACAGACAGAACTTGTCCCTATCTCCAAGTAACTTACTGTTTAACAATTTCCAAATGTGTTTTTTCTCTCACATTTCTTGTTTATGCTCTAAATTCATGAATACTATAAATACTGTATATTTAACCTAGAAAAACACGGAAACTAGCCCAGAAACGTTTTAAGTACCAAATACAGATTTTACTTCCTCCATTAAACCCCCACGGACAGGATTTTATTTATGTGTTTATCCATATGAACTCAGTTAAAACTTATATTGTGCTCACTTCTCACCAGTTAAAACTAGACTTTTCAGAGCCTTTTCACACATAGTATTTCACTAGAACCACATATCTTATCAGGACCCTGACAAAATAGATTCACCGTGTAACATTGTTTATACAATTTTTATTTGGTATCACCTTGACATTTTATTTCTGAGGAAGGAAATGCTTTTCTTCCTTTTTTGTTTAAATTAATGATACTTACATCTTTTGAAAATGAGAGTCCTCTAGGACTCCAAAGGCCTCTTGTAATACAAGGAATTCTTAAAAATGGAAACTGCTTCAAATAATACCAGCTAAAAAACTAAGTTCATGTTGTCCAACCTGGTCAATGCTTATTCACTTATAATAAAGAGACATTTTGTGGAGATTTTTCTCATTCAAAAAATTGTTCCCCCATGGGTACTATCCCTAACTCTTAAAGACATGCCAAAGGCATTACCAAAGAATCAGTCATTCTGTTTCTTCACCCCAGGTCTTCATAGAAATGAGGACAACCAAATGGAGTGAAAAGCAGATGACATGCCAAATGAAGGCAGAAAAACAGAACATAGATCAGGTTCTTGTCCGTGTGTTCACTTTCAAGGTGGGCCAGAGGGTCTTTAGAATGTCACAGGAAGTGAGTTACACTCATCCACCCAACTAGGTATGTTGAGGACTAACAATGGAGGGCTGTGCTTGGTTTAGAACCTCACGCTGACAGGAACCTGGTTTAGAAGGACCCAAGTCTTTAGAGTCAATCACAGAACTGACCCATTCAGTTATAGTCCTTCATTTATGAATAATCATTTGCCCTTAAATTGATAAAGAGAACTGGTCTCTTATAGCACCATATTCCAATCCAGCCCAGAACTGAACCAGCCTTTGGGGTACAGGACCCCCTAACCTGCCTTGAATCCCTCCTCTATCTGAATCCTGATTTCAGACCACTCTATAAAGCGTATGTCAATGATTCTAGCAAATGTCACAGGTGTCCCCTTGGAACTCCCCCACGTCTGGGGAGATGCGGATACAGACAGGGAGGACTTCTGCTGCCAGTCCTGAAGGAGGGAAGGTAGACCATGTGGTCTGGCAGCTGCAGGAGTGGAGTGGAGCCTCCCCAGCTGTCCCTGGGCTGAGGCTCAGAGCGGCAGATCCCTACATATATTTTTAGATAGAACTTCCTCAATGGCATAATGAGATTCTTCTTTAAAAAGGAAATCACCCAGGGCAGTACAACTCCCCTGATGAATCTGGGCTGTGTCAAAATGAAAAACATATGTGCATGTTCTGAAAATAGAAAGCCAGGATTAGATAAAGCAGCACCAGAGAGGGGAAAATAATTATTGGTGCTGGTGAAATAAAAAATGTATAGCACTAAAAAAACTATACTGCTTCTACATATCTTAATTAACCAAGGAAAGTTGTTAAAGAAATTCTCAGACAATTTAATCCTCCAATCTCTAGCAAATAAAGACATTTTATCTTATGCATGTAGGATGGTGTGGAAGTAATGTTTTTACCACCTGTACAAGATGCAAAATATATTATTTATGTGCTTATCTCAGAAACTTTTGCCTTTTGCAATGAAGTATTTCACTTACAATTAAATGTACAACAGTATACATAGGTCCTGAGAAATTACCTAATAAATCAATTCTCTACATTTTATATTTCCATATTTAAAACTGAAACAGTGTTTTAATAAATGAATTCTGACCTGGACTAAAGCATAGGATGACATACATCAAGAACCTTTTGGCACTTCTGCCTTTAACATACCACCAAACCATGTGTGTTGGGGAGTGGGTGTGGTGAGTGTATGAGACGGGGAGCGGCTCTAGTTTCTAAGTTATGTTTTCTGTTTAAGGATTTATTCTCTAATGGACTGCAGAGATCATTTTAAAAAATCCAAAAATTTCTCTCAAGAGTATATTAAATAAATAATATAAAAAATGAGGCAAGGTAGGTTTTGGGGAAGATACAAAGCATGGCTGGGAAACTGAGCAGTACAACTACAACTACTCTTTAAGTCCTTGTCCTTAGAACACCAGTGTCATTACTATTCCTGTATAATATGTATTTATCCTCAGGTTTTTTCCTACATAGAAAAATACCTCAAGTCCCCACTAAATAGGACAGAGTTGTCACCTTCACTATAGTGGTCACTATATGCTTTGGAATTGTGCTGAAGCCAACTGCCAAGGCCCGCCTTTTCACTTACAAGCAGTAGGTGATCCTGGTGCATCATGAGAACGGGCTGTGTCCACCAAGACAGGTTCTCCACAACCATCCTCAGATGATTGACCTACATCTCCCACCTGTGAGGCCTTCACTGCCACTTGTAGGCTCTCGGCTAAGAAGAAATAGGCAAACAAAAACAAATTTTAGAAACTAACTTACATATATAATTTAATATAGACCAGAAGTTGGCAAATTGCATTTGTTCTGTGCTTGTTTTTATATGTCCCAGGAGCTAAAAATGGGTTTTACATTTTTAAAGGGTTGCTAAAGTACACATACTTGCATATACATAAATATATCCCAGAGACTGTGACCTGAAAAGTCTAAAATACTTATTATCTGACCTTTTTCAGAAAAAGTTTGAGATCTTGCAATCCAGATCAATACTTTTAGCATCATTTCATGATAATGAAATGTTTTTGTCCATTCTCTGTTGCTTAATAACCGAATACCACGGACTGGGTAATTTATAAAGAATAAAACTTTATTTAGGCTGATGGCTTTGGATGTCAAAGGCCAAGGGCTGCACCTGGTAAGGGTCTTCTTATTGATGGGGACCCCCTTCAGAGTCCCAAGGTGGTACAGAGCCTCAGAGAGATCAAGAGAGCAAGAAATTGTGTGTCTGTGTCTGTTGGGGCAGTTCTGGTCTTTTTTCCTCTTCCTTTAAACCCAGTAGTATTTAGTCATGATGCCCCCACCCTAATGACCTTACCTAATCCTAATCACTTCCCAAAGATTCTCCCTCTTAAATCCACAGATGGATTAAGTTTCCAACTTCTTAATACCATTACAGATGAATTTCAACTCATGAAACTTGGGGGGACATAGTTAAACCATAAAAAGAATAAGCTCAATATAAAGAATAAACCCACTGCAATTTTGATTCTATGAACAGTCTTTCCACTATCCTGACCTCACACCTCCTGACTTTCTCATCTCCAGTGATCTCATCCTCCACCCTTCTTCCCGTTGTTACACAGACTTTGTTAACAACATCCACACTTCATCCCTTACAGTCTATTTTCCACACAGCAGTCAGAGGGTTCCTTTAAAAACACAAATCCATGCAAACTCTATAATGCTTTCTATCTCACTCAGAATGAAGTTCAGAGTCTTTACTTCAGTGCACATAATCTGAGACCTAGTTACTTTTGACTTCTCTCTTCTCATTCTCTACCCCAACCCTCACTCCGTTCTATCTGTACTGTCTTTCTCCTCACTGTTCCTCAAACACGCCCATCACTCACCTACCTCAGGACCTTTGCACCTGCTATTCCCTACATCTAGAACACTCTTCTCCCAGATATCTTCCTGGCTTTCTCACTTCCTTCATGTCTGCTTACATATCATTACACCAAAGAAGATTCTTCCCAGTCCATCCTATTTCAAACAGAACCAGCTCCATCACTCTGCCTACCTTGCAGATATTTTCCTTCAGAGTACTTGACACAAACTGACATATTTATGTCTTATAATTTTGCTATTTCTAGAATACAAGTTCCAGGAGTGTAAGGACTTTGTCTTGTTCTGCTATATCCTCAGCACCAAGATCACAACACCTGGCACATAATAGATGCTTAATAAACATTTCCTGAACTTGTCAAATCAAATTCTTTCAAAGCAACTGACCTTCTTTCAGTGCTGCTGCCAGTAAAGAGGCTGCCTGGGGAGGCTCTCCTGGGTCAGGTTTAATGAGAAGGTGGGGTTCCAGACGGACATCTTCAAATCCACTCAGTTCCCCAAGTTCAGCATAGATATGCAACTTCTCCTCCAAATATGTACAAATTTGTTGGTCTTGGTTACTAAGTATTTCTACAAAATAATATTTACTTTAGAAGGTTATCGCTAACATGAATACATTACTATGCCCACCTAAGTTACAAGAAGATGTGGCTAATTAGTAAGCAGTCTGATCTAAAAGGTGAGGCACACGTTTCTGAATGGGATTGACCCAGGTTCAAATCCTGACTATTCCACTTAGTGACTATGGCCTCCTGCAACGTATTTAACTCTGTTTCCTTTGTCTTTTCTGTAAATAAGACAGTCGAATGTTCCTTTTCTTTCCCATTCGCCTAATTCCAGGAAAACGTGCAAAGCTATTGTTTGTTTATTCAAGCTGTTTTCTATTAAGTCTAAATGTTAAGCTCAGGAATGAAAACTGAGGCATCACTGTCCACGATGAGTGAATACCCACAAGGGAAATCAAGGCAAAGGCCTGAAGCTACTCAGCTTCAGCCATTTTGGTCAAACCCAAGCATAATGGTTTATGTTTTTGTTTCTAAACATCTATTTTATTTTTTTTTACCATCTTTGCATGCATCATTTTTGTCTAATTTCAACATACTGCAGAATTCCTTTTTTTTTTTTCTTTTTCTTTTTTTGGAGAGGTTTTTGCTATAGGGCGCATGCACGTGCTAGAAAGACAGAGAGAGACAGAGAGAAAGCAAGAAATCACCCCCCAGGGGGGATGGCCATGCCGCAATCCCTTCTCCTCCATTCTCCTCTCGGGATCTTGGGCACACACGCACACGTGCCCAGCGCGAGTTTAAGCCGCCGGGTCCGGGACTTGAACCGTGGTTAACTACATGGGAGTCCAGTGACACAGCCATTACGCTAACTGCTGGTCCCAATACTGCAGAATTCTTAAAGCCCAAAGGAATCTCAACTAGTACTAATCCAAACAGTCTCAATTTTCTCTGTGTCTCAGAATCACCTGAGGAGAGTTTAAAATACCAAAGTCCATCTCCCACAGATTCTGATTCTACTGGTTGAGGGTGGGGCCCAGGCGTCAGTATTTTTAAAGACCTGCACCCTGCCTCATTAAGTGATTCTAAGTCAAGTCACAGTTGACAGTCACAAAGCTAATCTAATTTCCTTACTTCACAGATTTGGAAACTGAGGGCTGGATTTACTGGGTTTGTCCAAAGCCAGACAACTATGACATGACAGTGCTAAGACCTAAAATCAAACCATAAGATAGCAGTTCCGGTGATCATCTGTACCACCCTGCCTATAACCTTTATTTTATGTATGTCATACACATTTTTCTATTTAAATCACTAAGGGAGAAGGGAAGAGAGTCATTCTATTTGAGCATTTTTAATGCTAGTAGGTTTCATTTTGTATTATTTGGAGGGTGGTTGGGTGGAGCTCAGGTGCACAGAATTCATGCTTTAGTCATGACCTTGTGTTCATGACACCAGACCTTCCCAGTACCTAAGGAGAATGCCATAATCAGAAAGCCAAAAGTGCCTTCACCGTACCTTGACATTGTTGAATTTTGGCCACTCTGGCTTCAGCTTTCCGTCTCTCTTCATCAGATTCACTTGTCCTTCCCCCTTCTTCTTCTGGGCAACTTTAAAAGACAACAGTCAAGAAAGACTACTGAAAACCAAACCCAAGTATCTCTAGGTTCAGAAAAAACATGGACACTTGGTAATAGAATCATGATAAACAAGAAAATTTTAGCATGCAGAGCATGCCTTCTGACCCAGAGATGGAGTCTTCCTGGGTATATAAGGGAACTTACCTTGCATAAAATAACATTGCTCTCAAAATCTGAAGTATAGGGTGGCTCAGACATACACACACACACACACACACACACACACACACACACACACACATCACAATACCAATGGTGGCATAAGGTATAACTAAAATGATTTTTACTTTTTACTACATTTGGGCACTTTTATTATTAATGGAGATAGAGTAGAAAGGTTGAAAGGGGTAGAAGTATAGCCAGATTGGGTCACATACAGTGGAAATGAAAGAGTTTCATATAACTTCAGAATCAAATTACTGTTAAGAATGAATACCCCTAACTGTGCACCCACATGATAAAAACTGTCCTTGCGTAAGTAATTGAGAATAAATTGACTTTAAACACTTAGATCCACCACACGAGAAATGTTTATTAAATCATTCCTCAATACTAAGTACACAGAGAAATGTAAGACAAGTCCTTGCCCTCAAGGAGCTTCCAATCTAATTAAAGAAACACATGCACATAACAGGAAGATAACAGGTACGAGGCAGCATATGACAAGCATCAAACAGATACATTAGAGAACAGGCACTAGCGAATGTCAGGTAAAGAAGAGATCACTGGGGTTGAAGAGGTCCTCACGAGGGGGCTGAGGCTGCACCCGGCAGGACGCACACAGGCAGAGGGCTGGCGAGGGCAGTGCATGCAGGGAGGTGCAGAGGACAGGATGCAGATTCAGGGTGATCACAGGCAGGTGCAGGGGCAGGGAACAGACCATTGTGGCTGAGGTGAAGTTTTCATGCAGGGGAGATACAGTTAGAATCTTTTCCCCACTTGAAAAGTCCGTTCTATAGATTATGGACAGAAAAGAGTGTTACCTTTCTACAGCCTGCTGGATCCGCCTCATCCAGTTATTTCGTTCCTCCTTGGAATTGGTGTGAATCTCATACATCTCGGGACCGGCAGAGGAAGCACTGATCAGAAACATGCCTCTCTCCTCATTAGCAACTTCTCTGGCAATAAGCTTTTGAAGGGAAATCACGGATGGCTTCTGATCCTACATAACACAGGAAGATGTGCAGATGAAACAGTGTCCTATCTATAGTAAGCGCCACATGAAAGACATGAGCTATGAAAAGTAGAAGTCCTAGATAAACCTCTATCTCACATCCAACTTTTACAAAAGAGCTGCAGAAGATGACAGGACTTCTAACAGAGAGGATGGAAAATGAGTGGTTTTAAAGACAACTTTTCAAAAGATAGAATAATCAGGTCAGGAAAAGAATATATATCAAAATGCCATAGTCAAGGGAGAAGGGATTTTTCTAGGAGGACATAAGACAGGAAACAGTATACTGAATACTACAAAGAGATTAAGAAGGCTGAAAGACCAGAAATATCCATGAATCTTGGCAGTTAATAGCAACACTGTTTCAATAAGGTGATGGGAACAGAATCCCAGTAACCAAGGAAGGGCTGTAAAAATGAAATGTGAGAACAGGGTGGCAAGATCTTCTATTTTCCTGGCAAAATTGCCTCTTCTGTGGCCATCACCATCACAGCCACAGACCTTCTACTCTTCTACCTGTAAATGTCCCTCCACACCAACTAGATGAGCCCTTGGTGGACAGGAATGGGTCTAACTCGCCCCATATGCCTAGCACGCTGTCTTGCCTAGAGTAGGCATTTCTTGAATGTCTGTAGGACTGGACTTAGCATAATTCCACCAGAGGGAAAAAGTCTAAAATCTGGCGCCCAGCCTACAATTAAATCACCTCTTCTATCAGCATTTACTGTGATTCTTTCATGCCCCAGTCTAAAACTGGACATTCAAAGATGAATAAGACCCTAGTAAGACTGACTTTGGTAAGTAATTACAGTTGAAAGACCGGCCAAAAGAATGCCTACAAAATGGAGAGTTGGGGGTAAATATGAAGACTCGTTTTTGGTTTGTGGCTTCCATATTGTTTACAGAGTCAGCTGTTGTGTGTGGTTTTGCACCTCCCTTATGGACTGAGTGACGCCTTTACCCAGAACATGCCACTCTGTTGACTGCTGACTCCTTGGGGCAGGCTCATCTGCTTTCCCAACATTACACAACTTGCTCTCATCTGAAGTTGTGGGCCAGGTGTCCCTCGGGGACCTCTTCACCCTACTCTTCTTAGGGTAGTGTGAGAAAAAAAAAAATCATAATAGGACAGACCACTGGTCTACCCAGTCCCATGATCTGCCTCTGAAAATGGACATGAAGGCAGTTTTGTGGCAGAGCTTTATTGAATTCTACAATACTGCCATCCCTAGGGAGATCCTCCAAGCATTGCTAATATTGCTTTTTCTGTTGTGGGTCTACTATCCAAGACATTGTCTGTTTTCTTTGATTCAATGTGCAGTATACCAGGTACATACAATAGCCTCTGTATATAAGAAATCAGGACCATCTCCAAAGCACAGAAGTTAAGGGAGTCAGATTCTACAAGGTTGATCACAGTCAAAATGTGGCTTCAAAAACATGCCAGGTACATAAGCATGCATGCCCAAAATCCTGACAGGAAGGAGAAAGGGAGGAAAAGATCACTATGGGACCATAGCCCATTGCAGGGTGGGTACTTTTTCTTATTCTCTCTCCCTCTCACTTTCTTATAAGTATGCATACCCTCTGGCAATAAAAATAAATTAATCAAAACAAAACCAAACCCAAAGGCAGAGTAGGTTTGAACTTCAGATGATAGGATCAAGAATTAAAGTATTTGAGCCAGTTATTGGTATTCTGAAGAGAGTGGAGGGGGTGGAGTAAGAACTATTAAAAATGAAGAATAGAGGGCCAGCCAGTGGCATGTGGTTAAGGCAGTTGGATCCCACATAGCTGACTGCACAGTTCAAATTCCAGATCCAGCAGCTTGAAAAAACAGCAAGTGTGCATGTGTACCTGAAATTCTGATGGGAGAATGAAGGAGAAAGGCTGATGACATAGATACCCCCTCCCCCCGAGGTACTCTCTCTCTCTTTCTCTCTCTCTCATAGGCACACATGCCCTATGGCAAAATTTAAAAGAATAAAAAGAGAGAGAGAAGAAAGAGAGAGAGAGACAGAGAGAAAAAGAAAGAGAAAAAGAAAGAGAGAA
This sequence comes from Tupaia belangeri chinensis, assembly GCF_000334495.1. NCBI lineage: Eukaryota > Metazoa > Chordata > Mammalia > Scandentia > Tupaiidae > Tupaia > Tupaia belangeri. The sequence continues at coordinate 300,449 of NW_006159730.1, read as the reverse complement.
AAAAAATGAACACTAGCTAAAGGAGTATAGAGTAGTATTCATTAAATTCACCAGAACACATCAGAAACATACTCACATTACTCACACAAATCACGCTAGAAATGACCAAGAATCCTTATTAAATCTCCAGAAATGGAGGTAACACCTTGTTTTGTAGACAGATGCCAAACACTGGCAATGCAAACGCCTAACCCAGCCTGCAGAGATGTCTCGTTTGTGCCAAGCATTTAAAAACAAAGTCTTTTAAACACTAAACAACTTGGGGTTTCCACTTAAAAATTCTAGGTTTCTAGTTCTTGGGGAGAAAATAGAAGACTGACACTCCTGAGCCCACGTGTTCGTTTAAAACCACCAGCTAAATTCAAGAAGCAGAGAGATGTAGAATGACTACTGGATACTGGAAAGGATAGGAGAGATAAAGGGATGTTGATTAATAGAAACAAAATTGTAGATAGAGAAGTAGAGGGGTCATGTTTAGTGTTATAAAATGCAGAATGTGGGGGCCAGCAGTTGGCGTGGTGATTAAGGGCACTGGACTCCCACATGGTCAACTGCAGTTCAAGTCCTGGACCTGGCAGCTTGCTTTCTCACTTTCTCTCTTTCTCTCACTTTGTCCCTCTCTCTGGTCAAATTAAAAAATATAAGTAAATAAATAAATAAAGTTAAATAAAATAATTCTTAAAAAAAATACCGAATGTGGCTAGCACCAACTCACTGCAAATAATGTTACAAATGATCGAGATGATGGTTTTACCAACTACCCTGATTTCATCATTATTATTATTAATAGAAAATTATTAATTAAGACAAATAATAGCACCGGCTATGGCTGAGCCATCCCTTCCCTTTTTGAGGCAGGGCACGGACTCCCAGGTTCACTACAGTCTCTGCCTCTCTGTTTCTGTGGTGCAGACCCACCGCACTTGCTCATTTACATGCCTGACAATCACTATAGGCACCTGGAGGTGAAGACCTCTGATGGGGGAAGACGGCAAAGGGGCTGCTCTGCATCACTGTTATACTGTACCTATTTTGTGCTGATTCTCTTAGTGAGGATTCCATTGTGATTAAAAAATCTTAGGGATTTGTTTCATGTTTTGAACTTGAACTTGTAGGTATATATGCTTACTTTGTCTTCTGTATTGTTTGTTCATGGTGAAATTTCCTTCTCTGTTATTCGAGAGATTCCTCCTGGACTCGGTAGTCTAGGAGTTGGTAAATACAATTCCTTTTTCCTATAAATTTTATAGGTTTGTGTCCTACCCTCACTTCCAGCTGAATCCTCTTTGAAAACAAAACTCTTTCACTACCAGAGGCTGCTACTCCACCCCTTTGCTGCTTTCAGTGGCTTATCCTCTGGTTATTATTTCAGTTCATTATCTTCGTAACATGTAACAAGATAAACATCTACTAAAGAAGTCTTTTATCCTGACATGGATGCTGAATTTGAGCTGTGAAATATTGCTTTCCCTGACCAAAAATGAGGATTTTCTGCTGAGACGTCCCCCTCCAGAATCATTTCTACCTCACCATCCATCAGATGACTAGAGATCACCACAGGGTCACAAGAAATATGGGAAAGCAAGAAAATACTTCTCCTCTAAGGAAATAAATAGCTCCTCTTCATCCTCAGACAGTACAATGAAACTCAGAAATGTCTGATAAAGAATTTTGAATATTCATAGTGACAAAGCTAACAGAGATGGAAGAGAAGAGAGACAATGAACTGCAGAAGAGGCAGGAGAAAGGACCCCACGAGTTTCAGGAGGTAAGGAAATTCTTGCAAGTTCTAAAAGAGGAAATAGACACTATAAAAAAGAATCAAATGGACCTGTTAGAGATGAAAGCTATAATACAAGAAGTCAAAATCTCCCTTGAAAGTAGTAAAAGCAGACTAGATCATACAGAAAATCAAATCTCAGACGTAAAAGAGTCACTGGCCTAGAAAAATTCACCACAAAGACTGAGAAAATTGCCAAAAAAAAAAAAAAAAAAAAAAAAGAGGGAGGGGAAAAAAAAAAAAAAAGCAACCCAAGAAGATCTTCTCCAAGACACATTATAGCCAGATTGACCAAAACCACTGACAAAGACAAGATACTGAGATTGGCAAGGGAGAAATGTCAAGTTACCTACAAAGGATAGCCCATCAGGCTTACAGCAGACCTCTCATCAGAAAATGTGAGGGAGGAAAGAATGGGAAAATACATTCAAAGTGTTAAGAGAGAAGCAATTTTAACCACGAATACTGTACCCAGCAAAATTATCCTTCATATGGGAAGAAAAGACAAGAACATTCTCAGATAAACAAAACCTGAAAGAATTTACCAACACCAGACCAGATCTCTAAGAAGTTTTCAAGGGAGTGCTATACCAGGAAAATTAAATGCAGACACACAGAAATAAGAGTTCAAAAACTGAGAAAATGGCCAACTTAATTGTAGTGACAAGCCTGGAGTTGAATATTATATCCCAAAATTTAATCAAGAACATCAAACCAGAACAGAAGATAGATTAAGTACATGAGACTGAACTGGTGAAATAGCATTTTATGACTTTTGACTAAAACATTGCTGCCTTCCTTCTAGGCTTTGTTTTCCGGTTTTAAGGATTTTTGTCCTGTCTTGAGCTACCAATAGGTCCATGTACCTACTATTTAAATAGAATCCTAACCTGTTTCCTGGCTTTAAGTTTTAAGCAAAGTTCCTTAGCATTCCTTTGATTTATTAAAGCTAAAACTGCTTTTCTTGAAATTAAAAAAATACATGAAAAAATACCTATTTAATGACCGCAGTAAGCTATATAGCCTCAGCTAGGTGCTGCCTTATTCATTCTACTCAGAGTTTCACGCCTAAAGTCAGACATGCATTCACAGATATGTAAATACCAGCTGAACTTGCTATTGAAAGTAGTTAGATTATTTAAGAAATTTTGCGAATCAATAAAATGGGGGGGGAGTGGAAAACAACTGTAGACACCTGCAATAGTGTGGGAGGGGGTGGGAAATGGCAGAGGATGAGAAAAAAAATATATATATGATACTAGAAATGGAAAATTAGTGACAATAACATGTTTGATTAAGCCACTATGAAGTATATTCTGGATGGGAAATCACATTTTGTACACTGTGACAATGCTCAGGGAATGAATGTAAATCAGTTAATTTATTTTTAAGTTTCAGAAAACACATTAATTAATTAATTAAAAAAGAAAAAAGAAGTCTTTTTTTCCTAAAGGGCACAAAGAGTGGAGACACCTGTGGGTACTAGCATAGAGAAAACATTCTCCATTACCAGGGTAACAACTAGGAAATCCAGACTTTTGTGTACCCAGCTAATGCTTCAGTTCTCAAGATGTTAACAACACCCTGTAATACATTTAATCACACAGAAGGTGCAGGATGTGATCTGCTGTGCCCAGCACTAACATTTTAGTTGCTGGAAGGGAGAGAAAAAGAGGAAAGGACAGAGTAGAGGACAGCTACAGCAGAAGGTAGCTAGGAGCTCAGGGCAGCACCTATTCACTAAGCAGTGCCAAAGTACTTCAATACTTTCATGACAGCTGATTATCAGCCCTGGTTGTGATAAATCAATACAATTAGATGTTTGTTACTGAGCACTGCAATCACTAGAAATAATGGAAATATAACTAGCATATTCTTGCTCATGATTATTTTATTTCACTAGAATTTCCAAATACTTTCAAGGGAATGTGGGATCAGAACTGTTAAGATCTATATCACCATAGCCATATACTTATATTCCAGACCAATACTTACGACAGCTGCAAAGATGTATTTCTGGTCTTTTTCTTGTAAAAAGAGCAGCACATCACTTAGAAGTAAAGCTAGGACATCTTCAAAGAAAAAACATTCTTAGCATTAATAAGGCAAACCACGGTTCAAATGCCTTTATCAAATATTCTGATCTAATGTTTGAAATTTAAATAAATTTATAAAAACAACAAGTTTTAGGTTCAGTCTATATAATTAGAAAACTCGTATAAAAACACTTACATTAGGGTAGCCAAAGACACAGTCTATAAATAATTATAGTAGATGGTAGTAATATAGTTATAGTAAACACAATAATATAATTATAGTAAATGGTAAAAAGCTCTGTTTAAGGGTGCATGTTTGTGTATATGACTGTAAGTAGAGCTAAATCCCCAGCAAATTTTAATGTTGTAGCTTTCATGGTGGAAGAAAAATATCTAATAAAAAATGTTTTGACAGAGCAAACCCTTACCTTTTGGGGGAAGATGGCAGTTTCCACCTTGAATAAGATATGGAAACCTATTTTGTTTAATCTGAACCTCAGTGTTATTTGAGAGTCAATCCTTCTGTTACAAATTGTTCACAAAATTTTATCCTCTATAACACTAAACAGTCTAACACAAAGTTGCAAACTGTTGATTCTATTAATGGATGAAAGCGAATGACTTGGAGAAGTAGGATCTACAGATTGTGGTTAATATAATTTCAATACAACATTCAAGATCAACAAATCCCATTTCAGACATTAATTGTTACTTCCATCAAAGCTTAATCATCTGCAGAGTGGCCACCCACCTTGGTCCACTCCTCTCACTATCTATCTTTATCTCTCTGGAGAGATCACCTGTTCTATGGCAAAAACAACAATGAAAGATGTAATCAAGGTGTAATAACCTTTGGGTAACTAAAATGCAACCACTTCTCCCTTATATTGCTTGCCTAAGTAAGTAAAGATGAGTATTTAAAAACAAGGAGATCAGTCCCATGGTTCTTAGCCCTGGCATGATAGAGTATCCTGGGAACATTTCTTTGTTTATTACTTTTTTAATTGCCAGGGTGTACGAGCTCACTAGAGAGAGACAAAGAGATAAAGAGGGAGAGAGAGAAAGCACCAATGGGTGTGGCCATGATGCAATACTTCTCCATTTCTCCATCCATTAGGGACCATGGGCACGCACACACACTTGCTCTTGGTGTATTTTTCAAGCCACTAAGGGCAGGATTCAAATTTTATGGTCAGCCATGTAGGATCTGACTTCCATAACCACTAGGCTTTGGGGCTACCTATTCCTGGGAACTTGTAGGTATCTCTTGAGCTTGGATTTTTTTCCCCAGAACAATAAAATCAGAATCTCTGGGGTGGGGACTTGAGCATCAGTAATTTTTTTAAAGGCAATTCAAGCGTGTAGTAAGGGTGAGAGACCCTGGGTCAGATGCTGTGCTAGCTATATAATCAGCCATTAAGAATCAGAATGAGGGGACCAGCAGTTGGCGTAATGACTATGTCACTGGACTCCCATGTAGTCGACCGTGGTTCAAGTCCCAGACCTGATGGCTTAAGCTCACACCAGGTGCATGTGTATGTGTGTGCCCATGATCCTAAGAAGAGAAAGGATTGCAGCATGGCCAATGCCCCCTCTGGGGATGATTTATCGCTTTCTGTCTCTCTGTCTCTCTCTTTCTGGCAAGTGCATGCGCCCTATAGCAAAAAACTCTCATAAAAAAAAAAATCAGAATAGGGACCAGGACCAATCAGGTGGCATGGAAGTTAAGGTGCTGGATTCCCACATGGCCAACTATGGTTCAAGACCCATACCTGGCAGCTTAAAAAGGAATATGTGCATGCATGCCCAAAAATCCCAAGAGGAGAAAAGATTGCAGCGTGGCCATTCCCACTGAGGGTGATTTCTCACTTTCTCTTTCTCCATCTCTCATGTGAGTGCAAGCACCCTATGGGGAAAAATTTGTCACTGGACTCCCATGTAGTCGACCGTGGTTCAAGTCCCAGACCTGATGGCTTAAGCTCACACCAGGTGCATGTGTATGTGTGTGCCCATGATCCTAAGAAGAGAAAGGATTGCAGCATGGCCAATGCCCCCTCTGGGGATGATTTATCGCTTTCTGTCTCTCTGTCTCTCTCTTTCTGGCAAGTGCATGCGCCCTATAGCAAAAAACTCTCATAAAAAAAAAAATCAGAATAGGGACCAGGACCAATCAGGTGGCATGGAAGTTAAGGTGCTGGATTCCCACATGGCCAACTATGGTTCAAGACCCATACCTGGCAGCTTAAAAAGGAATATGTGCATGCATGCCCAAAAATCCCAAGAGGAGAAAAGATTGCAGCGTGGCCATTCCCACTGAGGGTGATTTCTCACTTTCTCTTTCTCCATCTCTCATGTGAGTGCAAGCACCCTATGGGGAAAAATTCAGAATATCAGAATACACTGCTATAAACTCTAATCAAATCAAGAGAGTGAAGTTAATGACGGTTAGCAAACAGGAACATCGAGTAAAAGCTAACTACTTTTAGTATGCACACAGGGACTTAAAAAAGTTCACGGACAAGGGGAATTAAAATACGAGTTTAATTTGGTGCACAAAAATCTTGAAATCTATGTATATATTTTTCATGATACACATTTCCCAAGAATTTTTTGAAGAACCTTTGTATTTGAATATGTCAAATTACTCAGTAATGAAGAGGACACTGAGTTCTTTTCATTTCTCCCCCAGATTGTCTGACAGCCCTAGCTGGCTAGGCATGCAACAGACCTGAGGCTGGCTGGTGAACTGCCTCAACTCATTTCATCACACCACATTTGCCAGGTAATATTTCCATGCCAATGACTAGCAGAACTCTTAGTTCCTTTGATTTCAAACTCTGCACACTTGCAAATTTACAAAATATCCATGAAGGCTTTTGCTTGGAGCAGCAAACTCCCACCAAAAATTCTCTCACTGGCCACTTTGGCCTATCGAAGTTTACAACTTAATCAACTGACTCAGGCTTTCTGTGAGTATACCTGCAATTCTGAATATTTTAAAAAATAATCTCCCCTGTTGAATGAATACATATATAAAGAGAGAAATTATTCTAGTAGAGAGAGTCACAGTACCTTTGAAACGGCCAGTAGCAGTTTTCCAGTAAACAAGACCATCGTATAAGAGGGTCCTTTCTTTACTTATCAGTGCCTGCTTCCGAAACACATGGCCATTCTTGAGCTTTGTGTATGTTTTGTTTTCAATCTTATTTAGAATCTCTAGCCATTTTTGGTTTTTCTCATATTCATTGACTTTTAAATCCACTGCTGCAATCATGTCTTTAATTAAGCAAAGAGCCTTGCATAAGTCTTCATGTTCTTCAGTGTTTTCTGCATGGGAAAAAGAGAAAAACACTATGTAATAAGCCAGAGTGCTAAGAAGTAGTTTATACTTATTTATTATTATTATTATTATTATTATTTTCTCTTAGTTTTTGTATTTTGATAAAGGTATCATCCCAAATAGCAAAAATATCATGAGAAAAATGTTGGGTTACATTCAAATATAGTCTCTGCACCACTCCCAACATAAATTAGTAAAATATTTTATGATAAAAAGAATAGGAAAAAAATAAAAGATTTGTATCATTAATGTGCTCTAGCTGACAATAAGATATCTGAGTTCTAGGTACAGGTCTGAATTTCCCCCTACAGCAGAGAATGTGTTCTATACTACTTTAGGCCCTTCTACCTTCTCAGAAATGAATACTCAAATTTCCTAGAACTTAGCCCAGTTTTAGAACCCAGTCAGAGTTCTCTCAGAAGCACAGCCCTCCAAGTAACCTGAATAGGCCCTGAAACTCATTTGTCTTCCTGGAGCTCTTTCTCCATAAAAAAGATACTCAGGCCCAGCTATGGTGGCATAGAGGTAGCACAATGTTCTGTAATGCTGGGAGCCATAGGGACCATTGGGGGTTGGTTCCTGGGTCAACTGTACACACTGCATATGCTAGTGTGTTCCTGTCATCCCAGCTGGCCAAAAGGCTGAGGCGGTATCCTTGCATGAGACCTTGCTGAGGGTGCTAATCTTTCTCTCTTCCTCCTTCTCTAACTCTTTCTGTCTCTCTCATGAAAGAAATGATCAAATATGTACACACACACACACACACACACACACACATATATATACATATAACTCCAACCCAGATAAACAAAACCTGAAGTAATTCACGAGTACTAGACTGGTTTTTCAAAACTTAAGGGAGTATTACATCTGGAAATTAAAGAAAGATAAATATCATCATGAACTTATGTGAAGAAATAAAATTCACCAGTAGAACAACTGCATAAAAAATAAATAGAAATGTTTTATTTTCTACCATTATGGAAATCTTCCAAACAGCAAAAATAAACAACAGAAGGAAAAAGAAGAAAATTCAAACAACCAAGAACCAACCAAAAAATGGCAGATGTAAATTTGTACATATCAATAATATTATTGAATGTAAATGGATTAAACTCCCCAATCAAAAGATATAGACTGGCTAAATGGATTTAAAAAAAAAAACAGGAGCACCTCTATATGGTTGTTCATAAAAAACATCTCATAGTTTGACAGTAACAAGTTGGAAATAAAGTCATTTCTTGTAAATGAAAACTAAAAATGAAAGCTGGTGTAGCAATCCTAATATCAGACATAATGAACTTCAATCTATAAAAATAGACAAAGGAGGTAATTAATAGTACTAAAGGAGGGGCCAGCAGGTGGCATGGTGGTTAAAGTGCTGGACTCCCACATGGCTGACTGTGGTTCAAGTCCTGGACCTAGCGGCTTGCTTTCTCACTTTCCCCTTCTTTCTTTCTCTCTCTCTCTCTCTCTCTCTCTGTCTCTCTCTGGTCAAGTTAAAAAAATAATAATAAAAAAAATTAATTAAAAAAATAGTACTAAAGGGATCAACTCACCAAGAAGCTATAACAATTTTAAGTATTTACACACCCAACATCAGAGCACCCAAGACACAAAGACTGCAAGACCTGAAGGGATAAACTCTAACATGATAATAGTTGAAGATTTCTACACTTCACTCTCATCATTGGATAGGTCATCTAGACCAAAAATAAACAGAGGTGCTACAGTTAAATGATACTATAACCAAATAGATCTGACAGATATTTTTATAACATTTTGCCTAACACATACAGAATGTGCATTTTTTTGTCAGTCATACATACATCTTCTCTAATGTTGACCATGAAGTAGAACATAAAACAAGCCACTACAGATTTAAAAGATTAGAAATAACATCTAGCATTTTCTTTTACCACAACATAATTAAACTTTAACTCAACAAAAATAACTTTTAGAAACATACCGCTACATGGAAATCAAACATGTTTCTGAACAATTATACAACTACTGAAGAAATTACAGTGAAATTTAAAAATATACTGAAACTAAAGATAACAAAAATATGACATTCTCAAATCAAAGTAAAAGCACTATTGAGAGGAAAGCAATTAGTGCTCACAAGACAAAAATTAAAAAGATGACAAATAAACAACCTAACAGTGTATCTCAAGGAAATGGAAGAACAAATGAAACCCAAAAGTAATAGAAGAGAAGAAACAGTAAAGATCAGAGCAGAAGTAAATGAAACAGAGACATAAGCAATACAAAAAAAAAGTAACAGAAGAAAAATAAATTAATAAAATAATAAAAAAAACTAATAGAAGAAAAAAGCTATTTTTTGAGAAGATAAAATCAATAAACTATGCATTAGAATAACCAGGAAAAACAGAGGACTAGGATAAGTAAAATTAGAAGTGAAAAAATGGGATATAACAACAGACATTTAAAAATACAAAAGATCATCAGGGTATACTATGAGCAACAATACACCTGCAATTTAGGAAGCCTGGAAGAGATAGACAAATTTCTCATATACCTAGATTGAATAAGAAAGAAAGTCTGAATAGATCAAAGATTTAATCAGTAATAGACTCCCAACAAAGAAAAGCCCAGGTCCAGGGGCCAGAAGATGGCATACTGGTTAAAGTGCCGGACTCCCACATGGCCATGCAGTTTGAGCCCCACACTTGGAGGTATGAAACTCATGCCAGGCAACGCAGTTAAAATGTCATTATTATCCAAAGTTTCCTACAAATTTAATGCAATTCCAATCAAAATGCCAGTGACATTCTTCACAGAAATAAAAAAAGAAATTCAAAAATTTGTCTGGAATCATAAAAGACCCCATATCACCAAAGCAATATGTGCAAAAAGAATAAAATTGAAGGCCTTTCACAACCTGATTTCAAAACACATTACAAAACTGTAATAATCAAAATAGCATGATACTGGCACATCAACAGACACACAGACAAAAGGAAGAGAACAGACAGAAAAATCCAGAAATAAACTCAACATACAGCCTACTGATTTTTGACAAAGACACAAGACAATATTGTGGACGTGGTGTTTGGAAGAAAATGAGCAACAGACACAAGAATGCATGTAAACAAGTGGAATAGGTTATAGAGTATTTTACAGCTGAGTAAGCATGTCACTGACAATTCAATATATACTTCAAAAAAAAGCTAGTATAACTATTAATGTGTACATTGTGTCATGTTCAATGTTAAAGACAATGAGTACGTATATATCCTTGATTTGATTACACACTATACTCATGCTTTGAAAAACCATACTGTATTCCACAAAGTTGCACAATGCTTACTTGTAAACCAGAAATCATTTCAAACTGAAAAATATTTTTACTCTAAAAATACATATATTTAAAATTGTATTTTACAAATGTATTAGCATAAATATGAATACATTAATATTGTAATTAAAATTTTTTCTTGAACCCAAGATTTTTTCTTTGGTATGTAAAAGAAATTAAAATATTTTCATAGAATCAAGGTACAGTGCCTAATGAGTAAGTCAACCATCCTCATGCCAACAGGCAAATAATAATCAATTCCAGTTGGTACTCTTTAAAACACTTGGCCACCTGCTTTATCTCTTGCTTATCTTAAGAAAACACCTGGAAGAGTTTTTGGAACAGGCTCCTGAAACTCCAGATGTAAGTGAACATAGATATTTTCTGTATTTGATGATAAAAGCCACCTTGTTGATATTTAGATATTTATTAAGGCAACTGGAACCGAAAGGTGAAGGATCAGGTTGTCAGAAGGTGCTAGAGAGGAAGAGAGAGAGAAAAAAAAACAAAACCTGGCAGAAAAACCAAAGGTTCTCTGGAACCTAGAGCAGTAGAAATGAATAAATAGGACCAGCAGTTAGTGTAATGGCTATGTCGCTGGACTCCCCTGTAGTCAACAGTGGTTCAAGTCCCAGACTTAGTGGCTTAAATTCACGCTCGGTGCATATGCATACGTGCCCAAGAGCCCAAGAGAAGAATGGAGGAGAAGGGATTGCGGTGTGGCCATCCCCCCAGGGGGTTATTTCTCGCTTTCTGTCTCTCTTTCTGTCCCTGTCTTTCTGGTGAGTGCACACGTCCTATAGCAAAAAACTTCTTCAAAAAAAATAAAATTAAATTAACACTTAGAAATAACACTCAAGTGGAATAAGAATGAATCCTCCAAAGGGGCTAAGTGTTTCTAAATGTCTTCGATAGAGAGAAGTGGGTTTTGTCCAAAAGCCTCCAAGAGCCAATCCTGACATTCATTAACAAAGACGACCTCTTCCTCACTTCCTGTCACTTCCTCACTAAGCCCCTCCCTTCCAAAAGAGTTTTTTCTAAGAGCATCTTTCATAAGTAGGAACACTAGGGAGGGAAAATCAAAGCTGAGTTGCATGTGACTTAGGGTAAGGCCAAAAAAGGATCAAAGCCTTTGACTTTCAGGACAAAATTCCTTCTTATAATGCCTGGCTACCCCAAGGGTAGTAGCACTGGCCTCCTCTACAAGTCTTGTTAGAAATGCTTACTGTGGGTCCAGCCCAAACCTACTGACTCAGAATCACTGAATAAACGAGATCCCTAGGTCAGGTATAACTAATAAGGCTGGAGGAGCACTGCCATAACAGAGTCTTGTGCACCAACATCCCCAGAAGCTCAGAAAGTGACTGACTAGCAGTCAGATCTGATCAAAGGAGGAGGTGTCCATTCAGCCACCTCCTTTAGGCGGATAATGCCTGAGAAGCAAGTGGGTTTCTGACAACGGTAAGCAATCTTTGCTACGTATTCTGCTAAGAATTTGGCACAGGGTGATTCTTGGAGTAGAACTAGCTGGCTAACAAAATCTGACAGATTTTAGTCCTTGAGGTGGTGCAGTAAACTTAAGAAAGAGAATAAAAACAATACAAACTGAAAAGCCTTTATTTTGTTTTCAATCTTTTGCTGAGAACATAATGCTTTTCTCTTTAAATTACATTTTCGTTCTCTTTACCATTAAATTTTAGAGCATGATCAAAATGGGACTTAAAAATAGAAGCTACCATCCCTGCCTGAACTGGATTCTAAATGTGACTTTAAACAATGGCAAGGATCAATTATGTAATCTACTCACCTAAACCTCTTCAGAAAAAAAAGATGTTGGAAGTTGAGTTTTGTAGTGTGGACATTTAAGTACCATTAGCATTTTAATTATCTCTAAATCAACTGCTAATAATAAAAGTAATAAAAACAGCTACCACTTATTAAGCAACTTGTTTATGCCAGGTGCTACAGTGGGCACTTCCTGAGAAATCCCATTTAATCCTTTTACCAATTCGGTAAAGTGAGGATTATTTATCTCACTTGGTAGTGGAGAAAACTGAGACTTGGTTAATTCACTTGCCCTATTAGTGAGTGCAAAGTCAAATACATACAAATGGCAACAAAAGTTTGCACAATTCCAGCCAAAGTCCTCGTTAAACTAACACAGTGCTACTCTAATAATATTTACTCAAGATTAATATTAATAAAGTAGATGAGGATTAATCATTTTTATTTATGCACTCATTGTACTTGTATGTATTTATTTACTGATAGCATATTCTTTTTTAAAAAAATACTTAAAGACTTTGTTATATGCATGTCTAATTGAAATCCATGAAAACATAAGTTATATTTAACACATTCGTTATGCATATACTTGAAAACATATGAAGTACTTCCCATATTAAACCAGTTTTTCTTCTTTTCAGTGTTTCAATTTTTTTAAGCTCTCTGACACTGTAATAAAATGGAACAGAACTAGTACATAAACTGAGGTGGGCTTTTGTATACCTTTAATTTTCCAGTCATATTTAGCATTTCTAAGATGTCTCCCTGGCCCTATTTGTACACAGCAAGAATGAAAGGGATCTCCCCCACCAATGAAGCGTGGCCAGTCTGTAAGCCAGACAAGGACAGTGTACTATAGGGGCAGACGGAGTGCAGCTCCTGTCCCTCCTCCAGCCCCACCACCCACCAAATGGCCAGGACGAAGGGGCTGGGGACAGGCCCAGGGTCCTCCCACATCAGC
>NW_006159730.1:262971-287194 GCF_000334495.1 Tupaia belangeri chinensis | reverse complement strand
CAGCAGCAGGAAGGCAGTGTCAGCAGTTCATCCTAGACTTGAGGGAGCACACAGGATGGCGAGACGTTAGGAAGGTGAGTGGTTCTCTCCTCTCCTCTGATGCTTCGGTACTTAGCCATGTCTTCCGGGAACACTTTAGATAAAGTTCTTAGATCAACAGACCTTTAAATGTCTTCACTGTATTGATCTTGCCTTTAATCTGCTCATTTTTAGCTAGAGCCCTCTCCAGGCACTCCTTGGTGTAGAGTTGGGAGTTTCGACCTTGATCTATGTACTCAAACTTCCAAAGGTACAGTAATACCATGAAGCCAGACAGCCTATTCCTTAAAAAATATTGTCTCCTTTACTCATTGATAGAACATATGCTAGAGAGAGAGAGATCAACACCCTCCACTGGATCTGGTCATGCCGCATTCCCCTTCCTCCAGGCCTTCAGACCATTGGATCCTGGGCACTTGCACACATGCCCAGCACATTTCAGACTGGGCTGGGGCTCTGAGCCAGTCTCCATGTGGGACCTGGCTTCTATTGAGCAGCACATTGCTGTAGCACCACAGAGAGGCCCTTGACAGCTTATTCTGTTCCACCACTGTACCACTCTGAGGCTCCAGCTGTGACCCAGACAGACGCAGGACTTGCAGATCCCATAGAGAGCTTGAAGCCCAGCTACGTGCACAAATAGCTTCTTAAAAGATGCCAGATGACTTGACACTCGCTGGAACTTGATGAATTGATAAGGTCAAAGGTAGCTCCTTCCTACAATCGTTCTCAATCTAATACTTCACTACTTAAGAGGGTTGACATTTGGTGACAGGCTCAATAGCATTATGTTTCATCAGACTGCTACAAAGGTAAAGGGAGGAGGAGGAAAAGGAAGTATTAAGAAGGTTGGGGCCAGTCACAGGGATATGGCAGTAACACAGAGCTCCGTGATGCTGAGGCCACTGGGAAGAATCTGGGTTCACGTGCCAAGGTCTCCTTGTACACACCGAGTACACATGTGCCCGTGATCCTGGCTCGCTGAGGCTGAGAGTGGATAGTGGCGTGAAGGCCCTGTTGGAGATGCCTTTCTCTTCCCCCTCAGCCCCTCTTTATCTTTCTCTCTCATGGAATAAATAAACTTAAAAATGTATGTAAGAAGGTATGGATATGGGGAAACTGTAATAGAGAAAGGTAGTCAAAGTATGAAGAAGCTTGGGCTTGGTTAGCCAAGCTGCATTATAAAAGATAATTTCTTAAGATGAATCCAAATTCTAAGGCTTTAACAATTTTCCCATAATGAAAATGTTTATGAATCAGAGGCCACAAACATTTATAGCTGTTGAGGACACCTCAGCTTCATTTGAAACTAATAAGAGAGGCAAACATTTGTCCCAAAAGGCATCACTCACCCTTAGTGTACTGCAATATCCTTTCCACCAAGACAGGGTATTTCGTGATGCGCTGCGTGACGAGCAGAATGCATTCTGGAATTCCTCGGCGTCGAGCCAAAAGATTACTATTTCGGAGCTTAAAAAATATATATGTATACAGTTATATATATACAAATTCTGCCTGTGTTTACTTTGTAGGAGTGAACTGAATAATATAAAATCTACAGCAGTACAATTCTATTTAGATTTAACATAATATTCACTGTCATTAAAACTTGAAGTATTGTCATTAATTTAAGTTGTCAACTCTGTCATTAATTTCAACATCCCAACTCTCCAAGATTTCAAGAAGTGTCAAGTTACTCTGATGTTTTTGGAGTTAATTGCAAACGTGAGCAAGTTCCAATAGTTTTAAGTGCGAGGATTTATGAATAGCATAAGTTTTTGAAAAACTCTCAGAGATTATAGTTCTTGGGTTGTTGGAAAAGTCATGGTACATTTTTGCATAGAATAACATATAAAACTATGTCATGGCTTTTCCAATAGATTTTGAACATGAGTTTTGGCTTACTCTATTTTTTTAACAGGCCACCCTTAGTATCTTTGTTATTCACTATAACACAAAGTTCCCTCTAATGAGAGTACCTTTTTTTTCAAAATATTAAAGCTTTCTTTAAGTTTCAAGACCTCAACACACTTGCATGTGAAAAAAAGAAAAAATGAGAACCTGGTAGCATTATTAAAATGGTGAATAAATATTTAGAACCCAGGAAACTTCATGAACACATTTCTTTAACAAATAAATTATAAGGGATGGGGGAATGGAAGTAGAGCATCCAAATTAAAAGAAATTTAAAAGATTCACCCACTGTATACAATATGTGAACCTTGGTCAGATTCTAATTTAAGTGATCCAATTTTAATGAGATACTCAGTGACATTTAAAGAAATCAAAGAACCATTGCTAATATGATAATGTCATTGCAATGTTTAAAAGATACATTGTTTACAGATACACAGTACAGATGAAATTATATAATTTCATGAATTTGCTTCAAATTAATTCAGTGGGGGTGGAGCAGATTCTATGGGAGTTTTGGGTTTTTTTTTTAAAGAGAGATCTTTACAATATGGTGTGTATGCTTGCCAGAGAGACAGAAAGTGAGAAATCACCCCACCAGGGGAGACAGCCATGCTGCAATCCCTCTTGGCCATTCTCCTCTCGGGATCTTGGGGACCCATGCACACATGCCCAACATGAGTTTTAAGCCTCTAGATCCAGGACTTGAAACACTGTCTCCTACATGAGAGTTCAGCGATGTAACCATTATGCTATCCGCTGGTCCCTCTATGGGGCATTTTTACTTTGGTTTTCTTGATATTTAACTTGACAGGGCATAAAACAGCTTCCCAGGATATTTAAAATATTTCCAGAAGTTTGGTGGGTGTAACCTTACAAATATAAGATATAAAAGGAAATAACTGGGAAGAAATATTTCACTGATATGGAAAAAGAGACTTTTCATCTTTGCCACAAACCCACCCCATTCTTCTCCTTCCCCTGAGAAATAGCACCTAGATATAAAACTTGTTTAAATCATGTGAGAAACAAGCATAAGTTATTTCTGTATGCTGGTGTAGCACTTTGTTAATAAAGTTCTTAAATACTTGCCTTAATAAAATTCTGAAACTTTTTATTCTGCTGGAGTTCTTTAAAGAGGCTTACGGCTTCTTTGTGATGGATACAGAATTCACCATATATTTTTTTCATTTTGCTTGCATTTTCTTCTGAAAACTGAGAAGAATAAAATTTTAATAATGGCTTATAAATTTAGTAAGTTCTAAACACAGAGAAGAATATACAATTTTTTATATATTTCAAAACATTCTCTGCAAATAAAGAAATGTCATGGAATTTCTGGGCACCATTATTTGTCTTCCCCAGGATTTGTCTTTTTTTCCCCCTAAGATTTTTCTGTCATAGGGCATGTGCACTGAGAAAGAGAGAGAGAGAGAGAGAGAGGAGAGGATGGACTCCCACAGAGTATGGCCACACCGCAATTCCTTCTCCTCCATTTTCCAATCAGGATTTTGGGCATGCACGCACATACACCCAGTGTGATTTTCATGCCACCAGGTCCAAGGCTCAAACCACAGTACGCCATGTGGGAGTCCAGAGCCTTAGCCATCACACCACATACTACAAACCTAGGCACTTTTTAAATTAAAATAAACAGTAGTTAAGCAGTGAGGTTCAATCTAATATGATTATATTACATTGGATTGGTACAATTATCAAATGAATGAAAAACATCTGATATCTTCTATTCTTTTTTAGTTTTTGTTCAAATTTATCAATTTAATTTGTAGTTTTCATACTTTCAAAGAATGAAGGAAGCTTATATGGCCACTTTGGGAACCTTCAGGAAGGCCTGCCCCACCAAAGAAACAATAAAGTGGCATTTACATTGCCTATGGGCCATGTCCACGGACTAAGTGTTCAGCTGGAAATTTGATTTTTGTCTGCATATCACAAGTGGACCAAGAGACCCTCTGTCATTAGTCAACATGGAAGAGAATGAACAACCAGAATACCAACTTACTAAGTGATGGAAAGAAGCTGATACATGGACTGGATGCTTGTATAAGGCTAACTCGTAGAAACTTTATCTTTGTAGAATAATCTTAAAGGAAACAACTTGAGAGTCAAAAGGTGGTGTGGCCAGACTTAGCTGAGTGATTTAAATGCTAGTTTTCAGACCATGACTGTGCTACATGCCCATGTCCACACGGAAGATCAGTGCAACAGGAACAGAAACAAGAACATACCCATGCCCCTGAAAAATACCTAAAAGTGACATCGTCATCTGTGGTCTTTTCATCTTCGCTTACGCTTTTATCTACGTTTGAGGCCAATAAGTCTCAAAAGATGATCCTTAAACCACGTATGCATGCTCTAAGAAAACCCACTTAGGTTCAAATCTAACAAAACAAACACAGGACTTGTATGCTGAAAGTTGCACAAGGCTGGTGAAAGAAACAGAATAAATCTAAATAAATGTAGGGCTATCCTATGTTCATGGACTGGAGGTCTTAATGTAGCAAATATGTCAGTTCTCTTTAAATTGATATACAGGTTTAATGCAATTCTTACCAGAGTCTCAGTAAGTTTTTTATAAAGGTAGACGACACTATCTTAGAATTTATAAAAAAGAAAAGGATAGCTAAATCAATTTTGAAAAAGATGCTAAAACATAAGAACTCAGCCTTTCATTCTGAAGATTTATTATACAGCTATAGTTGCTAACATTTCATGGAAAGACAGACACATAAATCAGTGAGACAGACTACAAGTCCAGGATGCCCAACTAATTTTCAACAAGTGCAGGAGCAGTTCAACAGAGTTCAAAAAGATAGACTTTTTAACCAATAGTGCTATTGCTACTGGACATCAATGGGAGAAAAATTAATTCAAAATAGGTCACGGACCTAAAATGTACAACTATACCACTTTTAGGAAAAAACTCTATGGGATCGAGAACCAGCAGTTAGCGTAATGGCTATGTCGCTGGACTCCCACGTAGTCGACCACGGTTCACGTCCCGGACTTGGTGGCTTAAAACTCACGCCGGGTGAGTGTGCGTGCATGCCCAAGATCCCGAGAGGAGAATGGAGGAGAAGGGACTGTGGTGTGACCGTCCCCCTTGGGGGGTGATTTCTCGCTTTCTGTCTCTATGTCTCTCTCTGTCTGTCTGGCGAGTGCACGCGCCCTATAGCAAAAACCTCTCCAAAAAACAACAAACAAACAAACAAACAAAAACCTCTATGGGATCTCGGGCTAGACAAAGAATTTTTAGACTTGAAGACAAGTTAAGGATTTGGAGAAAATATCTGGAAACATATCCAACAAGGACTAATATCTAGAATATATCAAGAAATACCAATATTTGATAAAAAGAAAATGAACAATTAGAAAACTGACAACCACCGGGACCAGCAGCTGGCATGATGGCTATGTCACTAGACTTCCATGTACTCAACTACAGTTCGAGTCCTGGACCCAGTGGCTTAAACTCACACCAGGTGCATGTGTGTGCGTGTCCAAGATCCCGGGGGAGAGTGGAGGAGAAGGGATTGTGGCATGGTCATCTCCCCAGGGGATGATTTCTCACTTTCTATCTCTCTCTTTCTCTCTGTCTTTCTGGCAAGCACATGTGCCCTATAGCAAAAACCTCCCCAAAAAGAAAATGGACAACCAGAACACAAAAGCAAACTTAAATACTGAATACCAAGGACCCGAGTGGGAAGTGTGTGCTCCATTACTAGGCTCATGCTGTGATAGCCAATTTCTCAAGCCTTGTTCTCAATTTAAGCCCTGATTTTATTCACAGAAACCAAGTAAATATAGAGTGGATAGAGACATGCACTTTTGTTAACTATGAAAGTAAGAACAAAAATGGTTCAAAAGGTTCAAATTAAAACACAGTAAGCCATGATTATTTGTATCAAAGATGCAAATAATCTTAAACGATAACATTTAAAATGTGCATTTCATTTCTGAATGTACTCAGATTCAAGTTCACTTAAAATACACTCAGATATTTTTATTCAAACTGTCTTGCAAAGTAATTTAGTCACTTAACTCAACCCTGCTACTTGGCACCAGGTGCTCCCGGTGAATGATAAGGACATCAGAGCTCGAAAGCTTTAAAGATAATTCACAAAGCAGGTACTTCTTTGATTAAAAACTGTTATTACTTTGTAAAGTTCTCTGTTGAAATGATGTATACGGTATCCTTGATTTGACTGTCAAGTACAGCATGCATACCTTGAAGACGTATTGTGTGTGCTATACTGATGTGTAGTGATGGAATGTAAACAATAAATCACAAAAAACCTTATTACAATGTGGATTTCACAATGTTATACATGTAGAAGTAGATATTGGACAATAAATCTTAAAATTTGCTTTTGTGCATTAAAAATATTTGTATTTGTGGACTAGCCCCATAGGCTAATGATTAAGGGAGCTGGATTCCGCATGGTTGATTATGGTTCAAATCCTCACCCCAGTGGCTTAAAAAACATGCCAGGCATATACATGTCCAAACTCCTGACAGGACTGAGAAACAAAGTAGAAGGGATTGCAGCCCAACCACACCCTGTTGGGGGTATTTTCTCCCCCAGCCTCCCAACCCCCATTTCTGTCTCCTTCTGGCAAGTCCATGTGCCCTCTGGCAACAAATATACATACATATATATATATAAACACATGTATGTATATATATACATACTCACGTGTTTTAGCACACTTGTATTAATGAACTTGACCCCTTTCCTCCATTTTTAATATGCACACCAACAGTTGAACTTCACTGCTGCACATATAGGATGAAGCTGCTTCAAAAATTACTACTTTGGGAGAAGATAACATTTTGGCAGCTACCTAGGGAAAGTCATACTAAAGCCACGAAGGATGGATCTCTTATGCCCTTCCCCTGGTGCTGACAGTGACTGTCGCATACGACATTCAAAAAAATCCCTGCTGTTCCTTTTTTCCCCTAAGTGACTCATTCATTTAATAAATATTTCTAGTACCAAGTCCCATTCTATGTGCTGACATGTAGTAGTAATCAAACAGATAAGGACCCTTGCCTTACTGGGTCTGATAAACACTTCCCAGAATGTCACAGTGGATATTTTAAGATATCAATTCTTAGCACATGCAGATGAAAGAACAGATTTTGATTCGGATTCCAATGACATAACTTTTTTTTTCTTTTTTTTGAGAGGTTTTTGCTATAGGGCGCGTGCGCTCGCCAGACAGACAGAGAGAGACATAGAGACAGAAAGCGAGAAATCGCCCCCCAGTGGGGATGGTCACGCCGCAATCCCTCCTCCTCCATTCTCCTCTCGGGATCCTGGGCATACACGCACACGCGCCTGGCATTAGTTTGAAGCCACCGGGTCCAGGACACGAACTGTGGTCGACTACGTGGGAGTCCAGCGACATAGCCATTACGCTAACTGCTGGTTCCCCCAATGACATAACTTTTGAGATGTGTGAGTTTCTGTCATTACCCTCTTCATGCCTTAGTTCTTGTATTTGTACAATGGGAAAAATAGCATTTACCTCACAATATTATGGAGCTTAAGTAAGATAATACACATGGAAGTATCCTTAAAGTGCCTGTCATATTAGAATCACTATTTATCACTTAACTTCTCTATGAGCATGTAGTCAATGGAGAGCCCCTTCAAAGATATCAGGGCTCTAATGCACAATGTCAAGAGCAGGTTGGTGATGTTGTTTCTTTAGAAGTGGCATAGCCCATTCCCACTGTTGCTTCAAACATCCTAAGCACTTAAAAAATGCCTTCATTTAGTCAGACTTGCTTGTCCTGTTCCCAAGGCATAAATCTAGGACTTCAATAACAAATTTGCCTTTTTCCCCCTATGATGAGCCAGCAATTGCCTTAGAGACATCATTGAGACTATCACAGGCCCACTTAAGAACCATGTTATTAGAGAGCTCTTTGCATCTGAAAGTATGTAGAACTTTCATAAGGACATTAATTTATGACTGTGACTTCTGATGGAGGCAGCAATAAGGCCTGGGATAATGCAGCCAAGTCCTGTGACACACAGAGGAGTCAGTTGTTGGCTGTGAAAGGTACTGAGGCGTCAGTCATACAAGCCAAAAGCAAAAAAAAAGGGGGGGAGGGGAGGAATAATCATAAAGAAATCAATTCCATTTGTTCATAGACTTTTAACAATATAGAAGTCTGCAAAGCTTCTGAGGTCAGGGTATTCAGAGTTTGATTACCTGCTGTACCAGAATATCTCCAATTCGGCTGATCACAAAATTCTTGTCATTGTCAATGCAGGATTCCTGTCTTCGCTCCTTCATACTATAGAAGAAATGCCTATGGATTTCAAGCAATTCATCCAAACAGGGGAAGATTTTGTCCACCGTGCTGTGGTCAAGCTGAAGTTCTTCCTTCATGCCTTTCCTGAAGATCTCAGACATAATGAATAGGGTCTGGATGTGATGCATTTCTGTTTGCATTAGCTCTGAAATGGATAAGCAGAAATATGTTTAAACAGCTTTCAAAAACAACTATGCCTTGGCTAGCCATGCTGGCACAGGCAGTAGGAGTGCTGCTGTACAATGCTGAAGACCACATAGGGAGGCTCCAGGTTCAGTTCCCTGGTCTGCCTCAACATGGCAGCTAAACCTACAGAAATGCCCCTTCTGGCTATGGGGCTAGGGAAAGGATCATAGCATGAAAACCCTGTCAAGGGTACCCCAACCTCTCTCTCTCCTCCATCTCTCAAAGGAAATAAATAATAAAATTTTATAAAGTATCCCCATTGACCTTAAATTTGTGACTTAGCACTATGTTACATAAATTTTAAAAAGAATGTTCAGAAATACCTTCCCAATATAGTAGTCAGCATTGATTTTTTTTTTTTTTGGAGAGGTTTTTTTTTTGCTATTGGGCACGTGCGCTCGCCAGACAGACAGAGAGAGACATAGAGACAGAAAGCGAGAAATCACCCCCCAGGGGGGATGGTCATGCCGGGAAATAAATAATAAAATTTTATAAAGTATCCCCATTGACCTTAAATTTGTGACTTAGCACTATGTTACATAAATTTTAAAAAGAATGTTCAGAAATACCTTCCCAATATAGTAGTCAGCATTGATTTTTTTTTTTTTTGAGAGGTTTTTTGCTATAGGGTACATGCGCTTGCCAGAAAGACAGAGACAAAGAGCCAGAAAGTGAGAAATCACTCTCCAGGGGAGATAGCCACACCACAATCCCTTCTCTTCCATTCTCCTCTTGGAATCTTGGGCACACATGCACATGTGCCCAGTGTGAGTATAAGCCACTGGGTCCAGGACTTGAATCGTGGTCTACCACATAGAAGTCCAGCAACATAGCCATTACAACTGCTGGTCCTCCAGCATTGATAATTTTATTTAAGCCAAAATATTAAACTATTTTCTCCTTTCTAGATATTTTATGTAGATACATACAAGTCCAAATACAAGAATCCAATGTATCTAAACCTCTCATAATATAACTAGCTAGCAACTTTAGAGACATTCAGCTAAAAACCACATCTCATTCCTCCATGAATATGCTATAAAATGTGACTCAGTTTGTTTATTTTATTCCTTTTTACATTGAACAGGAACACAATTAATTCAATGAATTGTATTGAACAAAATAAAATAAAGTTCAAAGCAGACAATAGTAGGCCCTTTTTATTGCAAGATTTGTCTCTAAAATTCCACTTTCTCTGGGAAGGGAACAATGCATCATGACTAAAGGTACCAAGAAAGTGAAAAGACAGCCAATAGAATGGGAAAAAAAATTTCAAATGATATATCTAATAAGGGACTTGTACCCAGAATATGTATATATTAGAAAACAAAAAAACAAAAAACAAAAACCTCCTACTACTCAACAATTAAGACAAACAAACAAAAAACCCTCAGAAATAGAGGACCTGAATAGACGTTTCTCTAAAGAGACAAAATCAGACTAGCTCGTGGCACAGTGTGTAGGAGACAGCTGAATCCAAAGGTTGTGTGCATGGTTCAAGTCTTGGACCCAGCGGCTTGAAAAACACACTGGGCATATGTGTGTGTGTACCTCAAATCCGAAAAGAAGAATGGAGGAGAAGGGATTGTGGCACAGCCAATCCCTCTCCCACTTTCCCCATCTCTCTGGTGAGCACACATGCTCTGTAGCAAAACTAAAAAAATGAAATAATGAAAAATAAATAAATAAAAAGAAATAGATGCAATGCCAACAAGCACATAAAAAGATGCTCACCATCATCAGCCATTAGGGAAATGCAAATCAAAACCAAACCAAGATATCACTTCATGTACATTAGGATAATTATTTTTAAAAAGATGGACAATAAGCAAGTGTTGGTGTGGATATGAAAAATTGAAATCCACATGCATGCCTGGTGGGGATGTAAAATGGTTCAGCTGCTTTGGGAAATAGTCTGGCAGGTCCTGAAAAGATAAAGTTACCCTATGACCCTAAAAGTGGTAACAACACAAAATGCTCACCAACTGATGGCTTTTTTAAATGGCATATTAGTCAGCCATAAGAAGGAATGGAGTACTGACATACATTATTAACTCAAATAAACATTGAAAATATTATGCTAAGTAACAGAAGTCAGTGACAAAAGACTACATATTGTACAATTTATGTGAAATGTCCAGAATGGGAAAACCTATAGGAACAGAAAGTATATTAGTGGTTGTCAGTGCCAATGGGAGGAGGAGTTGGGGGCTGACTACTGATGGGTACAGAGTTTCTTTCTGAAGCAATACAAATGTTTTGGAATTAAATAGTGTTTGATGGTTCCACAACTTTGTGAACACACCAAGAACCACTTGATTGTACACTATGAAGGGGTCAATTCTATGATATGTGAGTTATATCTCAATTTTGAAACTGCATCATAGGAAAAAATAATAACCCACAATTGGTATGAGCACCAGAAGTACGAGTTCTACATTAATAGGCATTTCCATACTCATGGCACATTATCGAAGGATCTGAAATATCACCATTCAGAGTCAATAAGTCTAAACATAGCTCTGTTTTTTATTTTATCATAAACAGAAATCTTTTCAATTGGAAACCCACTAACTTTATTGTTATTACCTACCATGTTTTTGATGTTTACAATGTATGAAGTATTTATCCATATAATTTCACTTAATCTTTTTATCCATTTATTCATTATGACTACCCCCCCAAAATAATTTTTCTCGTTTTTAAAAAGGAAACAATGGGGGCTAGCAAGTGGTGTAGTGGTTAAAGTGCTGGATTCCCACACGGCCAACCATGGTTGGAGTCCTGGACCTGGCAGCTTAAAAATCATGCTGGTACATGAGCATGCATCTCTCCAAATCCAGAGAGACTAGAGAAGAAGGAATTGCGGTGTGACCATGCCCCTGAAGGGTGATTTTTCACTATTCTTCCCTCTGTCTCTCTCTGGTGCAATCACACGCACTACGGCAAAAAACTAAAAAAAAATAAATAAATAAAGGAAGAGAGGGTGAAGGATTTGCCTTGCCTTGTAACACAAAACTTTGACATCAAAAGCCATTCTTTGTGTGATAATTCATTCCAAATGGATTAGATAATCTTTAACATATGAAACTAAGAGGGACCAGCAGTTGACGTAATGGCCATGTTGCTGGATTCCCATGTAGTCGACCGCAGTTCAAGTCCCAGACACGGTGGCTTAAATTCAAACTGGGAAAGTGTGTGTGCGTGCCCAAGATCCCAAGAGGAGGAGAAGTTATTATGGCATGGCCATCCCTCCTACAGGGTGATTTCTCACTTTCTGTCTCTCTCCCTGTCTCTCTCTCTGCCTTTCTGGTGAGCATGTGCAACCTATAGGAAAAACCTCTCCTATATATATATCTATATCTATATCTATATAGATATAGATATAGATATACTTAAAACTAAGAAGTAAATGAAGAAACATGATAATATACTATAAACTGCTTGAGAAATACTAAAAGAGACAGTAATGTCCTTTCCAAAATAATTCCCATGTATACAGCCCTTTACAGATTGCAAAGCATGCTCAAACATCGTCATACCTGACCTGCATAGCTACAGCTGAAGCAGGTGAGAAGGCATCCACATAGTTAATGGACTTTTCAGTCTATATCCGCATACTAGGAGCCCATCTCATCTTTGTAGTATCTTCTTGGAACCACTTTTTAGCATCTATTTTGTACTTGCAATCTTTTTAAAATTCAATTTTTCCCAATTAGTATATAATTTAACTTCTTCTAATTTAGATTGCTTCTGCTCCAAACTGCATGAATAGCAAAATCTCACCACAGTAGAATTCCATCCTTAGAAGGGTGACACACAGTCAAGCCTTACTCTAACCATGTGCTGCCGCTTGCATGGCAGTCCATATGAATGCCACCCCTGGAATATGAGGTCACACTGCAAGGCCATATTGAACTGTAGCACCTAGTCTACCTTTATTAAATATGCTAAAGTGAAAAAAAAACATATTTACCTAATCTATACATTCCATTATTGTATAGACTTTAACATAAAGGTCTAAAGAATTATTCCTGACTGACTTAAAGCCTGGATTAAAGAGAAGAGCATATGAGCTGTCTTGCCACCATGGTGCTGTGTAACTACCACAAAACCTCAGGGTGGCATGCAATGGTAGCATTTATGGCACACGTTTAGACCAACCAGAGATGCAGCTCCCTGGTCTTAGATGAACTCACTCAGATCCTAAAGGCTGTGCAGGGATCTTCTCACATGTCCCTCATCCTCCAGGACAGCCCAGACAAGTTCACACACTGGTGGAAGGAGTGTAAGAACGACAGCTGGCTCAACTTCGCATGCACTTTTCTGCCTTTTGCTTGCATCATGTTGGCTAATGGCCCAGTGACCTCAGCAAGTCTCACCACTGAGCCCAGAATCAGAGTTGAAGATGGGGAGTAGCAATGAAAAGGCAGTATACAAGGAGGAGGCAGAAACTAGAGCTACTCCTGCTCACTACCCATCTACCAGCAGGAGTATGTGTTAAGGCCATGTTATAAAAATCACATTTCTCACTCAGGAGACAGACCCTACATCTGGGTATAGCAATGGGCTAGGGAAGCTGGGAGGTGGTTCCATTCATGACATAACCTGGGAGTTCACACTAAAGTCCTGAAAGTGGGATCTGGCAAGGTCAAGTCTTTGATCCCAGACAGAAGGCCAACCTATAGCTGCCCCTTATTATGTAAGGACTTGGTTCTAGAATTCAGAACAAATGAGATACTTTAATTTGGATAAATATACTAATTTCTATATGTAATTTAGTCTTACGTTTTATATTTAACCTTAAATTGCTTATGAATTTTTTTTAATCATCAGAAAAAATTCGGAAATTCACTGTGGTTATTATATAGAAGAGGTAAGAGTAGGTCAAGCTTTAGTAAACTTGCAAAGGCATGAGGAAAAAAAATTGTCTTGAACCAGACACACACAGTGTCGTATTTAAGCTTCACAATGCCATTTTAGCTCTGAATAGCACGACATCCATTTTAGCCCTGAATAGCATGACATCCATTTTACATATGGAGAACTGAGGTCCAGGTGAGTTATATAATTTGTCCGAGATCAGATAAGCAGAAGACCCAGGTCTGTGTGGTGTCAAATTCCATGCTCTTTCTTCTACACCACACTACTTTAGCCCAAAGAGTGTAAATGAAATGCTTACCAAATATGACATCCTGTCTTTTGATGACATCTTTTTCCTGCCTACTACAAAATGAAGGATCCACCACAAGACTCCAAGATTCTGCTTCAAATTCCTGGGCATCAGTGCTGAGGTCATTCCACAGAGAAGAATCCACGACATCTAACATGTTTAGAAAAGAGAAGTCAAAATTACAGTAACACACACAGCACAAACAGGCTGTAAGTACTCAAGCTTGTGGATTCAGCACACTAAGTAAACCTGCAATGCACATAGACACAACTAAGCCACAACATTATTAATGTGGAGTTGAAACTTCTGAAAACCAGACTGATGAAATCACTCAAATCAAGACAGCTTTCATGAAACCAGGGAAGAATTAGATACTAAAACAGCGATTGTGTGTATGGGGAAGAAGACACGAAGATTCTTCTGTTTGTTTTGGCTGGCTCTATTTTCATTTTATTTTTGGTAAACCTCAGAGTCCAGAATGTGTTTATGGAACCTTGAACCCACTTATTTCTTTTGCCCCAGGATATTTTGCACTGTTTATTGAAATCCGAATATAGTGTTTGTCCACTTGATTTGCTTTGGACTTAGGAAGACACGAAGCAGACTGTAAGGTCACAGGGGAGTGCAAATTTTTCTAATATTATTAGACAAACACACACATACACACCTCAAGAAAACAAAACCTTATTTCCCAAACAACACTCACTCAGAGCAGTAAAAATAAGTAGTGGGCCAGCAAGTGGCATGGTGGTAAAAGGCGCTGGACTCCCACATGGCCGACCACGGTTCAAGTCTCGGACCTGGTGGCTTGCTTTCTCACTTCCTCTCTCTCTCTCTGTGTCTCTCTGATCAAACTGGAAAGTAATAATGATAATAATAATAAATAAAGCTAAATAAAATAATTTTAAAAAAAATAAGTAGTATAATGGTTGACACCAAATGCTGCAGAAAGTGGGACAGGGATGGAGGGTGTTCAATGTTGAAGACAGAGATGTCTATATTCTTGATTTGATTATGACACACTCTGCTATACCTCACAAATACATACAACAACTACCTGTAAGCCAGAAATCACAATTTTTAAAAATGACAATGAATTTAAAGGCCTAAGATTAAAATAAAAGAAGCAGGCTCCTGGGTCAAAGTCTACTCTCATTGGGGACCATGGCATAATGGTTACATTGCTAGACTCCCACATAAGTCAACCATGGTTGGAGTCCTGAACCTGGCAGCTTAAAACTCACGCTGGGTGCATGTGTATGTGTGCCCAAAATCCTGAGAGGAGGAGAATGGAGGAGAAGGGATTGGGGCCTGGCCATCCCTATTTCTCACTCTCTTTCTCTCTTTGTCTCTCCAGCAAGCACATGCACCCTATAGCAAACATTTCTCTCTCAAAAAAAAAAAAAAAAAAAAAAAAGAAAGAAAGAAAGAAAGGAAAAGCAAAACAGAAAAACAGAGTCTACTCTCATGTATCTCCTCTCCATTGCTAGGTTTCCCACACTTACTGACGCAGTTTGGATACAAGAACCAACTACCTAGGTTGAGTACGGCCCTACAAAATGTGTTTTTAAAAAATGCTGTATCAATTCTTCTGAAATAGGAAGCAATGGGTACGGATAAGAATCTCAGAGATCCAGGCAAGACCATTCTTAACTAACTAATGTATATATTTTTCACGTAGGATCCCATTCCAGTTATTAATACCTATAATAGTTTTAAGAGTAAGCATACAGAGGATCAGCAGTTGGCGCAATGGCTATGTCGCTTAACTCCCATGTAGCCGACCGCAGTTCGAGTCCCGGACCCAGTGGCTTAAACTCATGCCGGACGCGTGTGCGTGCGAGCCCAAGATCCCAAGAGGAGAATGGAGGAGAAGGGATTGTGGCGTGGCCATCCCCCCTGGGGGGTGATTTCTCGCTTTCTGTCTCTCTGTGTCTCTCTGTCTTTCTGGCAAGTGCACACGCCCTATAGTAAAAACCTCTCCTCCCCCAAAAAAGAGTAAGCATACAAGGCCTGGCAGTGGTGTGGTGGTTAAGGGCACTGACTCCCACATGACTGACTGCAGTTTGAGTCCCAGCCCTGGCAGTTTGCTTTCTCTCCCTCTCTCTTTCTCTATCCCTCTCTGGTCAAATTAAAATAAAATAAATGAATAAATACATAATGTTAAATAAAAAATTCTTTAGTAAAAAAGAGTAAGCATATAATACAGCTTATTCTTTTCATCATGCTTATGACCTGTTCTTTAGGAATATGACCATTTAAACATTGCAATGTATTTCTTAGGTCACTATCTGTTTAGTATCCTTTAGGGATAAATTTTCATTATTTTTTAAAATAGAATCTATACCAAAGAGACACTATGAAACAAACATTTAAAAACTAAAAAAAAAGAACTAAAGAATATGCTTTAATCTTACAACCGTCAGAAAAACATTTCTCTTGGCAAATGCTCACAAGGACACAAAATGCTTTAAAATGTATCACAGAGACACAAAATGTGCTTTTAAAAAGGTACATGTAAATGTGTCTTCTCCTCACCTTCCATTATGAAAGACTCCGTGGAGGGGGAAGAGCCCATGGACTGTAACAGCTCATCAGAATGAGACCTGCTTCTCCAGCTGTTGCTGTCACTCTCAGATTCCAAGGATGTTGCAGACCTCCTGAAGCTAGGAGGGAGACAGTAAAGAAGAGTGAGCCCCAGCAGCCTCTCTGCACCATCAAGATGCAAAAGTACACTGGGTCTTACCTTTCCAAGGTCGTACTGGGAACACTTCTGGATAACGGATGGACCTGCCCAGCTGTGTCTTTCTTTCCAGATGGCAATCCAATGGGCATGGAGGAAGAAGGGTGCAAGGAGAGACCAGGCTGTGGGATGTCTCTAAATGAAGAATCTGGAAATCAAAATGGAGGCTTCATGTGGAGGCTTCATGGAGAGCGTTAATTACAAGTAAAGGCTGTCACTTGGAAGGCAGAGAGCTAAAACCCCACACAGCCACTTGTCACATGCCCAACCTTGTTCCTGCCACATCCTGACACTTGCTTCAAATGTGCCTTCCATTCCACCTCTTCTCAATACCCATGCCACTGGCTGGCTTCGGCATCTCTTCTTGGAGACTATGCATGTTGGGGACCATACAAACAAATGAGAAAATGGAATGGGGAAACACCAGACCGGCTGTCCCATAAACCACTGCTTGCACTCCTCAGAGCCAGCTTTAAATAGATGCAAGGTGTTATTAACACTACTACCTGAACGCACACTGTGTGTATAAACAAGCATGCATACCCACAGAGCGTGTCAATGGATTGGAATGATGCTGGGGAGTCTGTTTTATTTTGAATAGTATAAGAGTATCAAGTAAATGGAACCCACAAGCCTAGCTGGACTTCTCACTCTCATATACTGAAAACTAAATGGTGCTTCCATACTTTTCTGACCGGTTCTAAAATGCTCTGGGCATAGATATGTTTACATTTAATGTGCACTACAAATGACTCTCAGAGAATATTTCAGTCTCATATTATAGCTGTAGCACACATATTCTCAAGCAAAAGACAAAAAACACTTATGTAGATCCCAGAATATTACAAAAGACTTATTATTTAAAAAAAAAAAACTGTTGACTTAATTTTATTCTCATGACTCCCATAAAAAGAAGAATGAACAGTATTTTATCAATTCTAAGATGCTTTTTATTTTCACACTTAACCTTATGAAATTTAGAAGTACCTTACAAGCCAAAGAAACATTTGGGGTCTAGGCAAGAAAATAAGTGACTTGACAGCTGTTACTGCCTGCACTAACCTAGCCTTGTGTAACACCACATGCAGTAGCATGTTACCATAAATTTGCATACCTAATTGCCCCAGACTGAAGTGGTTTTTAAAATATCAGTCACACTTTGCTATAGTATTGAAATGAAAAGTTACCATGCACTTAAAATTCCTGCCACCTGCTAAGCAATGCAACAGTTAAGCAGAAGAATTTGCAAAATGTCTCAGAAGAAAGGAAAGGATTTTTAAACTTAAAAGAGGCATTGGTGTGGCTGGTTCTTGAGTGTAATACAACTACCAATGACTGATCATTATTTTCAAGAGAAAATTGAAAATGTTTACATTTCAGCGATATGCAACTTGGGGAAAAAAATTACCAAATCAAAAAAGTAGGCAAACAAAACCCCAATACGCCTTGAAATTTCACTGTCATCATAAAGGCACTAATGAGATCAGAGCCTCCAACACAGAGAATAAAAGCACCAGGTCACTATGATATCGGACAACACAGACTAATTAGAAACTGTAGTGGCCAGCAGGTGGCATGGTGGTTAAGGCACTGGATTCCACATGGCTGACCACAGTTAGAGTCCTGGACCCGGGGGCTTCAAAATCACGCTGGGTGCAAGTGTGGTGTATATCTGTGCCCAAAATCCTAAGAGGGGAATGGGAGAGAAGGAACTGCAGGCTGGCCATCTTCTCGAGGAGTGATTTCCTTCTGTCTGTCTCTCTCCAGCACGGACATGAACCCAATGCCAAAAACAACCAAAAAAAAAAAATTTAAAAAAAAGAACTTGTAGATATCACACTTAAAGAATTCTTCCACCACACTTTGTGACTGTTAAGAATGTGGTGTGTACTTGTATAAATATGTGCCACTACTAGGAAACCAAGTCACGTAACTTTAATGTAGTATTTTCTTTTCCCTAAAGGTTGTGATTAAATCAATAGAACATATTCCACTAGGCAGCATCTTAGAATTGAGGCAATACGGTACCTTTTCTTCACAGACCTCCCTCATATAAAAAATCATATGGCACATGTAAGACGAAGGCCCTGAGGCTGGCAAAGAGGTTTACATCCTCCTGGACCTCTTTGTCCAACTAAAAATCATGCCAAGCACATGTTAAGAAAGAAGAAATAATTGGGCAAATAAGTAAATGAAAGAAGGAGGTATTTTTAGAATAGAAAAATGTGTGGTATGTATTAAATTTTTAAACGTTCTTGTTGTTTGCCACATCACTTACTTCCAAGGATGGTCTGTGGTTTGTTCTTGTTATATTTCTCCTGGAATTTCTGGTAAAGAATATTAGAAACACATAAAGTAAGATCAAAGCACCACTGAACTACAAGAATGTCCACATGCTTACACGAGACTCTTATCAGTATCTTTTTTGTTAATTTATTTCAAACAAAGAGAAATTCAAAGCAAAGAAATTAAATGCAATGAAGAATAGAATGTGATGACAATGAAATGTGCAGGTTATAATGAAGGCGAACATGTGTTTCTGGCTTCATTCAAAGCCTCAGGGGAGCCAGAAATCTCCAGCTCAGGAGTCCAGACCTGGGCTAAAAGAGTTCCTCTCAATGCTGCCTTCTCATTCTTTTTTTTTCTTTTCTTTTCTTTTTAAAACTTTTTAAAACTTTTTTCTTTTCTTTTTTCTTTCTTTCTTTCGTTTTTTTTTTTTTGAGAGGTTTTCCCTATAGGGCATGTGCACTCGCCAGAAAGACAGAGAGAGACATAGAGACAGAAAGCAAGAAATCACCCCCCAGGGCAGATGGCCACGCCGCAATCCCTCTCCTCCATTCTCCTCTTGGGATCTTGGGCACGCATGCACACATGTCTGGCGTGAGTTTAAGCCACCGGGTCCGGGACTTGAACTGCGGTCGACTACATGGGAGTCCAGCGACATAGCCATTATGCTAACTGCTGTTCCCTTTTTTTAAATTTATTTTTTATTGCTCTGTTACCCTGCCCTTAGGATACAGCCATGTTGAACACTGAAATGTCACCTCTAGAACAACCCTCAGCTCCCCAAACTCTGTGGCTTGACACAACATGCATTTCAATCAGCATGGACGTTTGTGTCTCTGGGGCCAGCAGGTGGTGTGGTAGTTAAGGGTGCTGGACTCCCACGTGGCTGACCAAGTTTCAAGTCCCGGACCTGGCAGCTTGCTTTCTCACTTCTCTCTCTCTGTACCTCTCTAGTGAAATTAAACAAATAAATAAAGCTAAAAAAAAATCATTCTGTAAAAAAAAAAGTTTGCGACTCCAAGTTTCTCTCCCATCACACTCACTCCCATGCACTTCTGACATGATTACAGAGTAAGAAAGAAATAGAACCACTAGCACCATCATCTACTCAAGCCTGTCCCCAAATGCAGAGAACATCCCTCTAGTCCAAAGGGCTCAGGTGAGGCCCAGGACTAGCAGCATAGCTCAGGGACTCTGTTAGAAATGACCGCTATCAGGTCCCACCTCAAATCTATAGAAGCAGAAATTCTGGGCGTGCACCCGAAATCCATTTTAACAGGTCCTCCAGTGACTGAGGAAAGAAAGAAAGGCCACATTGACAGAAACTCCTCTTTCAGCACTGGTTTCCAGCTGCCCTTTCCAAAATATCACACTTGTGGGACCAGCAGTTAGCGTAATGGCTATGTCGCTGGACTCCCACGTAGTCGACCTCAGTTTGTGCGTCCCAGACCCGGTGGCTTAAAACTCACTCTGGGCGCATGTGCGTGCATGCCCAAGATCCCAGGAGGAGAATGGAGGAGAAGGGATTGTGGTGTGGCCATCTCCCTTAGGGGGTGATTTCTCACTTTCTGTCTCTGTCTGTCTGGCGAGCACACATGCCCTATAGCAAAAACCTCTCCAAAAAAAGAAAAAGAAAGAAAGAAATATCACTCTTGACTTCACGTACTTATACTCAGGGTTTGCACTGGTAAACCAAGCAGGGCCCAACAGGAAACCTAAGTTAGTGACACCACACAACTCAACTAGCCAGACCGGAGTTTCCCATCCTATTATTAAAGCCTCGGGGGGACCAGAAATCCCAGGGTGGCTACTAAGGAAATAACCACACAGTCTGAGCACTGTTATGGTATCACTACAACCATCTCTTTAGAAAGAAATACATCTAGGCAGCAATAAGAAAGAGTAAAAGTTCCAACAGATTATAATATGAAGCAACCAAGTGAAATGTAAACATGGAACATTCCCAAAGGACTAAGAGATTATTACCTTAGTACATGGAGACACAGCATCTTTACAACCCTTATGTACATTCGTGTTACAGTCTGAAATAAAGGAAAAACATCCATCTTATTTAAGTTCATCTACAATGAGTAAGACTACATCATGCATTTACTAGTCATTATATGACGAACAGACATTACCAATATTTAGAACACTTAAAAAGAAAACAAAAATATTAAATAACTAGTTTTTAAAAATGTTTTGCTAGCGGGTACATGCGCTCTCTGGAGAGACGGGAAGGTGAGAAAGCACTTCCCATGAGGGGTGGTCATGCTGCAGTCTTTTCTTCACGTCTCCCACCTTTCAGGATTTGAGGCATGCACGCATACACGTGTGTCTAGCAAGTTTCTCAAACCACTGGGAGGACCCACATAGCCCTGTGGGATCCAGCCATCTTAACCACCATGCCACCGGATGGGCTGAGAAAAACATTTAAATAACACATAGCCCTACCACATAAACTTGCTGTGAATATTTTACATTTCTTGGATAATTTTTCCCCTTCTGCAGAGGGCCTTATCAATTAGGAAACCTGGTGTTATGCATGATTCACACTTCTGTGTCTTCCTGAGAACTTGCTTCCTATTAGACACGTTGTATCGTAAGGGATTGCTGGCACCTGGCTGGTAGTAACCCTACTCCCAGACCAGATGAACTGCCTATGATGATGAAAAGAAAGTAAGCAAACCCACAACACTAAAAAAAAAAAGAAAAAAAAAAAAAGTTCAGTCAGGCCCAGAAGGACTTTCTATTATCAACAGATGTTTTAGGTAAACAAAACGAGAAGAGTTAGCCTTCTGCTCATGTTACATGTCCTAAACCATCAGGGCACACCTCAGCGGAAGACGGTAGCAAAACACTCTCCCTGCCCCTTCTGCCACTGGCCGAGACCCAGGATGCCCTTCCAGGGCTGGGTGGTGCGGGATCTGCTTTCTGCCAAGCTGTCATCTTCTTGCCCTCTCTTTCCTCCTGCCTCCTCACCACCCACACCACCCTCTCATCCCAGCCACCCCACACACTGTCCTAGGGAGAAGAGACTGGGAGCAGCAGGAACTTCTTTAGCAGGCATCCTGTAGGGGTGGAAGATCCTATTCAGGTCTGTGGAAGCCACGCTGGATCACTGCCAGGATCCACTGAGAGCTTAGCAGGAAGCTGAGCCCTATGCCCACCCTCCAGCCCTGGGTCTGAAGGGGTGTTTTTAGCCAACAGCCCAGTGGCCAGTGAGCAGAGCCTCTGCTGCCCTATGTGCTGCCCTGCGGGCAAATATCAAAATCCTGTGGTCCTCTCCCCATTCCAGAACAGGTAATAAAGGGAAAAGAAAAAAAGTAGATGCTATGAAATATCACAGAGCAAAGTTATACTGAAAACTCACAGGAAGAGCGAACCACTGAATATTAAACCCAGAAATAGAGAAGAGAAATGTAGACATCTGAAACATACCTTGGATAACAGACAAAAGACAGGGCCTCAAAGAAATAGGACCAAAAGGCCACAAAGGAAGAAGGAAATGTGAAATAAGGCCAGAGGATGAGAGCTTTGAGACACGCAAGGACAGCAGGGAAGGCCGAGGCCAAGGCCAAATTCAAGAGATGAATCTGAATGGAACCGAGAAGGGATGTGACAAAACATCACAGCAGTGCTGCAAAATTCAACGCGAAAGGCCCTCTCTAGAATGCAGAGGGGAAGTGTGTAATTATACAAGAGGAGGTGTCACACAAAGATGACAGGTACCAGAGATCATACTTAAACAAAGAAAAAAATCAGAAAAATTAGATCGGGAGTAAGAATTGTCAAAGCTACGATCGACAACATTTTATAAAGCCAAAAAGGCACCTGAAAAGGCAAATCAAACATTCTCATAGCTTTCTACGAAAAATAATTAAATGATATCTACTCTATAGGTACATTCTGACAATATCGGTATGATTAAAAAAAATTAAAAATAGACCGAAAAAGTGGATAAATCAACAAAGGAATAAGGCCAGGCAGGTCTTGGGTTTTTCCACTGTAATAGGAAATACTCAACACACTACATCAATGCTAACAAAGTACTGAAGGGCAAAGGTTTGGGGCCAAGAATTTATTTAGCTAGGTAGACTGGTCTTCTCACATGCAAGAAGAAAAGATATATTCTTCCATATAGGGTTTTAGAAAATAGATCAATTTTATTTTAGGCTATGGAGAGCAGAATCAAAATTCACACTTTCAGAATGGATAGCCTATAGTTAAGAAAAATAAAAATAAAAACAGGAGCAAGAGTAAGCAGTAAAATAAAAGTAAAACAAGCTACACAAAGACTCTCATCTAAAAAATTTGTACAGACATGGAACAAAATTAAAATGCTAAATTTTTCTTGAAATAGAAAATTATTCTTGAAAGATTAAACATACGATGTAACAAGAATAATTTAGTAATGCATTCAGTTTATTAACAAAGGCTAGAGAAACAAAAGGGTAGACATAAGGGAAATAAAAGAATATTAAATTATTAACCATCTACAACCTTAAAGCTATAATTAGTAGATATTATAAGAGCAAGTCTTGCCAAATCCCTGTAGAGGATGAAAGCAAACCACATATGGTCTAAACAGCTAACCCAGACATGAAGAAAACAGCAAGGAGCTATAAAAGATAGTGGGTAGCAGTAAAATTAAATGTAAATAAGAAAAAAATCCCTTGTTACAAAATAGTTAGAAACAGTTATTTACCTCTAACTAAATAAAAGACACATTCCTCAAACCAATGACACAGAAATAATGTAAGTAAAACAAAACCAAAAGGAAATAAAGAGGAATATTAACTTTAGCCAAAGCAAAATTTCATGCAAAAGACATTTAATAGCATTAAAGGGGTAACTTTATATTGATTAAAATTATATCTGCAATGAAGGTGTGAATTGTGAACTTCTGTGCATCAGACAATGTAACATCAAAATAAAAGCAGTGAAACCTTTTATAAACAAGGAGAATTTTATAGAAATACATGTATATTTTTTGTGGTGAATTAGCACTCTGGGTTTTAACAGAAGAAAACACCACCAAATTTTGAACACTTATATTATGTATTGTTTTATATCATAACATGTTAAGATTAGAAATACTAACATCAAAATTAAAGGGAAAAATATGCCCATGGAATAGAATTACAGAATTATTTAGCCAAAACAGCAGAGACTGGGAACCAGCAGATGCCATAATGGTTACATTGCTGGACTCCCACATAGTTGACTGTGGTTCAAGTCTTGGACCTGGAAACTTCAAACTCGTGCTGAGCACACTGCGTGCCCAAGATCCCGAGAGGAGAAT
Organism: Tupaia belangeri chinensis; assembly: GCF_000334495.1. Taxonomy (NCBI): domain Eukaryota; kingdom Metazoa; phylum Chordata; class Mammalia; order Scandentia; family Tupaiidae; genus Tupaia; species Tupaia belangeri. The sequence goes on along the minus strand of NW_006159730.1, from coordinate 263,199 downwards.
GGATTGTGGCATGGTCACCTCCCTGGGGGGGAGGGGTAAGTTCTCACTGTCTCTCTGTTTCTCCTGTGAGCAGATGCACCCTTTAGTAAAAGCAAAACAAACAAACAAACAAAAACTGTTTCAGAAAAACACAAAACAGGGAACCAGCAGTTAGCGTAATGGCTATGTCGCTGGACTCCCACGTAGTCGACCGCGGTTCGTGTCCCGGACCCGGTGGCTTAAAACTCA